>NC_088362.1:51537638-51585138 GCF_034508935.2 Berghia stephanieae
CTGACGGATTATAACACACGGAATTCGTAAATAAACGGAATATTGGCAACCTTGTAAAAATGATTAAATAAATGGTTAAAATGACCAGAAATATGAGATTTTAGTTTACGTCACTATAAAAACGATATCCATTCTCTTTAATGAAACATACAAACGTAAGGAAAATTTCATTAAAAAAAAAACAAACTATAAGTTTGATTTCTAGCATCTAAATCATATAGATATAATACCGGTTTGAGATGACTTGTCATAATTTTATTTTGAAACACGAATGATTATAAAGATGAAGTTGTTTATTTTATCTCTACAGGCTATAGAACTGAATGAAAAGGGTATGGATTTGGCAACCCGTATTGGTAATAAGGTAAGCAGATTAATTTGAAGTGTTAATAGTACTTATCATTGCATTGGACGGTGAAGTCAGTAAAAAATATTGAATACACATTGGATTGACTCTCTGTCTACTCAGTAGTGATTGGGTAGCTGTGTCTGTTTGATCTGACGGAAAGCACTTTGCGATAGAGTAGCGTCCCATACAAAGGATAACAAGCAATTGCTATTGTCCGTTTCACGCCATAGATCCCGGGATAAACTTTGGCTCCATGGGCCTAATAGCTCTGAAGGACTCCTGTTTTAATTTACACCTTGGATTGATACTAGCCCCTTTGGTTGTGAGGCATGTGTTCTACCAATGAGCTTTCAATTTTATTTCTTCGAGCTTGGAGCAGCAACATTCTTAAGGTGCATCTAAACTCATGCCGTCCACCGTGAAGATTTACTTTCAAACTAATGAAGTAACTGCTTTGTTTCTGCTTTAAAATGTTTTTTTTGTTTGTTTTTTTACCCCAGTAAATATTATTCTGGGCAGACGTAAGCTATAACTAGGATATTGGTTGGTAAGACAATTCACGAATGAAGATTAATATCTTCTGTATATCTAATATTTTTAGAACTTTTTTTTTCTAGACAAGAAATGTTTTATTTTTGAAATCTTCAAAATGTAATAGCTGAAAAGAAGTGGACATGTGTTAGTTACTGAGTTATTTAATAATAATAATAATAATAATAATAATAATAATAATAATAATAATAATAATAATAATAATAATAATAATAATAATAATATAATAATAATAATAATAATAATAATAATAATAATAATAATAATAATAATAATGATAATAATAATAATAATAATAATAATAATAATAATAATAATAATAATAATAATAATAATAATAATAATAATAATAATAATAATAATGATGATGATAATAATAATAATAGACTCTTATAGAGCGCACGGTATGAGGATTCCTTGAGGCTCTTGGCGCTTTATATCAACACAAAACAATAACAAAGAAAGTAGACATTGAAAAAAAGAAATGTTCAGAGATTTCTTGGACACAGACATTTAGTTCTTATTTATGAGGATCTATTTTAGGCCAGAAATAAGAAAAATGTTTTACTCTGAAATTATAATGCTGTCCGTTGCAAAAATGACACAAATTCTGAAAAGGCGTGGATGAAACAATGACATGAAACAATGACAGGAAAAGCAGAAAGAAAAATAAAGAAAAATAGTTTTGAAAAAAAAAAACAAAAAAACAGCCGGCCTCAAGCTTGGTTATAGGCATGATGTCTTCCCAACTATCGGGTGATCTCTGTCGTGTACTGTTAGGAACCAGGAGGTCTGAGGTTCGATCCCAAGTCGAGGCAGTCAGAATTTTCTTGTATATTTTCATCTCTATTATTTGACACTGCTTCATACCCACTTTATTTCTGTCCTTGCTCCCAAGAAAATGAATATCATATTACAAAATAATCCTAACGAAAAAGTACACACATGTTAAAGAGAGTCTAAAAATTGCTACATTTTGTGAGAAAAACTCATCCCTCCCTATTTTACTTTTAATTCCTATGAAATCCTCAGCTGGAGATGTTACGATGTCATGCTCGTCTTCAGTTTTTGTCTGACGCCACCAAGGACGACAAGCGATCCCATCGTCATAGTCGTGTTGTCCAGCAATTGGTCAGGGAGATGGATCTCTACTGTGGGGTTTGTGATGAAGTATTGGGGCAGAACCCCGAACGGCTGGAACCTCTCTCCTGTGGACATTTCACACATGCAAGGTAAGGCCTAAAGAATCCATTATCTAAACTATATCAACGTGACTCATTCGAATCCGTGCGTTTAGCTGTAATTGTCAACAAATATACATTTGGTAATTGTTTTTGTTTTTCTGAGGTGATAAATTTCCTTATTTTCGAGAGACCCCCCCCCCCCCAATAAAAAAAACGAAAAAAAAAACAACGTCTTGTCATATATCTGGTTCAAATCTTCTTCTTCTTTATCATAGAAAAGTGCCCAGACTCGTCTTTTAATGTCTATATTTATTGTATCTAGGAAAGTTCTTACATTACATGCCGTCCCTTTACTTACAATACTCGCTGGATTCCAGCACGCTGTCGAGAGAGGCCGAAAGCGTGCTAGAATCCAAGCGTGCCGAAATACGATGCCCATGGGAGGCAACCGACGTGTACATATATGCAGGTCTTACATCCGAACCCACTTATGAGCCTAGTTTAACATTGTTGTGATGGACAATATTTTGCGTCATTTTTTGAGAATGCCATTACAACAATTTGCCCATAAAAGGAATTGGGTTATCATACCTGCAAATAAGTGCACGTCGGAGGCAACCAATTCATTCGGCCACTCAGCTTCAACGTGTCGTATAGCAGAGCGTGCTAGAATCCAGCGAGCACTGTGCAATTTTATCTACGTAATGTGTTATGGAATTTTATTCCATTGAAAATATCTTTTACTTTTACGTATCTACATTTTTCATTCCAGCCGCTCTAATTTTTTTTTTAATGTGTTTTTTTTTTGTTGTTGTTTTTTTAATTGTTTTTGTTTGTGTTTGTTTTTTTTGTTTTGTCGGGAAATGATAATGTCTAGTGTAAAATGTCTCAGATCCACAAGGCCATGGGGTTTTATTTCGGAGGTTTGTTTTATCATAAGCGTAAACCGAGATTGCCTCTTTCTTTTCCCGTCAGCACAAGATGATAATTATAATGGTTGTAACCCTGATTATTTACAGTAAAAACATCTTAAACCGACGTGTAAATATAGGCAGGTCTAACATCCAAACTCGCTTATGGTCCTAGTTTAACATTGTTGTAATGGACAATATTTTGCGTCATTTTTTTAAGATTTCCATTACAACAATGAGCCCATTAGGAATTGGATTATCAGACCTGCAAATAAGTGCACGTCGGGTGAAACCAAATTTCATGGAACCAAGTTATCTATTTCGACGTTATAGATATTTTGGTTTTGAGCACATATATTTAAAAAAATAGTTTTGAAAGACTATTGCTCATAGCTCATTCACTCGAGAACTCGCCTGTAAAATGTTTGATGGTATGTATAAAAAACGAATCTCTCCTTCTTTCCAATACAGATGTGCCGTCCACCTATCCCGGTCAACCCTGGGCAGGAGTAGCAAGAGAAGGCCATGCCCTGCATGCAGACACAACTCATCTCTCAATCCAGTCACGTGATCCTCTATTCCATTTCCGTTTCGTATGCAAGGTCGAATAAAATATTGTGTTTGGAATGTTAGAGATGATAATAATATGTTATTTTAAAATCTCATTTGACGGTGATGAACAACGTGTACTTAATCACAGGCCTGATAACCCACATTGTTATGGGCTTATTGTTGTATTCGAAAGACTCTAAAACCAAGGTAAAATATTGTCCATTACGACAATGTTAAAACAAGCCCTAATTACATTCTCTTATCAGACCTGCTAACATGTGCATCTGTGTGATGAAGAATTACCAGAAAGTTATGGGAAGTATACAATACAAACATTGATTTGTTTGTTTACTGCTTGGGGGGGGGGGGGGGGAGTCTTTATTTCTGTTTTTTTTTAAATTAATCTTTTCTGTTTGTTGTCTTTTTGATGCCAAGTGATAACATCATAAGGGACGGGTGATCATTTAGCGTGGCGTGACCCTGTATAGTTTGTAAATATCATAATAAACATCAGATTTTATTATTATGTGTATCAAAACATCAACATAACTTACTTGCTACAAATTAAAAGAAGAATTTCTTATATTTAAATAACAAGGTTTGTATCAATTAAAGTGACCTGTGTGGGCGTGTATATTGATGGGAGTATAAAGTGTGGATGTTCGTGACAGAAATGGAAGAAATATATTTTATCAAAAGGAGATCATGGTTTACGGAGAAGTCTCGGTTTTAAGAATTCCTGACAAATTGAGAATTACTTTAATTCAACGTTTTACAAAAAGATGGGGTGGGGGGGATGTGTTTTGTCAGTATACAGTGCAAACTTCATCCACTCTCTTCTCTGAATTGAATTCTCTTCATTGTTAAAATTAATAATGTAAAATATAATGTGTATGGGCGTGTGTGTGTGTGTGTGTGTGTGTGTGTGTGTGTAAGTGTGAGCATTAACATGCATACAAATGAAGAGCGAGCGTGTGTGTGTTTGGGGAGAGAGGCTGCATATGTGTAGTGTAAACGGTGAACGGTTCAAAGATAAAGTGCACAATTATTGATCTTCAATGTCGTTCACTCCTTTTTCCCCCCTTATCTTCTTCATCATCATTATAACTTTTCAACATTGCTTTTAAAAGTTAGTTATGTTGCAAATGAATCTTTCTTTTTTTTTTTTTAAATGAGAGAAGATTTAGTGATAAAAATGCATGCTAATTTTGTATGTATTCATTGATAATAATATAACAATATTAATTGTCTTGTAAGAGCATCTTTAAACTATTGTTATAAATGGCCATTTCTGGACTATATCACACATGTTTATAGAAAGAAAACGTATTCGTAGAACTACGAACGTCGACCACCAAGCATTATAAATCAATAATAATGGTTGGAAAAGAATGTCTGGTGTTAATTATTAACCAGTTAACCGCGGTACTCTGGAAAAAAACACGCATTTTAAAATTTGGCCAGAAAACTCGTCCTTCAAATATTGATCCCCGAGATGTCCCAGTTTTGAGTTTTTTTGTTTTGTTTTTTTCCAAGATGAGGGTCATTTAAATGATCGACATTTGGAGGACGAATTTTCTGGCCAAATTTTTTAAGAAGTGTCTTTCCAGAGCACGGCGATTAACTGGTTGATAAAGGTCAATTATAGATACTTCTAATTCTGTACCCCTGAACATTTATAATTTTTATTTTAACTTTAAGTACGCAGACCATCTACATAATATATTATTATTAGTAGTAGTATCATCATTACCATTATTATTATTATTATTATTATTATTATTATTAATATTATTATTATTATTATTATCATCATCATCATCATCATCATCATCATTATTATGATTCATTATTATTATTAGAATTATTATCTTTATTATTATTATATATTATTATTATTATTATTATTATTATTATTATTATTATTATTATTATTATTATCAATAGTATCACCATCATCATATTATTATTATTAATATTATTATTATTATCAATTATTAATGTCATCATCACCATCATCATCATTAACTGACTTTCTTCTTTTTCTTTTTATTCACATGGAATTAAAGAAACGCGTTTCGAAATGACAGTTTTGTTTTATGGTGTATATTCTTTTAATGTGCGCGCTAGTGTGTGTGTGTGTGTGTGTGTGTGTGTGTGAGAGAGAGAGAGAGAGAGAGAGAGAGAGAGAGAGAGAGAGAGAGAGAGAGAGAGAGAGGTGGGTGGAAGATGGGTCTACTTTAATAATTCAAGTTCTGATTACTACTGCAAATTATGGGGTTAAGGCTGGCAGAGAAGAGAAGTGTGCAGTCACCAATTGGTCCATGGTAAAGTTTTTGACATACCTACCATTACCTTGTCTTTCGCAAGTTCAGGAGTTGGTCACAGCATGATCTTCCAGGGCGAAAACCAGCTTGGTCAGGTGACAGATGGTCTTCTACTGCTTGGGAAATCCTGGCTAGTATCATGCGTTCATATACTTTGGACAGTATGCAGAGGACGGATATTGGTCTGTAGCTCTTGCTGCTATTTGGGTCTTTTCCAGGTTTAAGTAGTGCTATCACTCTTGCTTGTCGCCAAAGCTTTGGTATTGTACACGATTCAACAAAGTTGTTGATAAGAATTAGTAACCACGTTTTTGCTGACGAACTGAAATGCTTTATCATTTGTGCCATCAAGACCAGCCGCATTACCGGGTTTGTAGTGTTCAAGTTCAAGGGGCTGATTCCAATTCTTCGATACAGAAAGGGTCTACTTCCTGTTCACTTCCTTGTGTGATCTTTTCCATTTCTCTCTTCATTTCCTTAAATTTGCCCAATCAGGACAACTGCACTAGTCCTCTGTTGTTCATCAGGCGAATACGCCTCACCAGTCAAGTCGAGATCCATGCCACCTCCCCACATTCGAAGAGTCACTGCTTCCAAAATTCAGAAATATAACCAGGAAATGGACCCAAGGCACCCCCTCCATTACCACAACCCAACGACAAGTAGTTTGTTTTGTTTGTTTTTAAGGGTTTTACGGCGCTTGCAACACATTTAGGTTATATCAGCGCCAGTAAAAAGGAAGAAAATTGGATAGTCAAGTTCTAGAATTACAATTAAAGCACCCAAGAAAAAGTAAGACAAAGGGGAACTGATAACAAATAGGGATCAGATGTAGATTCCAAGAGCATACCACCAATGTACTTAGTTTGAAATCACCTACAAGTCTCATCCAGACACAAGCACAAAATCAAAAAAAGAGGAACACACTCAAATGCTTACATTATACATTCAAAATAAAAATAATAATACATAACAGAGAGATGATTTACAAGGAAAAAAATAGCATCTCCCAAAACATTAACTATGCATTTGACTGTTTCCCTCCCAGCTAGGATTCCGGCCAGTGCCAGGACAAAACCAAGTAATCTCATTCCGAGACAAAGACAGAAAGCATGTTGGAAAACAGATATAAGGGGATAGAAGACACAGTATGTACCTCCCTGCCCGCTATGGGAGGTCAGGATCCCCACCCAGAACGACAAGTAGACTGAAGTCGAGAAAGACCTTCATGACGGAAGAAAGCATCAACCCTGATCATGCAGCTGTATACAGACTTTCCATAAGGAGAGAGTGGGACAATCATGCAAATGGAGCCATTGAAGATCCAAGAAAACAACTGGCCTACGGAACTGAGCTCCCCAGGAATGATTGAGAAACACTGAACAAAGCACAGGCAAAACTTAAGAGAACAGCTGGAAGCATGAAAAAGTGGATGTCCAGAGAAGACGATGGAGCACATCCTTGGAGAATGCCAGGATGGGCCCAGCTGCACTGATCATTACCTAAGAGTCTGGTCCCCAGATGCTATGGAGCGACAAGCTATGCTTATGATGACCTAAAAGTCTCATCCAGGCACAAGCAAAGGGTCTCGCTTTCAAGTATACAGTTAAATGTTTATAAAGCACAATATATAGTATTCAGTATTAATAATTATAATAGAACAGCAGTAACACAAAAATGATTTACAAGGGAAAAAATATCATCTCTCAAAAAATAAAAAAGGAAAAATACTATACATCTCACCGTCTCCCTATCAGTAAGGATCCCCGTCAGGACCAGGAAAAGATACCGAGCAATCTCAATCCAGAACAAGGACAGGGAGCAACATGGAAAAGGAAAACAAATATGGGGGATAAAAGACACAGCAAGCGACCTCATGCCCACCATGGGAGGTCAGAAGACCCCACCCAGAGCAATTTGTGGATTCTATGTGCTGTATAACAATTATATTATTTATTACATATTTCCCTGCTGAATCTAAACTCCCAATGTTTTGTTTTTGTTTTTAAGGGTTTTACGGCGCTTGCAACACATTAAGGTCATATCAGCGCCAGTAAAAAGGAAGAAAATGGGATAGTAAAAATTTCTAGAATTACAATTAAAGCACAAAAGAAAAGGTAAGACAAAAGGGAATGGTTTCAAATAGGGAACAGATGTAGATTCCAAGAGCACACTATCAGTGTACTGAGTTTGAGATCACCTAAAAGTCTCATCCAGAGACAAGCAAAGGTCCCTACTAAGAGGAATACACTCAAATGTTCACAAATCATATATAATACATAAACAAAACATAATACAGTGCATAACAGAGAGATGATTTACAAGGGAAAAAAATATCATCTCCCAAAACTAACTATACATTTGACTGTTTCCCTCTCACCAGGGTATCCGGCCAGGGCCAGGACAAAACCAAGTAATCTCATTCCAAGACAAAGACAGAAAGCATGTTGGAAAACAGACATAGGGGGATAGAAGACACAGAATGTACCTCCCTGCCCACTATGGGAGGTAAGGAACCCCACCCAGTAAACTCCCAATCACCATATTGCTTATTGTTTATTGATTATAATTGGCTAGTTGTTTGACACTTGCCTTCTAATCGAATGTCCTGGATTCAAGCCCCTCTCTGAGCGGTGCATAGTCGAGTCCTTGGAAAAGGCTCTTTACTCACATTCTCACACCGTACTCATTACATAATAACTAATAATAAATAACTTGAGCTTTTCTATAGCGTATATCCACTAAATGTGCTCAAAGCGCTTTACACCACTCATTTACCCTATACTTTGGTCAATTTAATGCATATATTCATAATACGAGTATGGGATTCCACTGTGAACTCCTTCCTGCATTGTAATAAAAAACAAACTTGCCTCTTACTCACCCTTCTTTCACTTGCATTGAAAAAAAGAAAATATCACACATTTAAATAAAATGTTTAAACATAAATTATTTACACCTTTATTTAACATTGAGAGAACAACAGATAACATTGGCGTCATTCTTCAAATTTAAGTGGTTTCCTATCAACATCAACAACAAATGATTGAATGCAAAAGAATGTCTAAATTCAACTTTGCCCTTATTCCAAAAGCAGTTTCATCAAGTTCATTACAACACATTACAGGCATATAAATATACATGACAACCTTATCAAATCAAAATATCCATTTCACCTTATCTCAGAGTGCAAAGCCATTCACTGTTAAAAGTTGTTTTTAAAAAAAAATAATATCAATCAACTTATAATCACATCACAGATCAATTAACAAGAGCAAGAAGTCATTTTTTAAAACGCTGTATTTCAATTGATTACAGTGGTCCAGAAATGTAGTAGTCTTATTTGGACAAGTGTGTAAACGGCCTAAATTTTAAAGAGTAATAAACAAAAATGAATATTTTTTAAAAGTAGTCCTTCAAAACCCTTCTTCGGGCAACAATAAAAAAAATAAAGTAAAATAATAAATAATACAATAAAAACATAAATAAAATATGATTCGTTTGATTGTTTTTTTTAGGGTTTAACAGCGCTTGCAACAAATTTAGGTCATATCAGCGCCAGTAAAAAGTAAGAAAATCGGATAGTCAAAAGTTCTAGAATTACAATTAAAGCATTCAAGAATAAGGCAGACAAAGGGGAATTGGTTCAAATAGGGAACAGATGTAGATTCCAAGAGCACACTATCAGTGTACTTAGTTTGAGATCACTAAATGTCCCATCCAAACACGAGCACAGGTCCCGGCCAAGAGGAACACACTCAATTGTTTACAAATTATACATATGTAAAAGGAAAAATAATACAGTGCATAACAGAGACATGATTTACATGGAAAAAAATATCTCCCAAAACTAACTACCCATTTGACTTGTTTCACTCCCAGCCAAGGTATCCGGCCAGGGCCGGGACAAAACCAAGTAATGTCATTCCAAGACAAAAGACAGAAAGCATGTTGGAAAAAAGATATTGGGAGAATAGAAGACACGGTTTGTACCTCCCTGCCCACTATGGGAGGTCAGTAAAATATGATTCAAACACTGCACTTTCGTTTAGTTTATGCATGGAAAAGTTTTCAAGAGAGCCTAGAATTTGGTTAGCTTGGTCCTAAGCCCTAAATGGACAGACTGATTTTGATGTAAAACGGCCTGTTGATGTAAATGAGACAATTTTTGGACTAAGGGCTTAATTTCTATGATACTATTTTATCCTCCAATTGTATTCCTTTCTCAGCAGGAAACAGAACAATGACCTCAAGCTAGTCAAGTAACAGGTGCATCAACATTCATTATATATAACAATACAGAAAGAATATTAATAAAAGTAAAACACAAAAAAAGCAAATTTAAAAAAAAAGACGATATAAACAAAACGAAAAACGAAAAATTAACACAATATATTATGTACATATGCATTACATTAAAACATTTGTCATAAGGCTTGTGATCAATCCATGCACTAAGAGACTTGTTTCCAATGACTTCCAACAGTTTACAGTATTAAATATATATATATATTCCAACATATCATAATTTAACAAATGAGTGAATCACTATTCTCAATACAATAATAAAATGACCCCCTTCCCAGGGAGTCTCCAGGTTCATCTCACTTAAAGATATAATACAAATCTGCCAACCCTTCACATTCCACAAGTGGAATCAGAATGCCTGAAAATAGGAATTTCATACAGAAAAATAGGAATTTCACCTTTTTAACAACCCCCCCCCCCCCCCCCCTCCTTCCCACCTCGTTGCTTTTTTTTCTTCTTACCATTATCATCATTTTTTAAAATCGGAAGTTTAGAGACAATGGCGGAATAGTGGAAAAAGGAGTAGTGAAAATAGGAATGATTCAGCCAAATGTAGAAGGGTTGGCAGGTATGTATAATATACTGGCATTTTTGATCAAACAAACAGCCATGTCTCCGTAATCCAAGTAGTTGGTTTCCCACCAATTTGTCAAAGGGACCGTGGTTGATCCAGGGTGATGTCCAGATTTTTTTTTCTCACCCTCCTGTCCACCCAGCAGTGCTCGGGTAGCTGGATCTTTTAGATCTGGCAGAAAGTATTTTGTGATAAACTATTGTCCTATCCAAAGGGTAGCAAGAAGCTGTTATTGTCCTTTTCACTCTATAGAAACTGGGATAAACACCGGCCCCATAGGCCAAATGGCTCTGGAGGACTGCTTTTAAACAATAAAGACTGCTTTTTAAAATAAAAAAACAATCATTCTTTTTATTGTTTTTTTTTCATTTGCTGTTGTTGAAAATATCAAAGATATGTTCTAGTGTTAAAGATGAAAAAAAAATTAAGTAACAGGATATCTGTTAGTTGGTGAGTCTAACACCTGTCCCGATTACAGAGGTTTCCAGATGACCGAATTTCAGATTAAGGACAGCTGACTGTACACTAAAACACTATCTAGCTGACTTGTATTTAAAAAAAAAAAAAAAGAAAAGAAAAAAAAAAAAAAAAGAAAAGAAAAAAAAAAAGAAAAAGAAAAAGAAAAAAAAAAAAAGAAAAAGAAAAGGAAAAAAAAAAAAAAAAGAAAAATAGAAAAAAAAGAGGAAAGAAAAAAGAAAAAAGAAAAAGAAAAAGGAAAAGAAAAAAAGACATGAACTGCAATTTCAAATATCTGGGAAGAAAACAATGATATGAAACAAGAATTAGAGTTTCAATAAGATGATTGCTATTGAGTAAATGCATTTGCTACCAAATTCAGTCCCTTGATTGGTGACTAAATAATAATTACAAGGACTGAATAGGAGTTTTGTGATTTGTGATTTCCATTCACTACTAGAAAACATCAAGCCTTTAGAACTGTTGTTTTCCCAAGTTGTCCTTATAATAGGCGTCCACTGTTTAGGAGGCAACTAAGGGACAGAGTCGAAGACCCCCGTATACTGCTAACTTGGAAAAAAAAGAAGGTAATTATAACTAAATAGAACAATTTTGTTTGACTAGCCATCTTACAATGCTCCATCCAGCACAAGAGTGGGTAAATTTGTGCTTTTTTAAACAATGTCCTTAACGGAAATAATTGTCTATTAGTCATATAGATCAAGGATCATTCTAAACAAAACATCAACAATCATATGAGTATTTAAAGGAGAAAAAAACCAACATAAATTAGTCGTCAGGTAACCGCACCCCCACCACCTCAATTTTAGATAAGTTTAACCAGTAATTCGTTTGTTTGCTTGTTTGTACGGGTCTTACGGCACTTGCAACACCTTTAGGTTATATCAGCGCCAGTAAAAAGGAAGAAAATTGGATACCAAAAACATTCTAGATGTACAATTAAAAGGACTTGAGGAAAAAGTAAGACAATGGGAATGGTACAGGGAACAGATGTAGATTCCAAGAGCACACTATCAGTGTGTTTAGTTTGAGATCACCTTAACGTCTCAACCAGACACCAACGAAAGTCTCCACTAAGAGAAATACACTCAAATGTTTACAAATCATATGTAAAGAATTTAAAAATAACACTACATAAGAGAGATGATTTACAAGGAAAAAAAAATATTATGTCCAAAAACTTTAACTATACATTCGACTGTTTCCCTGCCAGTCAAGGACTCCAGCCGGGATCAGGACAAAACTAAGTAATCTCATTCCAAGACAAAGACAGAAAGCAATTGGAAAACAGATACAGGGGGATAGAAGACACAGCAAGTACCTCCCTGCCCACTATGGGAGGTCGGAAAACCCACCCAGAACCAGTAATTCTTTACGCACAAGACTCCACTTGTTATGATTTTGTTAAGTGTCTGCTGTATATAGTTATTGTCCCTGAACTGTCAAGACTTCTTATCAAAATTGAGAAGTTTGTTTCAAGACATGTACTAATTTGCTCAAGGCAAGTTTTATGACTATATCTTGCTTAAGTTGGGCACATTTGCATTTTCAAAGGATTATTTTCAATTAATTGTACAGCAGAAATTATGAAATTATAAAACGTCAGGGAAATGTTAATTATAAAAAAAACATTTTATGGATATCCCGCTTTTTCATTTCTATCTATCTATCTGTCTGTCTGTCTGTTTGCCTGCCTGTCTATCCATCCATCCATCTATTTATCTATTTACTATTCTACTGATAGATGTCTTGTAGTGTAAAATATTATGGCCGTTTCCTTAAAATAATATCACCAAAAAGTGTCATGTATATTGGGATCACAATTTAATTTTTTTTTTTTTTTAAATAGGAGTCCTTTCCCTAACTTGCAGAAATTTCCCATGTTAATCGGGATTCTAATAAACTTCATTTTTATTACTTGTGCATAACAACAGTGGTTATATCAAAGCACAATAATGAACTGACAGAAAATACAATAATTTCTTTCAATTATGTTCTGTTTCATGAACAGTGACGGTTTGATTTTGAAGCTTTGACATCATCTTGGAGTTCGGTATAATTTATCAGTTTTAGGAAAAAGATTGACACCCAGTTTGATTCGCCTGATATAAGTCATACAAATTGAATTAAATGGATTAAATATAATAAATGTTCATGACATATTTGCTTAAAGAGATTCACGAATAAATATGGCTATGAAACCCTTATATATCAAGACAAAAGCCTGTGAGTAAAAATTGGAAAATGTTAATATTTTCAGCCTTTGTTTGTTTTTATGGATTTTACGGCGCTTGCAACATATTAAGGTCATTTCAGCGCCAGTAAAAAGTAAGAAAATGGGACAGTAAAAAGTTTTAGAATTAGAAGTAAAGCACCCAAGAAAAGGTAGGACAAAGGGGAATTTGTTCAAATAGAAAACAGATGTAGATTCCAAGAGCACACTATCAAAGTACGTAGTTTGAGATCACCTAAAAGTCTCATCCAGACAAGCACAGGTTCCAACTCAGAGGGATACACTCAAATGTTTACAAATCATATATAGTATATAAACAAAACAATACAGTACATAACAGAGAGATGATTTACAAGACAAAAATATAATCTCCCAAAACTCCGACTAGACATTTGACTGTGTCCCTCCCAGCTAGGATATTCGGCCAGGGCCTGGACAAAACCAAGTAATCTCATTCCAAGACAAATACAGAGAGCATGATGGAAAACAAATCTATGGGAATAGAAGACACAGAAGGCACCTCCCCACTATGGGAGGTCAGGAACCCCACCCAGTTGCAGCCTTTAAGAAGCGCTATAACTCTAGAGAGTAGCAGTGGATTTGTTCATAAGAAGTGTTTTCTTTTTTTGGTTATAAATAAATGAAAACATAAATCCATAAAAGGTCACTTCGAGCCTATATCTGACTAAAAATGATTGCAACAAGTTGTACACCAATACTTGTATAACAAGTGTTTCTTGATTTGAAAAATAATTCTCTTCAATCTTAATTTAAAGGGAGAAGGAATGTACAGTTTACTGGCCCATCCTCGGTAAGCATTAATTACAAGCACGTTGAGAAAATAGCTGCTAAAATCTGTGGTTCCTTATAAATAAAAAAAATTAAATATTCATAAAACATTTTCAGAAATAAATTTAGCTATAAAACTAGTTGGAATAATTTTTTATTTTTGGCATTGAAACCAATGCTTGATATTCAAATTTGGAGAATCTTGATTTTTGAAAAGTTGCATTCAATGACCCTTCGGCAACCATAACTCTTGGTGGAAACATTATTTCTTGTCATAAAAAAAGAATTTTATAGTTAAAAAGTTTAGACCTTAGTCCGATATGAAGGAAAAAAAAAAGTTCCCTAAGGAAGTGGGGTGGGAAGTGAGAGAGACGGAGGGGGAGAGAGTTTTTGTCCATTGGCCCACTATCTATATTTTAAAATGCACTATTGTAAATAAAAATCTAACAAACAGAACAGTCATCTTCATATCAGTCCATACACATTTAACACAATAAAGGTCATTATTCTTCCAGGAAAACGATAATATCCATTCCCATTCACATCCGATTTTGAAATAGCAAAATTTATTTCTTTAAAAAATTCACATCAGTTCACAAAGTATTTATGGTAACAGTTCTCAAAATCAAAAAAAAAAAAAAAAAAAAAAAAAAAAGGAAAGTTTATAAAAAAAAGTTTAAAAAGAGGATATTAAGGTCATGATGATATGTCATCTTCATCGTCATCTCCAATTTCTATCAACCCATTATCATGACTGGCTACACTGCCTTGGCCTGAACTTTCATCATCCCCGATTTCAATCATACCATCTTCGTTCAGACCACCCTCTCTTTCACTGACTTTACTGGCTGATCTTGAACCCTTGCTCTTGCCTTGCTGACGTTGTTTCAAAACTTCTTTGAGAAGGTTTGCAACATCTTTTTTACTGGCTTCGCTGTCTTCCTCTACAAAAACAAAATAGATTTTTGAAAATTGAATTGTATGAGCTATAGAAAAACAAAACCATGAAAATAAATAATTATTATAAATAAAAGGACAATAATAATAATAATGTGTGCCTGCACAAATACAAACAGAATAATAATATCGACAACAACTACAACGACGACGATAATAATAATAATAATAATAATAATAATAATAATAATAATAATAATAATAATAATAATATAATAATAATAAAAATAAAAATAATAAAAATAATAATAATAATTAAAAAAAAAAAAAAAATAATAATAATAATAATAATAATAATAATAATAATAATAATAATAATAATAATAATAATAATAATATAATAATAATAATAATAATAATAATTATTATTATTATTATTATTATTATTATAATAATAATAGTGATAATCATAACATATTGCTAAAGCATGTTAGCCTGTATATAAATGAATAAATAAATTCAGAACAACAAAATAGATATAGCAGAGTATACGACAGTATAAGACATAGCATACATTTGATTGGAGACAGCTCCAGTCAAGGTTTAGGCAAAACTAAGTCATGTTAAACAGAGAGAAGGACAGAAGGCCTCACACTGGTGGAGAGTGGGGGGGGGGGGGGGGGGGGGGGGGGGGCGGGTGATTGAAGACTCGACCAAAAGCCTAACAAAACATCCAGAAAGCAGGAATTGACCTCCCTTGACCTCCCAACAAAAGGATGTAGAAAGAACTGCCCACCCTATCGTGTTACTATCAGCCTCTCCCACACTTGTGATACAGCCTACTCACTGCATTATCAAGCTAGAAGAACCTTTAAAGTAAATAAATTCAGAACAACAAAATAGATATAGCAGAATACATAACCAAACACCCAGACAGCAGAAATTTGACCTCCCTGGCCAACAAAAGGATGCTGAAGAACTGCCCACCCCGTCATGTAACGATCATCTTCTCCCACATACTCGAGATACAAATACTCACCGCATCCAGATCCCGTCAAGTCTTTTTCCAAGGCCAGTTTACTGTTTGCACATTTCAACATGGACTCATCAACTGTGTCTTCACTGATGAGTCTAATCACGGTCACCTCCCTGAAAATCATCATTGACCATTTAAACAATTAATATAAGTAATAGGTAATGTCACAATGCTTTCCTTACATCATTTTAAAAAATCATTATTATTCTTATTCTAATTATTAATATTAATTATTATTATCATTATTACTATTACTATTATTATTATTATTATTATTATTATTATTATTATTATTATTATTATTATTATTATTATTATTATCATTATTAACTGTACTAACTATTAACTGTTTATTATTTAAAAGAAATTGCGACAAGTGATCCTAAAACATAGTTAATTCACACATACACAAACACAAACACATCTTTATCCTGTAAACCAGAGGCAATGTAATTTCTTGCTAAATTGGAATATTTCTAAATATCACATAAGACCAGAGATAAAACTGCGCCGCTTTGCAAAACTTTAAACATTAGCAATCGATATCAATTTTAACTAAATAAGGTATGTAAAGGAGTTATTCATTTACCAACTCGAACAATCATTATAAACCACATCATAAATTAAACTACTTTTAAAGTAGTACCATGGGTGCCAGCAGGAAGAAGTGCTGAAACTAAAATCTAGACACTTTGCCAAACCTGAAAATGTTCCTACTGAAAATGCGGCCTAAACTGTACTCTTATTTCATCACCGTTTTTATACCATTATTAAATGATTACACAGCAAACATATTGACACAATGAGGAAATTAATTTGATTTTAAAACCAACTTATAATACATACTGAAACCGGAGGTATTTGACTTCGAGATATCGCGAAACTGGAATTCCGCCATGAACCAGATAACTGGCACCCATGAGTAGTACTATGTAATTCAATTTAGAAAAATATTTTGTATTTATTCATTTAATAAATTTTCCTCCAAATTAACCGTTCAAAAAAAAAAAATTTAAGATCTCAATGGAAAAAAGAAAATCAAAATTTCTATAAAATATATTTATTTATACGATAAGAAGAAGCACAAAGCTGAATATTCCTACTATACCTTTTTTGCCCTAGTCTGTGACATCTGTCTTCAGCTTGTTTGTCATTGTAAGGATTAAAGTCAATATCATGAAGGATGATTGTGTTTGCCGTCACCAGATTGATCCCCAGACCTCCAGCTCGTGTGGACAGTAAAAAGATGAAGATGTCTGGTTCATTGTTGAAACGGTCTATCAATTGTAGTCTGCACAGAAATATCAAGAGATTTGGTAATTGTTAAAACAAGAACTGATAGGTTGGTTTAGCAAATATCGGGAAAAAAAGTTTTTTAAATTATTGTTTTTAAATAAAAAATATAGAACATTTCTTTAAATTTTAAATCCTCTCCTTGAAGCTGTTAACCCCCCCCCCCCCCCCCCCCCACCAACAACGTGCGATTTCTGTGAAACACTTGATTAATTCTTAACCGTTTATTTTGTCAGATGATGAAATTTGTACTTTAATGTTTTATATATATCAAAGGCATTGCAATATTATTAATCGTGATTGTCTACCACATTTAAACTTAGATTCCAAGATAATGTCTACAAACATAATAAGAAGACAAAATATTGATTTTAAAGCTATTAATGTTAAAGCGTTTCTCATCTTAATAAAAACAGAATTCCTTCCTAATGACAGCAATCTTTTTCAACTATCAGGCACTAAAATGACTTAAAAGTTTAGCGAGCACTATCAAATCCATAAAAACAGAAAATATATTTACCTATCAGGGACAGGTGTCTGCCCGTCAAGTCGTATAAATTTGTGCTGCCTTTTTTCCAGGTAATGTTCTGCGACGTCAAGCATCATGGTGAACTGACTAAATAACAGGACTCTATCACCCTTTATAGAGAGAAGAAATATTTTTATTATTTCTATCATCATCATCACCATTATTATTATTATTATTATTATTATTGTTATTATTGTTGACATTGTTATCATTATTATAATTAATAACTATCATTATTATTATTATTAGTTTTAATGTTATCATTATTACCACAATTACTATACTAATTATCAATATTATTATCATTAATTTAAAACCTTCAGTCTTTGCACACTATTCTCTTCCACTCACTCTCTCTTTCATATCAGGCAACAGCTCATCAAGTTTCTGAAACTTTCCAGAATCAAGGATGACGGATGGATCCAGCTCGAATTTGCCCAGGTATTTCTGTAAGAGTGAAAAACATATAAAAATAAAACAAATGATATTAAGTTCAATGAAGTCTTCCATGTATTCTAAATAATATCAAAGAATCAAAGAAAACCACATATTCTAAAATGTTCGATGCATATAGTTTTAACAACAAATCAAAGATCTGAAAAGTAAGGTGTGGTACTTTTCAGATTCTTATCTCTCATTTTCATCAGTACCTGCTTCAAAAATTACCCTTTCTATAGTCTTTTTCACCAGCAAGATATCCAACTATTTCTTTCATTAATTAGGGTTTAGATTTTTTTTTTAAATAAAAAAAATGATGAGCTCAGGAAGCATTAG
Organism: Berghia stephanieae; assembly: GCF_034508935.2. Taxonomy (NCBI): domain Eukaryota; kingdom Metazoa; phylum Mollusca; class Gastropoda; order Nudibranchia; family Aeolidiidae; genus Berghia; species Berghia stephanieae. The sequence goes on from NC_088362.1 coordinate 51,556,424, forward strand.
AAAGCTATTAATGAATAACATCACTCCTTGCCATGGATGAAGTAAACTTGGATAAATATTCACCTCGTATACGTCAGCAATAAACCACGTCATAAAGCCATATTATATTTCAGGTCAGAAGAAAAAAGCATTTTCCATAACAAACAGTAAATGCCTGCAATGCTATTTGATTATTTCATCACAACTAAAAATAAGGATGATCGAGGAAAAGATGTAAATCTGATGTTAAAAGCACCAAAGAAAAAGCAAAACAAAGGGGACTGATTCAAATAGGGAACCGAAATTTCTAAGATGTACCTGTTTTGACAAGCACAAGCAAGGAATCCCACTATAAAGGATATGCTAAAATGTTTACAAATTAAAGCAATCTCAATCCAGAACAAAGACAGAAAGTAACATAGAAAGGGAAAATAAATATGGGGGATAGAAAACACAGCAAGAATCCTTTTTGCACACCCTGAAATTATAATTTGTTCTAAACAAGTTATAGGATATCATTAAAAAAAAAAGAATGCATTAAATACCTTATGTTGTTTACATAAACCGATAAGCTCAAAATCATTCATGTACGACATGTCTTCTTGGATCAATTTTGGTAAAGCACCCCTCTCTCTGTGAGATGGCTCCTATAGAAAGATGAAAAATATAAATTGGATAACATATAAATTCAAAACCAAACTCTTCACAACTATCACTTCTCTGTATAAAATTTAACAAAAATTGGAATAATAAATTTTTTTTTTTTAAACAAAAAAACATCAACCCGGCTCAATTAATTATAGAAAAGTACACAGGAATACAAATAGAAAGTGCAAAAAATTACCCGGGCTATCTTTTTGGCCATCTGTTCCAGCTTGTCATCAGTGTATAAATTCCTTACTAGCAGTGGATGATTGGCTGCCTTCCTAAACTGCATGAACACACCTACACCACTGCCAGTCGATGCGTCTTCTTTTGATTTCTCTACTTCTTGGGCATAATGCGAAACCAAACCATCATACAGCCTCTTTTGAGATTCAGTCAATGGACATCTGAATATTTTCTCCATTTTCTGTGGAAGTTGACTCAAAACCTGAAAAATAAAACAATTTCATGAAAAATATGTCAATTTCTCTGTTTGGTATCTATTCATCATATTAAAATGTGATCAATACTAAGCTTTTCTTTCTTTCTTTTTTTTTAAAAAATGGAAAAGAAAGAGTTAGCAAGAGTGAAATATAGACGAATAGTCAAAATGAAAGAAAATTGAAAATAATAATAATAATAATAATAATAATAATAATAATAATAATAATAATAATAATAATAATAATAATAATAATAATAATAATAATAATAATAATAATAATAATACTAATAATTTTAAAAACAAATCATTTAAATATAAACTTATTAGAAACTTACATCTTTCTTCAGCCTGCGTAAAACAAAAGGTTTCATGATTCTCTTGGCTTGAGCAATTCTTTCAGATTCAAAAAGACTTTTCTGTTTATCTTCAGATCTCTGATCAAAATAACATAAAAAATATTGAAAGTTAGGAACAAATGATTTTGATTAAAATAGTTCTATAAAGTGAAAATACCACCATTGTGGAAGAGTGAGCAATGTTCATTTACATTATAAAAACCCAGTTTTTTAGGGGAAGGCTTTTTCACTCCTGACCTTGAGCAAAAAAAAAAAAAATATATTTTGAGAATGTGCGGCAAAAATAGATTATGAAAATTACAACATATTTTAGCACTTACTGAAATCATAGTGAACATTTTTTTCAAAGGTTCTGTCTTGCCCTGGAATATTTCAGGCATGACAAAACACAAAAGGGACATCAACTCCAATAAGTTGTTTTGTAAAGGTGTTCCTGTCAATAAAAGTCGTCGCTCAGCCTGGTGCACAGAAAATAAAAATAAACACGCTAAATATTTTTCTCCTTTTTTTTTTTTAGTGAAATGCAATCAAGTAAAACAAATGGACAAATTAACAAATATATATGAAAATCGAGAGATTGAAAAATGAATCAGTTAATAAAAAAGAAAATAAGTGTTAATCTTAAAATTATAAAAATCTGTTGTTTTTTAAAAATAGAAATTGAGGATGAATGCTAGAGTTGCCAGGTATAACAACTTAGACAATGCAAAAAATTGGAGAATTACCAAAACAAAATAAGAATAATGTTCATTTCCTACTTACAACAATCTTCATCAAGTTCTGGAATCTTAGAGATGACATATTCTTCAACATGTGGCCCTCGTCGAATATAGCATAATGAAATTCAAATTTCTTGAATAAGACTCTGTCCTCTACACCGCCTGTAGCCATATTATATCTTTAAAAAATACAAATAACATGATATTCATGATTAATAAAAATACTAAAAGTTAAGATTTACAAGGATGTCCTTTGCTAAAAACATTTTTAAAACCCTGAAAAAATTTTCTTGTAAGAGATATATGAAAATATTTTGAACAACGCTTCTTTTACACAAATGGTATCACCCTTAAAGCCAGGATTCAGGATTTAGCTGGCAAAAGGATATCTCTGGATTTATAATTAAAATTAAATTACTTATTTTAAAATATTACACGTTTGAAAAAAAAACCCAAGCATTTCCTAATCAGACACGAACTTTTACCATTCATGATAATAAAGTTGACCGCGGTTATGTGATAAATAATAACCACACCTTTCAGACAACATGTCTAACTCTACAAGCAAATTGCTTTGAGTATGTTCAGTGGATATTGCAAATTAACAGCTTATTATTATTGATGATGATGATGATGATAGTGAGTAATTAACAGTAGCTAATCTTTACAGATCGATAAAATGAGTTTTTATATATAGGATATAAAATCATCCATGTATCTTTATTGTCTGAGTAAAAAATTCTAAACCTGTATGTTACAAAAATGAAAGGCCACTCATATCTTTTTGCATTTTTGGGGCTGATATGATTGTGTTATTATGCTAAGACTGAAACAGCGTATAAGGTGACAAAAAATTTGGAATGAACTGCTGGGCACAATCTCACATGAGGCGGCACCAAACGGTCATTTTCGTAACATTCAACACAAAATAAACGGCATCAATATTAAACTTTTTTTTTAAACTATAAAAAGATGTTTTCATCAGGTTCTCTGAGTTGAATAATGAAAAATAATCCAACAACTGATGACAGTCTTGCATCAAAAGAATAGAAAGAAATAGCTTCTCAAAGGGTCAAGGTTCCAGCACTAAAAAAAACTGTTTCCACTTTAATTTTGGTGGCAGATCCTCGGTTTTTGAAATATGTTTCATTATCATTTCATGAAGGAGCAGTGCAGCTAAGCAGTTCAGTCTTTGCTTCGTACCCGAAAGGTACTGAGTTCGATCACCCGCCACTGTGCAACTTATATGTGTACAATTTTAAGTTTAAGTTTCAATGAAATAATCTATTCTTTAGTTAATGAAGCACCAAATTAAATAAACTGAGCATGTTCCAATTTTCCATGTTAGAGGCGAATATATATTTTTAAAATGTCATGATAATCTAAAAAGCATACGCTTTCATTCATAATAAAATAAAGACTTACGTAGTAAGTAATACATTAAAATCCTCTTCATCAATAAAGATGGAATGCCGAACAGCTCTCCTTTCTTCCTGTGACCCATAATACACTATAACTTTTAATTCTGGGCACCACAACTGAAGTTCTCTAAGCCAGTTTTCTAAAAAGAGAAAAAAAATAAAAAGTCACAAAAGTTCATCCTTGAATGAACCAACATTTCTTTACTTTACTGTCTTTCTTTTTTCTTACCAAAATATTAGCACCAAACCACCATGTATCAGGGGTGAGAATGACTGGTCACTAAAAAGGAGGAAATTTTTCAGCGCTTAGATCAAGAACCATCCATGCAAAAATAACCTATAAATTTAAATTTCATTAAAAGTTATTGTGATGCAATCCAAATTGTGTCTCCCAGCAATTTCTGACATCACTCGGAGGAATTTCAAAAAGTGAAAGTGTAATTATAACATGGTGGTTGTAGTAATGGTAGTAGTAAGGATGATGATGTGATGATGGTTGTAGTAGTAGTGGTAGTCGCCACATACATCTCCCGTATTCACAGATTCACTAATGCCCACATCCCATTGTTTCAAGTTGACCAGAGATGCCAACTTAAAATTTGGCTCACGTAAATTTCAGAAACAATTCCGAACAATTCCAATGCTTAAACAGGAATTTCTGCAAACAAAATATAATCTATTGAGATCTATAATCATCCTAATACCCGTTGTTTCAAATCAAGTAAAGTTCCAAAACCAATTTATGACGTATAAAATATTAAAATGAATGGTAGGTGTGGTGGTAATAACGATATGATGGTGGCTGTTGTAGTGGTGGCATGTAATAATAATGTATGTGGTTGTGGAAGTGGTGGTGGTGATATTGTTGTGTTGGAGGAGGTTGCAGTAGTGGTGGTAATATGTGGTATAGTGATTGTTGTTTTAATGGTGATAGTGTTGTGATGATGTCGCAGTGGTGGTGGCAATGATGATGATGATGTGGTGGAGGTGGTTGTAGTAATGGTGGTGCTTCATGAAATGATGGTGTGGCGATGGTGGTGGTTGTAGTAGTAGTGGCAGTGATGATTATGATGATGATGATGATGATGATGGTGATGATAGTGGTGGTGGTGATAAGGTGTGTACTTAAACGTGAAAAGAGAGAATGATGGCTGATGTGAAAAGGATATGATCCACTTTATATATTTAGGTTTGTCTGACAAAAGGAAAGATAGTGTATGTTTGTGTGTGTGTGTGTGTTTTGTTTGTTTGTTTTTAAGGGTTTTACAGCGCTTGCAACACATCAAGGTCATATCAGCGCTAGTAAAAAGGAAGAGAATGGGCTAGTAAAAAGTTCTAGAATTACAATTAAAGCACCCAAGAAAAAGTAAGACACAGGGGAACAGAACAAAAAGGGATCAGATGTAGATTCCAAGAGCATACCACCAATGTACTTAGTTTGAGATCACCTATAAGTCTCATCCGGGCACAAAGAGGAATACACTCAAATGCTTAAATCATACATTCAAAATAACAAATATAATAATACATAACAGAGAGGTGATTTACAAGGAAAAAATATCATCTCCCAAAACAAGAACTGTCCATTTGACTGTTTCCCTTCCACTTAGGACTCTGGCCAGGGCCAGGACAAAACCAAGTAATCTCATCCCAAGACAAAGACAGAAAGCATGTTGGAAAACAGATATAAGGGGATAGAAGACATAGTATGTATGAGAGAGAGAGAGAGAGAGAGAGAGAGAGAGAGAGAGAGAGAGAGAGAGAGAGAGAGAGAGAGAGAGAGAGAGAGAGAGACTGCTCAAAGTGAATATAGTGATAGGTACAGAGAGATTAAAGTAAAAAACTAACCGAGATTAAAGCACTGAGTGAACTTTATTGTTAGGTGTGTATGTGCTGTATTTGTTAATCGTAAATATTAAGTTAACGTATGTTTCACGTTGACAATTGCCAGGAAATTATCATTTTAATTGAATCCTCTGTGTGTGTGTGTGTGTGTGTGTGTGTGTGTGTGTGTGTGTTTGTATCATTGTTAAGTACATGGCGATGAAAAGTGAAAACTTTTCGAGGCTAAAAAACTGGGTGCACTTTACTGACTTTACTGATTTGTGTATGTGTGTGTGTGTGTGTGTGTGTTTGTGTATCATTGTTAAGTACATGACGATGAAAAGTGAAAACTTATCGAGGCTAAAGAACAGTGCACTTCACTGATTTGTGTGAGAGAGAGAGAGAGAGAGAGAGAGAGAGAGAGAGAGAGAGAGAGAGAGAGAGAGAGAGAGAGAGAGAGAGAGAGAGAGAGAGAGAGAGAGAGAGAGAGAGAGAGAGAGAGAGAGAGAGAGAGAGAGAGAGAGAGAGAGGAGAGAGAGAGAGAGACGAGAGAGAGAGAGAGAGAGAGATCTCAAAGTGAATGTAGTGATGAGTACAGAAAAATGAAAGTGAAAAATTAACGAGACTTAAGAACTGAGGGAACTTTATTGATTTTTATGTGCACGTGTATATATTTGTAGGTCATTTCAGCGGCACTTAAAATATATATGGGGCTGTAAAAAAATATAGATTTTAGTAAGATCAAAAGCACCGGATAAAAAGTGACTGGTTCAAATAGGGCTCACAAACGGACGCCAAGATCAAACTATTTAGTTAGTTTGAGGTCACCTAAAAGTTTCACCAAGACACAAGCACAGAATCATTATGAGAGAAATACAAAATTTAGAACAACAAATCTAACGTCACACAAAAGAGAGATGATATACGAGGACAAACATATCATCTCCCCAAAACGACTATACATTTAATTGTTTCCCTCCGTGCCAATGAATCCGGCCAGGAAAAGGATCAAGCCAAGACAAAGGCAGAAAGCAACTCTGATCCATGCAAGTCAAAAGATCCCACCAGGAAGATGATGTGATAGTGGTGCTTGCACTAGAGGTGGTACTGATTACAATGAGGGCAGTGATGATGTGGTTGTGGAGATGGTGTTACTGATGATGATGTGATAGTTGCTGTCGTAGTGGTGGTAGTTGTGGTAGAGATGGTGATGATGTCATGATGGTTCAGGGGTGAGGATGACTGGTCACAAAATTGGAGTTCAAGACCTATCTATGCGACGATAACGTATAAATTAGAATTTCATATAAAATTTACTGAGATGCAATCAAAAATGTGTCTCGCAATAATTTCTGACACCACTTGGAGGAATTTCAAAAGTTAAGAGTGTAATTACAACATATTGTAGTAGTAGTAAGAAAAGATGGCGGTAGGGATGATGATGTGATGGTTGTTGTAGTAGGGTCGTGATAGGGATGATGATATGTTGGTTGTAGCTGTAGAGGTGTTGGGAAGGATGGTGTGGTGGTGGTTGTAATAGTTGTGTTAGAGATGATGTGGGGTGGTTGTAGTAGTGATAGTTGGGATGATGTGGTGGTGGAGGATGTATTTGTATTGGTAGTAGGAATGATGTGATGGTAGTTGTAGTAGTAGTGGTGGTGGTGGTAGGGATGATGATGTGTTGGTGGTTGTAGGTAGTAGTAGTGGTGGTGGGGATGATGATGTGGTGGTGGTGGTGGTGGTGGTGGTAGGGATGACGATGTGGTGGTGGTTGTAGTAGTAATGGTGATAGCAATGATGATGTGATGGTTGTTGTATTACAGGTGGTGGTTGTAAAAGTAGTGGTGATAGGGATGTTGATGTAGTGGTTGTGGTGAGCCTTTTAAATAAGCGGAATAGTGATGGTGATGGGTGGAGATAAACCACCATTTAGGCGGAAATCCGCCTTTAGGCGGAAGATTCTCAGCCCTGATGTATGAATATGATACAAACTTCTTTATTTTAAATTGTTTAATTACTTAAATTAAGAATGTTATTCGAACAGTTAGCCAAGAAATGAATGCTGTGTTTTTAGGGGATCTAAGACTTACCAATGGTTGATGATGGAACTATGATGACGTGTGGACCTCCCTCTCCTTCTTCAAGTAAATGGGCCAAGAATGATATGGCCTGAATTGTTTTTCCTAATCCCTGTAGGAAATAAAATGGGATTGCCATTGTTACTCAAATGAGGTTAACTTTGTAAAGTCACGGAAAATTACTTAGTATTTTATTTTTGTATCTTTTTTCCCATGTATGATTGAAGAAAAAAAACATTCTACCCTTTCCTCTGTAGTCTTAACAAAAAGGTTGGTAATTCTCTAGCTGATTGGTTCTTTCTGAATGTTTTTTTTTAAAAATAAATAAAGGAATCTCTTGTTTAATCACAATTTTTGTCTTCTTGTTTGGCCAAAAAGTAACCAACCATTTCATCTGCCAAGATTCCATTCAACTCTTGTTCATGCATAAGACGAAGCCAACTGAGTCCTATTAGCTGGTATGGTTTGAGTGAATATCTGTGAAAGCAAAGTTTATTCAATCAAAAATATTTGAAAAATGTCACAATACTTAAGATATTATATAAATCAAACAGAGAGAGAGAGAGAGAGAGAGAGAGAGAGAGAGAGAGAGAGAGAGAGAGAGAGAGATAGGGGGGGGGGGAGAGAGAGACAGACAAAGAGAGAGAGAGAGAGAGAGAGAGACAGAGAGAGTCACTTGGCATATTCACTTTTAAAATAATCCAAAATTGTGAGAAAGAATGGTTGCAAAGAATTCTGAATTTTACCAGTATATCCATAAAGCAGGATAATTTCTTATTTTACTAAAATGGCATTGATGATGATGATGATGATGATAACAACAACAATAACAATAATAATAATAACAATAATAATAATAAATAATAATAATAATAATAATAATAATAATAATAATAATAATAATAATAATAATAATAATAATAATAATAATAATAATAATAATAATAACAATACAAGGTATTTATGAAATGTTTTTAAACTAATGAAAACAAGCTCTCGGCGTGAAGTAAATGATTGTAAACAATAAACCAAGTCATGAAAACATAGTCAAACAAAAACGGTATCAAAATAAATCGGCTAACAAACTTACTCCTTGTTCAACATCTCAGGTTGCCTCATAATTCTGGCATTATCATCTAAATCCTCACTGTGTTGGCTTTCATCTGTAAAAGAAGAGTAAAATATAAAATTTTTTAACAATCTGTGGAATATCTTTTCTTCCATTCAATCTCAGTAAAATTCGTTGTCAGGAAGATCAATAACGATCAAAGCTGGATGGATTGCTGTAATTCTAACATGTAGTTGTTGTCCTTCAGAGCCATTAGACCCTAGAGACGCAGTTTACCCCCGTTTCCATAGCGTGAAATGGACAATACTCTTAGGATTGGACACTAGTCTATCACAAAGTGCTTTCAGCCAGGTCTGACTAACAGCTACTCAATCACTGTTGGCCAGACAAGGGGGTCAGAAAAAATTCCTGACTTCACTCAGGATCGATCTTGGTCCCTTTGCATGTGAAGCAAGTGCTCTATCAACCGAGATATCAGGACCCTCCATTTTAACTTTCGTAAGGTAGCTCTATACTTATATTTCTTTGTAAGTTGCAGCAATCATGGTGACCACACTTCATAGACTCTTGTTATAGCTGCCAACTCAGGCTGCCAGTAAAACAGGATTAGACTTTTCATTAAAATGACAGTTTGGTTGATGATTAGAACAAATTCCTTTAAGTTGAAACTGAAAAATATAATACTATTTTAGAAGATCCAAATTGATAAATATATATCTTTAACATTCCACCATTTTTCCATAGGAGGTGTTCTTAAATTTTGATGGACTCGAAATGACTAATGAAGATAACTAGTTTGTAGACTTACTTGTTAGAGTCGCAACAACCTTTTCCATTTGCTGTGACATACTTTCACAACGTACCATCAATCGGCGAATAATATTTCGCACACGCATAATTTCCTTACAGCCAGAAATAAGGGCTGTAGATAGTGGCCTTGTGTTATCAAACTTGACATACTGCAAGAAAGTAATGTGGTGAAATACATTAAAGACTCTCACATGCCCTACAAAAATTGTCAAATCCATAAAATTATCATTTGATAATTTTATACAAAATCGGGATGACATAACAAATATAAGCCATTTATTATACGATCACATTTCCATAGGTGTGTATTACTTTGAAGAATTTAAAGTCAGCATTCCCCCAACTCTCACTCGTATTATTATGCACTGAGCAGACTATGCTTCCAACTATTACTATATACTATTACTAACTTACTTGATTATCTGTTTATCCGCGGATAATTTTGATGATTATTCGTTCATTCATGGGTTAGTAACTTTACGGATAAGATCCAAGAGCTCATGATGCATATTTGTGATTAAAGAAACATTAATAACCTGCAAAATTTTTTTAAATCTTAGAGAAAGAAGAAATATCTCAGAAAAAAACAAAAACATATTTACCAGATCCTCCCAAGAATCAAAAGGTCTTAAAGTGACAATAAGCTCAGCTTTCTTTTTTGAACAACCTGGCATTGCAGTGAGTTCTTCAACCGTAGCCTCTTCAAAGAACTGAAGGAAGTTGTCAATCTCTGATTTGGTTTTGTGATCTAAGTCCTGAAGAAGAAAAAAAAATAGAGAGAGAGACTAAAATATTTTGTTTATAAGACATTCTTTTTAAATCAGTACAATTTAATTGTAACAATAGATACATATAAATTTGCAGACTTAAAAAAAAAATAAATAAATAAATAAATCTATATATCACAATATCCACTAACATGCTCAAAGCGTTTTACAAGGGGTCTCTAGCCAACAGTTAACGGTCAGGTACTCATTTTACGCCAGTGAGAGAATGTGAGTAAAGAGCCTTCTCCAAGGACTCAACTCTTTGCCGCTCAGAGCAGGACTCGAACCCAGGACCCTCTGATTCTAAGGTGAGTGCCACACCACAAGACTACATAGCCCCATTTATATTGTGACGGGTAAATCAGTTTAATTGACTTTATTCTCTAAAATTTCTTATCAAATTGAAATTGAATAAATTTAAATCAGCTCCATTCAGTCATGAGGCCCTGAGATTCAGTATTTGTTGTGACGGGTAAATCAGTTTAATTGACTTTATTCTCTAAAATTTCTTATCAAATTGAAATTGAATAAATTTAGATCAGCTCCATTCAGTCATGAGGCCCTGAGATTCAGTATTTGTTGTGACGGGTAAATCAGTTTAATTGATTTTATTCTCTCAAATTTCTTATCAAATTGAAATTGAATAAATTTAGATCAGCTCCATTCAGTCATGAGGCCCTGATATTCAGTAACTAGTTTCTATTACATTAGACTTGGCAATAATAATTTGTCATCACCCTTTGGGTAGGATCTTTCCACCATGTCTAATATTTGTTACAGTGAATGACATAATCAGTCGGTTGGTGAAAAGGTTTGAACTGTTATATTGCCAAGTTTATTTAGAAGGTCAATTTTTATCAAAAATGAGTTCTTGTCATAAATGATTAAATCTTCACTTTTTGTAAATCTTCGGGAAATATCAAAGCTTAATTTCAATTCTAAATATTTTTTACAGCTAGTCAAGTTAAAAAAGTATGAAATTTGAGAAAAGTTGCTGGATACATTTCCTATACATCTGACCATGACTTCATGAAAAATCACCCGATTTACTTCAAATAAAGTTAAAATGCTCTGGGGAGCATATATTTCCAGAAAATGCAAATCCAAATTTTCACCTTCCGACTGATTATGTCATGCACTGACATATTTAACCAAGCCAGATAGTCAAATGAACAATTAAATAACTTACTCAGCACAGGATCTGTTTGCAAGAGAGTTAATAACTCTATTAATTCGAACAACATGGCCTATATTGAATATGCTTGGTCATAAACATGATGGGGGATAATCCTTGTGCATTATAAAGACAACAACAACCAACAAAAAAAAAGCAAAAAAAAAAAGCCATATTTCAGATTTCTTACCTCACTATCATCGCTATCGGCACTGTCGTCTTCACCATACTCTTCATCTTCATCCTCACTTACGTCGTCATTTCTGTGTTTTGCTAAATTTGAAAAAGGCCAATTATATAATATAATATAATATAATATAATATAATATAATATGATATAATATAATATAATATAATATAATATAATATAATATAATATAATATAATATAATATATATAATATAATATTCAAATTTAAATAAAACAATGTTGAAATAAATCCTATTTTCTTAATTTCACAAATTGTTAAGAGTTTGGACAAAGAGTCTACCAATGATGTAAAGCTATTATTATTATTATTAGTATTATTATCATCATTATTATTAGTGGAGAACCTGCAATATTTGCAGAGAAATAAAGAATATTATGAAAAGGCACTCATTTATTTTAATTATTGCACTACTGTTTTTTTTCTTCAAGAATAGATTATTATTATTATTATTATTATTAATATTATTATTATTATTATTATTATTATTATTATCATTATCATTATCATTATCAATATTATCATGATCTATTATCATTTTGTGATAATAATGGGCTCTCAAACAATCTTGTATTCAGCCACTTGACACTATTATATAAGAGCTTTGTACTAATTCCTAATCCTTACCACTGTCATTTGCTTTAGCTTTCTGTTCCTTGACTGCCTTTGTTAATTTGGATTGGGGAACTTTGGTGGATGAAGCAAGTGACTCGGCTAGCTTGGCATCTCCGCTTCCCTCACTAGCTAGAGCAACAGAACTCCTCTCAGTACAACCATCATTTTCCTTCAAAATGCTTTTGATGTGCTGATAAAAGCAAAATATTCAAATTAAAAAAAACAAGCATGTGTAATAAATATGGTGATATTCAAAAATAAAAATGAGCCACTAAAAGCAAATCAAGCTCCTGAACAAAGACGAATGCCTGAATAGTGAGTGTGGCTATGCGGTCTAGTGGTATGGCACTCGCCTTTGGATCAGAAGGTTCTAGGTAGAGTCCTGTTCTGAGCGGCAAAAAAAGTTCTTTACTCACATTCTTACACCGTACTCACTTGAAATGAGTACCAAGCCGTTAGCATTGTCTCTTCCTACATGTTAAGTGCTACTGTTGGCTAGGGACCCCTTGTAAAGCACTTTGAGAACATTTAGGGGATATTGCTCTTATAAAAGTTCAAGTCTTTATACAACTATTCCAGTAGAACTGGAATCTTAAAATAATATCAAGACGAGATTATATATAATATATATATAATATAATATATATAATAAATAAATAATATATATATATATATTATATATATATATAAAGGATTTGATAATACAAATCCTTATTACCTTATGTAGGAAATATTGAGCAAGTGCTTTTCTCTGAGGCGGTCCTGATAGCTCAGTTGATAGAGCACTCGTGTCGCATGCAAAGGGACTGAAATCATTCCCGGATGCAGTTGAGAATTTTTTCTGACCCCCCTGTCCACCCAGCAGTAAATGGGTAGCTGGCTGTTAGATCTGGCAGAAAGTACTATGTGATAGACTAGACTGTGGCAGACTGTGGATTGTGCGCATGAGTTGGTGTGTTTTGTGATTTTCATTCACTCATATAAACCACCAAGCCTTAAGAAATTTTTATGTCTAAGTTGTCCTTATCATAGTATTCACCGTGTTATGATGAACATTAAAAATGAACATGGACCCAAAGACGAACCAAGGAATTCAAAAGGGTTATCCATTTGTATTTTGGACAACAACATTTGCCATATTACCTCCCAGTCTTAACAGCAACTAAACTAACATAGCCAAGCATGTTTAAAAATCTTTATAAAAAAATATTAAGCTTTCTTTTGAAACTAAAAAAATACAACGAAGCGTTATAATTTGAATATATTCACCTCCTCCGACTTCTGTGGAAAACATTCCTTTAAAAATTTGACTGATTCCAGATTGACATTTGAAGAAGATGAAAAAGAGAATCCGTCCTCTTTAGTCGGGGATGGAGTTTGTGGCATCATTCTGATCCTCTTTCTGCTGCCCGTAATTTCTGGTAATTCATCGGATGGATCTGATGGTAATGGTCTTTTCCATCCTAAAAATAGAAAAAGTTGATAATGTCGGACCGTAAAGGAAATTGAAAATTATAGTTTCAGGAGAGGGGGGGGGGGGGTGTAATAGAAGGTCATCTATGGAGTAATCTAAGGGTATATCATGCAGAATAGTTGAGAAATTTGAGTAGTAGTTATACACTCAGAAAATTATTCACCTTTTAAAACATCTAAACTTAATCGGTAAAGTGGCCGAGTGGTTAAGGCATTGCACTGTGACCTGGAAGGTCCCACATTTGAGCCCTGCTTCAGGCACTTTTGTTTTTTTCCTTAGACGAGATTATTAACACCCAATTTGCTCAATTGGAAAACATAGGTGATTCCTGTTGACATTAGACTTCTTTGATGAATTATCTATATTCCTTCGTGGAATGCCTAGGCAACGAGAAACTTAATCTCTGAGAGCCTGATCCATATGTCCATACGAAATTTTAATGTGTATGAATTTCGTTTTAGCTGTAAACTCCACTATAATACAAGAATTTTCACATTTATAAACCCCAATTAATTGTCTTTTAAAATTTATAATCTTTACCTTCATGGCCCTCAATATGAAAAGGTATTTAAAATAGAGCTCTTTCTTATTCTTGGGGAAAAAATCCCTGCTGTTTTCAGTTTCCAAGAAAAATGGCGGGAAAGTCTCTTTTTTATTATACATACCAAGAAAATCTTATATTTTTTCGTTTTCTTTCTTCTACTTCTATCTATTTTTCTTTTTACTTTGTTGCCTTAGAATCCCAGCTATAATCAATTTTTGTTAAATAATCACATTCTGTTGGATGTAACTTATTTTAATAAAGACAAAAATGGGGGGAGGGGGGTGGGTGGAATGAGGATTTTTTTTAATGTGATTGCTGGATACCTCCCCCCATGCCAGGTTTATGCAAGTCCTACTCTATTTATCCTCACCTGCCATAGGTGACATACAAAAAGTCTGTATATCCTCTCCAACAAATCCAAATTTTAAGAACACAAAATGCATGATAGTGTAAACTGATAAAACGTGTAGATGACATGTTCGTTTACCTTGACCAAGATTCATATTCTCTGAGGCCCTCATGAATTCAATAGCTTTAGCAAAATCCTTCTCATATGCAAACAGCGCGGCTTTCATTCTTTTGATGTCACCATCTGGAAACATTTTTTTTAATCTCTGAAGCTTTACTTTATCAACTTTTATGCCACTGCTCTTCCCAAAGTCCTCATCATCACTACCACTGTCAGCAGACGGGGGTTTAATCCGCTTAAAGCTAAGGAGGACAAAAGAGATGAAATTAATGACAAACACCTTTTCAAGACAAAAAATACTTGACAATTTGGAATATTTCATCAGTAAATAGAAGGGCAATTAGAAAAAAAAAAAAATCACAGGGAAATCAAATCATTCTTTACCAATTCTTACCTATTTTTTATCAAAAGTGACATCAGTTTTTTTGAATTGTTTGAGGTCGTCTTGAAAAGCTTTATCACAGAATAATCAATATCTTTACTACTTAAGTTATGAAAAAAACTTTTTGTGATAATGGTAATAATGATGTTATGTGCTAAATAACACTTTCAGGATAATTATAAATTCTTGGACCCATCGATGGTGTGCATGCCTGAACAAAAATGGTACAGACCCACAAAATGCTTAAATGAGATGTCAAAGGCAAGAAAACCTACCAAAAAAATAAATAAATAAACATAAAAAAAGCCTTGATGTGGCAACTGGAATTCAGAGATTGCAAAACTTTTTATTCCACAAAACTGCTTCATGTACAATATCCAAACTTAAATTGTATTCATGGATTAGTTACAGAAAGGAGCTTTTACTTTCAATGAATCACTATAGATTACAGTCAAACTTGTATCAGGCAGCCTTCTGCAGGACCCGAAAAAAAAGGCCATCTAATTCAATTCAAATACTTCTACAGAGAAGTTGGAATATAGATTTAAAAGAAGCTCAAACAGGTCCTAACCAAAATTATTTTCATGGTTCTCTCTCTCTCTAGAATCATACCTATTCTTAAATTAGATTGAATAATGATAATATTTAAATCCAATCAATTTTGCTTCAATTCATGTATTGTTGTGACTTAAATAAGTGGTCATACAGTAACAAAATACATAAATGATGCCTGCCTCATACCAGTAACTGCGAGTTCGAGAGTAATTTTTTAAAATCAATTCCAACTCAATATATATTCTCATGTTAGTTCAAAATTCACCCCAATCTGATATCAATGAAAATATTTATTTATATCAAAATATGTTAACATGAAAAAATTATTTTTATATCATAATACCAACATTGAATTTACAGTTTAAACTTTGAATTTTGAATTTGACTCACTTTGAATTGGAATTAACAGGGCCACCAGTAGATTTTGAAATCCAGGACTGATTTTGTTGTGATATTGAACTCTGTTGGGGTGCGCTGGAATTGAAGACTGGACTAAGAGTCGACATCTTTTTGAAGACAGGAGACGATGATGATGAGCTATTGAGACTTTTTGCATGACTTTGACCATTTAACTGAGATGGGTTCACTGTGGTCTGGCTGTCATATGGTACAGTCTCTTGACTGTCTGATATACTACTGATTGAATTCTGACTGTTGTATGGAATGGTAGCTTGGCTGTCTGAATTGTTACCTGATGCTTTGATGAAGAAATAAAACAATAAAGCAAATTTGACAACTTTTATTCCATGAAAAACAGAATTATGAGAGGTGATCTGAAAGTATTGTAGGGAATGTACTAAATTCTGCCTCCAGATGAAGCATAGTAACTCACAAAACAATGCGTATAAATAAATAATATTGATGTTTATTGTCTGTTAGAAGGACTTTAAATAAAGAGAAGTAATCACACAACCTTCAACTTTGTTCAATATATTATATCTATTGCTGTATATAAATTTGTTCCTTTTTGTTGTGGTTTCCCAAATGTTGTGTATATATTATCATGTATATGTATTCATGTATATATATATATTTTTTTTTCATCATGATCACATCATAGTAAACATTACTACCAACTTCTACTGAGATATGTTTCATGTCTTTATAAATTACCTTGCGAAAGCCCATTGCTTTCATTTGAATCTGAGTGCTGTATTTTCGGCGTCTGCTTTTTAACAAATCTGTAACTCAGTAGAGAATTCAGAGTTCCGTTTGAGCCACTCATGTTCTTTAGAAAATCTAAAATCTCTTCGAAGGTAATTGATCCTGATCTGGGAGGAATATATGCATAAATAATGATGAGTGAGATGGAGAGATAATACTGTATAACCTATCAATGACGATTTACGATTTTACTCTTTTAAAAATTCATGGCCTGTTTCTTTTAACAGATGGCTAATAATATCAGTTATATTGCAGGGATGAGAAATGAAATGGTAAAAATGTATATCTGTAAAATGTGTCTAATCAAATAATCTAGACCACAGTATTCTTTATGTCTGACAAGTGGTTAATAATCATAATCAGAGAAGTACTGGATCCATTTCATATCCTCTGGACTGCAGTTTCTAAAGTCAGTCTCAGGGCACGTCAGCCCCAAGCTACATTTCAAGAGAATGAGTTCCAGAGTCTGCATCTGGATGTCCGCACGTACACTGACTGTCCATGGACAGTCACCACATTAACATGTTATGCCCGGTCTTCCCCATTTTAGTTCTCATCCACTCTCTTCTGGATTGACAAGTGGTTGCGTAATCTTCATAAAAGAACCAAGAAACAAAAGCCACAATGAATTGTATGTAATAAATTCAACAAGAAACTGAATTTATAAATGGATTTAGCAGGATAGTGCTCTATCTACCAATTGAACTATCAGAACCAAAAAATATTGAAAGTCTCCTCATTCATTCAAAGGAAGTAAATAATGTGCTTTTTAAATGCACTACGAAGGAGGAGAAGGATAGGAGTTTGAGCCCAAAACATCTTTCAGCATTTATTTATATCTTTCAGTGATAGTATCAGTATTTAGGCAGATATTCTTTCTCCATTTGTTTACATTGCAAACCTGACAGTATATTTTCCTTTGCAAAGACTCAAATAGCCTTATGCAGACCTGCCAAATGAAAAGTGTATTCAATGATCCTAAAAAGTGTATTTTTTGGAGAGAAAAAAGTGTATTTTGTCTGCACATTAGGAAAAAAGTGTGCACTATACAAAATCAAAATAAACTCTAACCTCCATCATTCACAGCAATCTCTAGTACAGTCGACTCCGCTTATTGGCACACCCTCAAGAGTTCAGGTTAGTGTGTCGATTAAGTGGAGTGTGCGATTAAATGGAGAAGCTAAAAATAGCATCTAGGCACCAGCTTTCATGTGCCATTCATGTAGAACCTTCACTTCTGAGTTTTCAACGGGCAGTCATGTTCTAGACATTACCTCATTAGAATCTTCTTTATTCATTTATTCAATTATTTGGGGATATTTTTGTTTTTGTTTTTTTTTTCTTATTTTAAAAACTTTCTTTTTCATGTTTTATTGACAACAAAATGTGACATTATTGTTTATTAAAACAGGAGTCGCTGATTGATTGCTTTCTATTCTGTGCAAGCTGTTTATAAACCTTTGTCTCCAATCTCGCCAATGTAGATCATCTGTCAAGTGTTCTTCTTGGATGAAGTGGCGTAGTTTGTCTACCATGTCAAGTTTTTTCAGTATTTGTCAGGGGTGGTGTGCTACATTCCAATGACTCATCCTCATCTTCATTATATAGGCATTGCCTTTGTGTGGTTGAATGGAGTCCAGTGGTTCCCGAGATGTCAGTCTACCGCTTATGTTGTATATTGTAACGAATTGATCAAATTCTTCGGCCGAAAACGTGTGGAACAGGAACAGCATTGTTGATTTCATATGGCTGTTGGTTGTCACTCCAATCAAGGGGTAGCGATTAAGCGGAGATGGTGTACGATTAAGCAGAGTGATTATATAGAAAAAATTCATTTTTCGAGAATGTGTAGCTTATAAGCTGAGTGTGCAATTAACCGATGTGCGATTAAGCGGAGTGAATTGTAGTTACAAAATTATCTGGTTTATCGAGAAACTAAACCAACTAAACATTTCAAATAAGGCTCAGAAATTGCTTTCAAAACACCCAAATAAATTACTAAAAGGCCCCAATCATGTTGGTAGTATTGATGTTAGTGTCAGGAGAAGAGGTGGTGGTTGTTATAACTATGTATGGTGCGCTAGTGGTGGTGGTGGTGATGATGAAGCTGTGGTTATGGTGGTGGTAGTAGTAGAAGTGATGTTGTTTGTTGTGGCAATGACAATGCTGTGACGGTGGTTGTAGCATGTTATGTTATCTAATGATCCATGTCTTTCTCTTTTTTTTTTTGAACATCCATCTACTACAACTACTACTACTACAATTACTACTACTATTACTACTACTACTACTACTACTACTACTGCAAGGAGAAACGATCGCCGCTAATGTGTTGACAAAGCGGCGATGGCAGAAAGCGATGTGGTTCATCGGATGTTAAATCTCAATATCTCTGACTCATATGTATCAATTTCATAATAAATGACATATCTAGTTGCTAAAACAAATTATCTTTATTATGGTATATAACATAAGCTTAATTGTAAATAATAGTATAGCTGACGGTGTAAAAAATGCTAGATATGTTTTTGAGGGAATTTCGCTCCAGAAAGGGCAAATTTAAATATAAAGGAATGAAAATCCACGACTTATGGTAAAATTATGTGAGGAAACTGTTGGACATGTCAGATTGGCCGTTCGACATATTACAAGGGAGATAATTACACAATATTACATAATTTTAAAATGTATATTAGTCATATTGGGTTGTATAGACATCGTTTCCTCATCCTGGACCGGGACAAATGACGAACTTCTTCTGATTGGTCGCCAAATTTGAAAACAATGCGATGTCAAATAAATGAGCTGTAGAGGTTTAATTGAGTGCGAAGTTACAAAACCTCAACCATGGCTTTCGATCTTTATCGGTTGCGATCTGAAACGTTCCATAATGTGTTCTAGTTTTGTGGAAGTGTGATTGTATGAGGAAGACAGGACAAGAGTAGGTGTGGTTGGTTTTAGAGCAAACAACACCTAGGCCTAAGGATTCGTCCGCAAAATAAACAAATCACCGACCATCATCAATATCCCCACAATTGTGATCCGAATGAACAGATTATATAAACAAAAGATCAATAAAGTTAACAGGTAGGCAGTGAAATTTTTAATGGTTGGTGGACTATGAACTGCTTTGCTGAACAACAAGTTTCTTACTGGTTGAAAAAAAAAAAAAAAAGGTGGAATTGCTAGTTTGACATTTTTAGTTCTGGATTTGGCATTTGAGCACTATTTACTTTCATCTTGTGTTAAATATCACTTGATATTAACAGATTTGGTATTTTTCAAGCCTAGTTTGGCATTTTGCATAATAAATGTTTGCCAACGTGTTTGGCAATAACAAAAAGCCTGGCCGTTTGTTATTGCCAGTATCTGGCAATATTCGTTCATCGTTATTGATAGCCATATCTGGCAATAACGACAGTCAACCACAAAACAAATAAGTATTGACTAAACTAGAAAAGACTTGTTTTAGAAAAAAATATATATATAATCACGATTCTCCTCAATCTGAGTGATAGGACTACCTCGCTGAACGTATACCGGGTGAGAAGATAACCAAAAGCCATCCATTGGGCTATTGGTTGGGTGAGTGAGAGAGCTATCTTTGCGACTCTCATTCTCACCCCTGGTGAGAAATAGAGGCAGCCATGAATGATAAGTGTGTCTGAATCATATCCTATCTAGTAAAATAAAGGGAGTAAAATGACTTGTATAAAAGATACAAAAGAAAGTAAACGACGTTTCGGTCTTTGGCCTTCTTCAGGTAAACATAATTGAAATTGCTCGAGTCGAGCCATTCAATTGATTATTATAAGATAGGAGGACGTGCCTTCTTCAGGTAAACATAATTGAAATTGCTCGAGTCGAGTATTCCATTCAATTGATTATTATAAGATAGGAAGTGATGCCTTCCGAAAGCTCCTACATCCCCAGTATTCTTGTTTTTTATAATGTTCTATCAGTAGTATCTAGAGAGCCTCGCCTTTGGCCGACCAACCTCCGCTGCACGTCCAACTCGCCTTGAGCATGCATTCACGTAAAATATAGAGATTTTTTTTAAAAACCTACCTCTGTTTCAAAAACTAGCATCTTTCACCTTTCTAAGAAACATTTTGATTTTTCAGAACTTTAGTTCGTTAAAAAATACCGGCCAATCTGACCCGTTGAGTCGAATGAAAACGAAATTTTGTTGTTTACACGGTTCAAAGGAAATGCCGTAAATAAGCTTTCATGGACTTCCTGTGTTGTTTTTACAGTGTCACGTGACCGTTTTGAGAAATTTGACGTCTGCTACAAATAATTAGACCGGTAGGGGGTAGATATTTTCGTTGGAGCAGAGAAAAAGTGAGTATTATTTCTTGGACTTGTAGAGAGGCCTAGGGTCCACCAGCAGTCAAGTTGATTGAATAAAAGAAAAAAAGGCCTTTTTTATCCGCCGCCACCACCACCTTGAAAGAGTGGAGAGGGGGGGGGGGGGGGATGCATGCCGACGAGAGGGAGACGTGTCGATTGGTGACCTTGGTGACGTAAGAGCATCTCAAGGATGCTGGCAGTTGCAGTTGCATGTGTTCTTTAACCCCTTAACAGCGAAGCTAATTTTTTGCTTTTAGATAGTAGTTTGCTTTTATCTTTATTATTGTTAACGGGGAATACAGCGTTTCCACCATGAGAGTAGTCAGACTATCGCAACTCGGACTTCTATTGTCTATAATACTTTTGCCGTTACTTGTTTTTTGATGATAGAAGATTTGGTGTTAGGTCAAAGATCGAATTTCGCCGCTAAAAGGTTGCATTGCTACTGGGTTTGCTCTCCCCCCCCCCCCCCCCCCCCCCCACCCACTTTTTTTTTTTCACCTTAATATTGTTGATTGCTGCTATTTCCTTTTTTATGATTAGCAAGTGACGTAGGAGTCTCACAGGATGCAGGAGTACTGCAATTAACCCTTTGCCCGTGACATTGATTTTTTTTGTTTTCAAATAATAGTCGTCATTTATATTATTTTTTAACGCAGAAAAAAAAAACGTTTCCACCATAAGAGCAGTAAGAATATTGATAAAAAGCGCTTTGAGCACGTTGGGTGGATATTGCCCTATATAAAAGCTCAAGTTTTTAAATTGTAATTTGTTTTTTGTCTTTTGATGAAAACGGTAAGATTTTATTTTTGGTCCAAGTAAGATTGATATTCGCCTTTAAAAGGTTAAGTTGTTTTGTATTTTTTTTCAGGTTTTTGCTTTTTTTCAAATGCCTAGTGAGAGAGAAAAAACAAAACAATCATACATGTATCTGCAAACAGCAGAACGTTTTCATTTTACAATGAGATGGGAAGGGGAAGGGATAACACTATGACAAGAGAGAGAGAGAGAGAGAGAGAGAGAGAGAGAGAGAGAGAGAGAGAGAGAGAGAGAGAGAGAGAGAGATGGGCGGGGGAATGGGGGGGGGGGGGGGGATAGTAAGGGGGAATGGGAAAAGATGAAAGAAACAATGGGTTGCCTGATGACGTAGATCAAAGGATTGTTACAGCGGTGTTCACGGTGCGTACTTCGTGAAATTTTAACCTTTTACAGTGACACTGATTTTTTTCTCCAGATTGCTTATGCAGAATAGATCGTTTCCACCAAGAGAGCAGTATTAAGAGTATATTTCGACTCGGGCTTCAATTAAACTATAAATCGCAAAGCTTGTCTTTTAATGATAACATTAAGACTAAGATCTGGAGTTTGGGGAGTGTAAGATGGAATCTCGCCATTAATGGTTAAAATTGTTTTGATTTTTTTTAAAATAACACACACACACACACACACACACACACACACACACACACACACACACACAGGAGCGCGCGCGGTCACGACAGCGAGGACCATCTATTGCTTGTGTTGCAACGGTAAACCAGTTTACGTGTACGTAGATCCTGAGGCTAGATGCCCCGTTACCGTGTACGTAGGCACTCCCAAAAAAAAAAAAAAAAAGAGACACACACACACACATACACACGCACACACACACACACACACACACAGTCTCGCATCCGCTACGCACTAATTTTGTGCACCAATTTTTACTGCACTAATGCACCAAATTGCATACCTATCTAGGGACACTTTTTTCCGTATCTTTTTCTCAATAAACTTTTTAAAAAACCTTTGTTTTGCAGGCGGCAGGGCACTTGGCACTAGGGGCACCAACCATTGGACAGACGAAAAAAAAACACGATTTCGCGAGGAATGACTCATGAAAATATTTAGGATATAATTTCAAACACAACTTTTGATATTCATCAAGGATTATCTAGTACCGAATGTTTTTTGATAGAAAACAAATGTATCTTCAAATCTAAACTGCTTTTGACGGTAAGCGGTAAGTTTTTTATTTATTTTTCTGTCCAAACGAATGATTTGTCCTGGTATAGAAGCTAAGTATTGGTAACACCGGCGCAGCTCTCTAGTAGGGGGTTTGGGAGGGGTGAAACTTTTTTTTTTTTTAAAGTCTTCCGTCTCCCCCTTCCAAACCCCCTACTAGAATACTGGGGATGTAGGAGCGTTCGGAAGGCCTCCCGATAGGACTATTATAAGGAATGTATTTTACTTTTTTTTTATTGCCTTAAACTTAAAGCTAAATCATACCCGGTGCCTTGGCCTGGCCTTTGCCTTTGTTGGCACTGGCAGTGGGCAGTAGTCTTGCAGCAGTCGACAAACTCAGCTCCGACTCAGTCTCAGTAACAGCAGCAGTAGTTTTCTGAATGACTCCCTTATTCCATCAAAAAACTTTAACATTGCAAATTTAAGCGAGGAATAGAAAGGTAACAAAAAAAATGAATGTTTTACGAACAATAATTCAGGCAAGACTTTTCGTCAGCGCAGCATAACAAAGTCCCGCTGTCGCAAAATGAAGAGATCTGGGAGATCATAGTTTTTAACTTTCTCTTTCATTATAAATGGAATGCCAGATAAATTTGTTGTCAGGCTTCAAAGAATTACAACGCAAACGACGTCTCCGCTCATTTTCATCAAAATTTGGACAAAACGCGTACCCCCCAAAACAAAATATATAATATACCATTGAAATAATTAAATTAACAGGGAGAGATACAGAGACAGGAAGAATAGCATTTTGACTTGGCAAGTAATATATCGAGGCAAGTAATACATATAATATGACTGTGCGAACTAGTGGTATGACTCTAGCTTTCGGATCGAAGGTTCAGAGTTCGAATCCCGCGCATCGCTTAGTCCGTGGATAGGCTCTTAACTCTCACCGTAATCAGGTGCAAAAATGAGTACCTAGCCATTAACAGCGTTGCCTCTATCGAAAAAAAAATTTGTAATATCGCCTTTCATGCCTCGTCCTATTATATGGGTGATGTTGGCTAGAGACCCATTGTAAAGCGCTTTGAGTACATTTAGTGGATATTGCACTATATAATAATAATAATAATAATAATAATAATAATAATAATAATAATAATAATAATAATAATAATAATAATAATAATAAATGCTCTTCCGATCCGAATGCTAGTGTCATACTACTAGACCGTATAACTTAACAGGTCTGATGGCCGAGCGCAATTATGAGCTTATTATCTAACATTATTGTAATGGACATTTTGTGTTGATTTGAGAGTACAGAATTTCCATTACAATAATGTGAGGCCCATAGCCCTGCAAATAAGTACTCATTGGTGGAACTCATATTCAAAAATACTGGTGGAACTCCATCTGTCACTCTTGCTACCATGTGAAACATTGGGATATGTTTGTACAGATGTGTATCATTATCATCTGCAAATAAAGAATTATGGGACGGGATACGTGCATTGTAAATTATCAATGGAGATAAGAAAAAGAGTTGAGCCTAATAAGCTGCGATGTCACATGACCAATGTTAGATTTGTCGCCGCTCACAACAACCCATTGCATTCTGTCATGAAGGCAATGATTTTTATCCAGAGTAGTAGGGAGACTGGGGTGAAAAGTCCCAGGGGTGAAAAGTCCCAAGGAGGTTTTGGCCCTTAGATATAATTTTTTGGCCTTTCTGTTTTGAAAAATCTGGTATATTTAGTTGTTGGCCTATTTGGCAATAACAAGCGTTCTTTCCCTCTCCATCTTTGAAAGATAGCTACCACCACCTGTTCATCTGAAGCAAAAAGTGAAAATCTACCCTCATCAGAATTTGTGAGTATTCTTTTATTTTTGATTCAATTAATGTATGCATTTGTGATGTGACTCTATGGCCATTTTTGCATAACTCTGACATGTTTTACACTAATGCTGGTATTCATATTGGCACAGTTGGCTGCAAATCAGGCCAACCCCCTATCGGGGTGAAAAGTCCCAGTGTTGGGGGAAAAAGTCCCACTGGGACTTTTCACCCCGGGCTGCTGCAACACCTGAGGATGTCTATATAAACATATAAATAATAATAATAATAATAATAATAAATAATAATAATAATAATAATAATAATAATAATAATAATAATAAATATGATTTCTATCTGCGCCTATCCCAAGAGGCTCTAGGCGCTCATTCATACACTCATTCATAAACACTTGTACCAAAAGACAAGGGGACTTTTACTCTAAAAATAATCTAAAAAGATATGTTTTTAAAGATTTTTTAAAAGTAATAAAATAATCGTAACTGTGAAGTTTCATGGCTTCCATTCTTCCATTTTTATGATAGGGAGTAGTGATGATGATAATTTGTAATGGTAAACTCACACATTTTGTTTATTTCCCCAGAACTATGCCAAGGAACTACGTCCGAACAACCACGAGGGGCTCCTTCACGAAAGACACGATGGCATCAGCTGTGGCGGCCGTGCTTGGGGGAATGTCTTCCCGAAAAGCAGCAGATGAGTTTGATATCAACTATAAGACGCTGCAACGCTATGTCAAACTACACAGGGCTGAAGGTAGCATCAACAGTGGCAGCTTCGGCTATGGCTCAGAGAAGAAGCGCATCTTCACAGATGACCAAGAGCAGATCATTCTCCAGTATGTTCTGGAAGCCTCCTCCATCTATTATGGACTCACGCTGGAAGACCTTCGAGGATTAGCCTATGAGGTGGCTGTTAAGAATCAAATTCCAGTCCCAGAATCATGGACTGCCAATAGGGCTGCAGGAGAGGACTGGCTCTATGGATTCAGAACACGCAACAAAGACAGTCTCAGTTTGCGAAACCCCGAAGCGACATCATTAAACAGAATGCAAGCGTTCAACAAGACCAATGTGAATACATTCTTTGACAATCTAGAACATGTAATGGCAGTGTATAAGTTTGCACCACAGTGTATCTGGAATATCGACGAGACAGGATGCTCCACGGTTCAGAAGCCCAAACGACAGCTGGCGAGGAAAGGAGAAAAACGTGTCGGGTCTGTGGTCTCTCAGCTCAGGAAAAGGGATGTACGGTCACACTCTGTGGGGCAGTGAATGCCCTTGGCAACAGCATGCCTCCATACCTTATTTTTCCACGAGTAAATGTACAAGAACACTGGTCAACAACTGCCCCACCAGGATCCCTTTGCGACTCTCACCCCCAAAGCTTCAGGGTGGATGACATCCGAGAACTTCTTGCGTTTTCTGCAGCACTTTCAGAAACACGCTAAACCATCAGCTGCGCATCCAGTGCTGTTGATTCTTGACAACCATGCTTCGCATTGTGGTGAGAATGTTATTGCTTTTTGTAAGGAAAACAACATCACCCTGCTCTCATTTCCGCCACATTGCTCGCATCAGATGCAGCCCCTGGATGTTTCTGTCTACGGGCCATTTCAGACCTTCTACGACTACGCTGTCGACAGGTGGTGCAAGGATCCACAAAATACTGGCAAACAGATGTCCATCCACACTGTGCCTCAAATTATATCTTATGCATTCCCAAAGGCTTTCACCCAGCAAATATCACAGCTGGCTTTTGTGCAACCGGGATTTTTCCCACAGATAGGAACATTTTCTCTGAAGACAAGTTCTTACCAACATTTTCAACAGATCGACCACAACCTGCGCCTGCGACCCTAAACCAGCCATCAATGAGCACTGGAACTGCAACAACCGAAGCTGAAAAATCTATCAGCAAAGGTTTTGTATCGCCGAAAGAAATTCGTCCCTTCCCCAAAGCAACAGCTCGCCCAGAGGAAAAAAAACAACGGAAAACAGTTAAGTCAACTATTTTGACTTTGACCCCAGAGAAGCGACCAGGCAACTATCAACAGTCTTTGGTTGTCGAAACAGAAGTGGCTTCAAAGAGAAAACGGCTGCAATATGACTCTGAGAGTGAGGATGAGGCTAACTGTGCCCTTGATTCAATTCTGGAAAAAGCAGACAAATTGAACGAAGAGGACGACGTTGAGGTTCAGGAAGAAGAAGACCTGAACGAGGCCCCCCTCTATGGAAGAACAGGACCTGTCCCTCCTCAAGCTGGAAGACTTTGTGTTCTTTAGATGCGAAGGAAAGAAGGGCAATGTATTCTACACTGGGATCGTGAAAAGTGCTATGGATGAGGACGGGGACTTCGAAATTGAATTCCTCAAACGAAGTGAAAAAGTAAAGAACAAATTTATTAATTTCTCAAATGAGGAGATCTGGTCTGTCCACAAAAAGCAAATTATTACAAAGCTGTGCAAATCTGATGTGATCGGTACCCAAAGAACGAAGAGTGGACACGTGTTTAAAGAGGATATCGTGAAATATGCTCAATAGACTAGCCCAGCTGAGCCTTATCGAATGTCTTTCTTTGATATTTTTTTCAAAGTTCCAACATTCCCTGTAATGTACATTTTTAATTTTTTAAATTGCTATTACACTTGATTTCAATGTCATGTATTCCCTTTTGTTAATAAAATGTTTCAGACGAAGAGGTTTTGCAAAAAAAAAAAGTTTTTCATGGATGGAGAAGTGAAACCTGATTAAACAGGAGAATAATGATCGATGAAACTTACATACAAATCATTACCAGGTTTTAATGACAAAAAATGTTGTCATTATGAACAAATTGATAACATCTTACTTCTTGATCATAATTTTCTTGGCTAAATTAGATTTCACTGGGTTGGGACTTTTTACCCCGGGAGGTGGGACATTTCACCCCGGCCTGGGGGGAAAAGTCCCACTTCAAATTTTTATAAACTTTAGCCTGTAACTAAGTCCCTGTGCACAGTGTACTGAAATAACTCTGCATGCATACAAAAGAGACCTGTATGTTGTGTGTGGAGCAACATCAACTTGCAAGAGCTCATATTTGTTGAATTAGATGGCCAAATACAGATTTTGGGACTTCTCACCCCGGTCTCCCCTATGTTTTTATTTATCCCATTCGCAACGAGTTTTCTTCAAAGCCTTTCATGGGGCACTTTGTCAAACGTCTTGGCAAAATCCAATGTTATTGATTCAATTTTGTCCACTCAAAAGCCCATCTAGACAAATATACAGCTTGTTTACAAATAATAGAACAGAGGATGTTGACATCACTCTATTCTTTGTTATCGTTTTTCGATAGATTCGGTCAATCAGACTATAAACGTTTTAGGTTGCACACAGTTTTATGTGCTGGTACGATTGATCAGGTGTGTAGAATCAATGGTTATCTTTCAAAACGCATACAGTCGATGACAATACCGTGTTGTTTGTTTAATTCAGCAGTTATTGCCGGTTGTTTCCGAGTGTTTACATAAAGCCCGCCATCCATGACACATGTTTTCCTTGAGGTCCGGTCAGAACGGACCTCATTTGGCCTAAATATTCGGATATATAAAGTTATCAAACTTGAAATTAGACTTCAGATTTGTAATCAGCGTCGAATCTTAATGAAGAAAAATACCAAATACGTATATTATATCATTATAATTTGTTTGGTTAAAAAACAAACAAACAAATAAAATCTCTCTCTCTCTCTCTCTCTCTCTCTCTCTCTCTCTCTCTCTCTCTCTCTCTCTCTCTCTCTCTCTCTCTCTCTCTCTCTCTCTCTCTCTCTCTCTCCCTCTCTTCTCTTTACCCCCCCCCCCCTTGACGCA
>NC_088362.1:51590138-51617638 GCF_034508935.2 Berghia stephanieae
CCCCCCCCCCCCCATTTCTTTCAGTATACAAAGAAAGCACGACAAAACGAACATCTCTCTCTCTCTCTCTCTCTCTCTCTCTCTCTCTCTCTCTCTCTCTCTCTCTCTCTCTCTCTCACTCTATTTATCTCTATCTATCTGTGTGTGTGTTTGTCCCTCTCTCCAAATCATCTATCTATGTATCTATCTATATATTTATATATATATATATATATATATATATATATATATATATATATATATTATATATATATATACCTATCTATTTATCCATTAATAGGTCTGTCTCTCTTTCTGTTTGTCTATCCATACATTTAACCTTTTTCATTTTTTAGTTACATGTATTTCCATCGGCAGTTCATTAATTGTTGAAGGCTCTATTTACTATTCAGCTTTTGTACTTAAAATTAAATGTTATCCTGCAACAATCTCTGTAAGTGTAAGATTAGGCAACTGTTCTTAGCATGTCCTATAGTTTCATGAATAAAGAAAGAGGGACAAAGGACCCTCACCTCGATCATTAACCAATGCAGCTAGACTAAGAAATAATAGCACGTGGTGTGTATCAAAATGCACAAACACACACATATGTAACACACGCATGCTGACGTCATGACACGTTGCCCGGGCATTTTAATGGCCAACAGGCACATGTGATGAGCGTTGACCAATCAGAACCATTCATTTGTAAGGTTGTCAGGGAAAAACCTAGATTTGTTTACAGTTTTTAAAGTTCATTATTGGTTGAACCATGAAATTGTGGAAACAGTCATGCTTTCTCTGAGATTGATAAAGACACGCCCTTTGATGTGGTATCTTACATGGTACTGGTGGAGGAAAAGACTTAATATTACTAAGTCTTGGAAATGGTGGCTCTCTGAGAGAAAGTCAACTCTCGTTTTGAATGTGTCACTGATAGTTGCATTTTTTAACTTTAAATTTATATAACTTATCCTCAATATTGATGTTGAATTATTATGTTTTCTTGTAGAAAAAAACGATTGTTGTTTCTGAAACAACCAAAAACTGAAATTTGATAATTTTGACCATTTTCACTTTAAAACCGTTTTCTTCGATTTCCAAATCCCGACTTAATACCGCTTCGAGGCGTAGGGTCACATATTTCAACCACAAATAATCACATTCACAATGAAATGACAATACCAGTAGATTTTAATTATTCCAAACGTAATCAAAAAGGAATCACGAAAGAGATTACAACAAAAAAATAAAGCGACGAGACAAAATGCGACAACACCTTGACAATACAAGTCCATTTCGTTCACTCGAAAAATTAAAGAGATGCTTTAATCCCTCAACGGCGAGATTGATATTTCTGTTACATTTTCAGAAGTACGTAGTAACTTTAAATTTTTCATCGAGAAGCAACAACCGCGATATGACTCGAGTTTCATTCAGACCTCAAATTGCACCATTTTTACTGCTCTCTTGGTGGTTAGAATGATTGTGCCGGTGGTGGTAGCAGTTGGAATAATGGTAGCGGTGGTGGTGGTGGTGGTGGAGGAGGAGGAGGAGGAGGAGGAGGAGGAGGAGGAGGAGGAGGAGGAGGAGGAGGAAGAGGAGACGGTGAGGGAGGATGTAATTATGGTAGTGGTTTTGGTGGTGCTGTTGGTTAGAATGATAGTTGTGGAGACGATGACGAAAATTATATGATGATGTTGATATTGTTTTTATTGCTCTTGTAGTACTTGTTAATGTTGTTGTTGTTGTTAATGATGATGATAATGATGGCAACGACGATGTCGTCGACAATGATGATTACCGTACAATATTACAAAGTTTATTCAATCTTAGGCTTTCGCCATTAAATCATACAATTTGATGACAACATACATGAAAGTGGAAAAAAATGGTAAATGGAACCAAACAATAAATTGATACCATTAATAACCACAAAAAAATACAACAATCGTAATACCACCAATACGTACAACAACAATAATAATAATAATAATAATAATAATAATAATAATAATAATAATAATAATATAATAATAATAATAATAATAATAATAATAATAATAATAATAATAATAATAATAACAACAATAATAATATTACCATCATCATTACTACCACCACCATCACTATTACCACCACCACCATCACCATCATTATTACGTTTCCAATCCGTTTTTCTCGTTTTTAAAAAATTTGATACCTTCATAGACGAAAATTCCGGTGATTTTTTTTAAGGATAGTTAAAATGTCTACCATTTTATTAACCCTGAAAACTACGTTTTTTTATTTTCCTATTTCAAGTAGGCAGGTCTGCTATGACAAGTATCAGTTCCATAGTCAAAAAAAGACAAATTAAAAACAAAGTTTACTTAATCTTAGGCTTTCGCCAATAATTCATACAATACAAGTAAGACAAATTCTACCAATCTCTCCTCATGCATTCGTTAGACTATAACAATAACGACCGTGTTATCTTTACTCCTTACCCAACCAACCCCTAGCTTCCCGCCTCTTCATCGCGAACTATCTTATGTATGTATTAGCTTCAGGACGGGCAAGTACGGAATCTGCCCACCCTTCCTTTAAACGTCTTTATTTCCTCTATAACTTAGAATTCAACTCTCTCCTTTCTCAGAAGAGTATTTCTCGTATACTAATTCAATTGTTGAGTAAACCAAAATGGTGGTTGTATTTTATATATTTATTTAGTCGTGACTTCTGAATAAAAGTGTTTTATTAGAGGGAATGCAATAGAAAATACATTGTTTTGCAAAAATATTTAGTCTGGCAATAAAAATACAGCGGTAATTACTTTAAGATTTTTTTTTTTAAAAAGGAACAAATTAATTTGTTTAAAAAAACAAACAAAAAAACAAAAACAAACAAACAAATAAGACAACAATTTAAATAAATGAATTTTGAGAAGCTCTAAAGAAAACGAGAAAAAAAAAAAGAAATAATTTAAATGGATAAACAAATATATTAAAACAACACAAGTTAATACTAACTTGATATAATATTAGTAAATTGATAAATTAAATTCAATACTGGAACCTTCCCAATGTCAATACATCAATGGTACCAGCACAAGTAAGGCAATAAATAAGAAAAAGTACGTTTGCCAAAATCTCTATTTAATTTAGTGTTCACTGGTTTATAAGGTGGGCTCATTTGAATTAGCCCGACCTAGAACTAGAGAGGCCAGACAGCAAAATCACCGTCAGGCGACGTGACGATGAGTTGACGATGTGGGCGGAGTGGAGTGGTTGGGAAAGGGGGGGGGGGGTGTGTGATAAAAAAGAACAGGAGCGTATCCTGGTTTATGCATTACGGGGTGCATGGTGATTCGCAATCTATCAAAATACATACAAATTGATTCCAGTACGAAGTATCAAGTTTAAGTACTAACTTTTAATATTATCTAATTTAAATTAGATTATTTCGGACCTGGTAATACAGCTTATAACTTGAAAAAAACAGGCTGGTATTTGCCCACCCTGCCCATTATTACCAGCCGTCCCTGGGTGGTATGCTCTTGGAATCTACATCTGATCCCTATTTTTTCCCAATTCCCCTGTGTCTTACTTTCTCTTGAGTGCTTTAATTGTAATTCTAGAACTTTTTACTATCCTATTTTCTTCCTTTTTACTGGCGCTGATATAACCTAAATCTGTTGCAAGCGCCGTAAAACCCTTAAAAACAAACAAACTTATAATGGACAAGTGAATTATTGAATTATACTTGTCAATTCTACTTATAATAGTAGTTGGAAGAGGCTCTCCAATTTCGAGGTCTTTAAGATAAGTCAACTAGTACCTTTTGATCTCGCCGCTTTCCCCTGATCTTAGTCACCGTCACGTAACCTACACCAAAGCGCACGACGATCGGGGACGGGTGAGGGGTGTGGTAGGGGATGAAAGATGGGTCTTTTTTTTTTCTTTTTTTTTTTTCCTTTTTTTTTCTTTCGAAAAAAAAAACAACAAAATACATATCTGAAATTTGAACCCTCTGAAGTAGCCATTGTTTACACCACATCGATGGATTTTGTCTCTGTTTTTTTTTTTTGGGGAGGAGGGGGGGGGGTATTGTTTTTATTTTTTGGACTGTCATTTTTAAGATTCCCGCGCGATCTTTTTTTAAAAAACCCATGTTATTTTGCGCAAGTATACTCACGCATTCACACATATTATTTATTACTATACTTCCACCTACTAGTCTGTGAATACAGCCTCTCGTAACAGCGTCATCACTAACATCTCGATGTAAGTAAGACAGCGAGAACAAAACAACACAATCAAACAAGAGAAACAAAAACAACAACAAAAAGAAAAACCATCTCAATCGAATCATTTTCTCGCTCTAACTTCGTGCTAACGCCGAGGTCGAAGTGAGAATAAGTGTCCTCAGTCATCTGCCAAAAGTGTTCGTTTGTTTTGAAATGCAAGTATGGAACTAAATACGTGTTTGCAGCGTTGCCAGATTATTTTTCAACAAAATGCCAGTGGAAGACTCAAAAAATGCCAAAACACTCCAAAAAATGCCAAAGTCTGTTGACTCCCATCCCCACTAAGAAAACTACTCACTTTTGATAGACAATTTACTATCATATCCTGGTGGCTTGCGTGTTTTCTTTTCTTTTTTTTTTTTTTTTTTGAATTATACTAAATTTCCTGTTGGGGTAATTTTTTACCTACTGACTACTAAGTGGAGTGCTAAACCACTACACCACGGTTGAGAAAAGGTGTCATTTGAAGTATAATATACAAGAAAAGAAAATGCCAAATGAAAATGCCAAATGCCAAATGATTTTTCTAATGCCAAACGGTTTTCAAAAATGCCAGATTTTTGGAATCTGGCATTTAAAATGCCAAACTGGCAACCCTGCGTGTTTGCAGCAGGGATCTCCAATGTGCAAACTGCAAACATCACGAAAGAGTAAAAATAACCGAGATAGTCAGATTGCCAGTTATACATTTTAAATACCAAATTACAAAAAAAACAAACAAAAAAAAACAAAAAAACAAACAAACTTGGCTCTTGTTCTGTTGAGGATTTGCAAGGAAAAAATTGGTATAGTATTTATTTAGCATAAGGGAAAGGGTAGCGAGAGGGAGGAGACGTATTAACAATCCTTTTATTCCAAATATTAAATAGACAAATGCGCGATAATGGCACTCTATTTGCGGATATTTGGTATGACATTCGTCTCCAGACCGTGGCGTCCAATGTCCCTCTCTGAGCGGTACAAAATTGAGTCCTTTGGAAAAGGCTATTTGATCACATTCTCTCACCGTACTCAAATGTAAAATGATTACCTTACCGTTAACAGCGTTGCCTCTGTCCAACAAAATTGAAATGCATATTGCCTAACAGGCGTCATATCTCGTCTTACATGTTAAGTTTGTTGCTTATTAACCAGTAGATGTTTGACAAATCAAAACGTGGAATTTGTATCACACCTTCACACGTGCTCGAACAAACATAGTTGTTTATACACAACAACGTGAAATCGACCTCAATCTGATCATTGTTATTGTTTTCATACCTCAAAATTAATTACTTGTTATCACACGACTTTCTCGATCATACACTATTATAGCGTTTACATAGTTTTCTGTGTTGGTTCTCTTGATTCTATGAGTTTTGCCAAATCTGACAACATTCGTCAGCCGGATATAACGTACCAACATCTGAAACTATTTGTATCCTTGAACGTTTATGTTCTGATTGACATAATTTAGTGATAACTTCTCATAAAAATGACTGACTAAATACAATTACAAAGAGTTGAGTGACGTCAACGTCGCTCCTTTTATCGATCAAATGGTAGATCAGCGGTTATTTTCCCTAGACACGATAGTAAAACCTGTGTTATGTGCTATGTTTATATCACTGCCATTGTTTACATTATGACGACTGTCCGTGAGGCGCAGCTTTGTTCCCTATATTGGCGAGTGTCCAATGTAAGCGCTTTGAGCACGCTACGCTACATAAATGCTCTAGTTTTTTGTTTTGGTTCCCCCCCCCCCCCCCCCCCCCCTTTCCACAAGGTGTCTATTATTATGCGGAAGATATAGGGCGGCACAAAGTAACCTCGCTTTTTAGATCAGTGATACATTTTCATGCCTGGTGATTTATTTCTACCTTTATTAGAAAAATATTAAGCTTACAAGCACTGTTTAAATTATTATTCAAACGTTTTTTCAATTGGTATTTCTTTTTTGACATATTTGGTACTTTATGCAAATAAAAAACTGGCAATCGTGTCAGACAGGGAGTCAACATGATTGCCAGTTTGGCGTTTTTCTACAATGGCAGAATCCAACAAGTTTTTTGAAACTGTTTGGCGTGGAAATATTGAGTTAAGTATTTTGGATTTTTTTTTGGGGTAGTCAAGATTACATTTTCATGGCTGCAAGATTAGAAAAGAAATATTAACATACTTGTTTATGTGAACAAAAATTATTATAACAGCTTCAAATATGAACAAAATATTAAATTCGGAACGTTTCGGGATCAAAAACCTTCTTCAGTAAAATCGTCACTTAAATTCCAGACAGACGACAGAAAATTAGAAAATCTGTTCGTACACTTTAGAGGGCATTCTTGAGAGAAATTCCAAAGATTCGTCCATCACTTATTCCCAGATGTCAAAAATGTTTCTGCCGTCCGTCTGGATTTTGAAGCCATCGGTTCAGTATAACAGGCTCCAAAAGTTTGTACAAGCAGATCAGAAGTGATATGGGTCTGTAACTGTCGGCCTCCTTCGCCGATTTTCCTGGCATCAGGATGGCAACTATCTTAGCTTCTACCACACTTGTGAAAGCTTTCCTTTTTGCAAGGACGTCAGACATTACCTCTGCCATGCCATATATCTCTGCTGCTTTGTCGTTCTTTACATCGCTAATGGCAGCACCTACTTCTCGTGGACTGAACGGGGATATCCAATCCGACTCCTCCGCAGGTAGTAGTCCAAAATCGTACGATATGCCTTGCGGATACCGCGCTCGAAAGAATGATTCGGGACATGTTTGCTGCGGTTCTTTATATTCTTAGCAATCGTGTCTGCCTCACATTCCGGTGCAGCCTTCGCGTAAGTCCAATTATTTCTTTATCAGTCGCCAAGCGTGGCGGCTCGTGTTTAAAATCGAGACTTTCCATTGTCTTCCGCCACTGTTTCTTCCTCCCTTCTGCCAGAGACTGAAGTAGTCTATTAGCTACGTCCTGGGACTGGGTCTGCTGGTACTCCCTGTACAGCTTTTCCGACTCCCCAGTCCAGTCGGGGGTCTAGAATTTCCGTTTGCCCCGTGGAATGGATAGGTGAGCGCTCTTCATCAGCAGCCTGTTAAATATAGTTATGTTCTCGGACTTGGGAGGGATAGCAGGGCAGACCTGCTCGATTTAGGAACTGAATTCCTCCCAGTTAGCTTTCCTGAAGTTCCATCTGCATAGTGAGAGAAACTGCACCCTCGAGATTGTCACCCCCGCTGTGACAAGTACCGGCATGTGTTGGCTATGCAGGAAGTTGCCAAGGACTGTCCGCTTCACCTGGAATGGTTCCCCGTTCGCTCCCTTCGTGACGAGGTGAGATCAGGCGTATAATCCTTCTTATGGTCGGTGCCCCTGAAGGTACCCTTGGCTGTAGGATCGTACACTAGGTGTAGATCGTTGCAGTCCATCAATGAGTAGAGTTGTCTACCTGCCTTATTGCAGTCTCGGTACCCCCACTCGTGGTGGTGGCGATTAATTAACGACTCCCAGACAGATTGAAGGATGGCTAACCATCGGGACCAATGGTGTAGTCCAAGTCGCTCTTGGTGGTTTGTAAGTAGGTGTTGTGCAATACAGCCCACCTACCTTCACGGAAATTCTATTCACCCCGTTGCTGTCCGTAACGCTCTTTGTGACCCTTACCTTCGCAGGCTCTTTAGCGTAAACGCTAACCCCTCCTTTGAGCCCCGGTGTCCTCTCGTGGATCTATGGCGGCCAGCAGCTTTGATAAAAGCTCATTTATTTTGGCCATACAGTGGCTCTGGATATTGTGTGACACTGACCCTGATATCGCATTTTCCAGCTAAAGATGTGTTAGGACGTTCGCTGATTTCTCGATCCTGGCGACACGATCGCGGATTTGGCTAGACGGCCGACCGCTTCACCATTGGGGAATCTGTATTCTGGACATGATCACGAAGACATAGTAGTGTTGAGCCTGAGATGGCGGAGGCCATTCGGACACCGAGTTGGATCTCCATTTGTCACATATCAAGGCCGTTCAAGACGACCGCTTTAGAAGGCCCGATATCCGGGATGATATAGAGACTGTCAACCGGAATTACTCCTTCTCCCCCGATATACCTCAAGCACCCGCACCAACGACAAAGTAGGTGATCCATGGGGGTTGTGACTTGGCAAACTATGAATTGACCTGACTTACCACACCTGTTGGCGATGCAGTAGTTGAAAGGATGTTTTCTTTGGTTACCAACATTAAAACAAAAATCAAGGGACCGAGTACAGTGGAGGCCATTGGTGAAAATCCGCAGTGACATGGTTTTATCCATCAACGGTTGCAACGGTTATATTGTAAAATCCTATGATTTGAATCCAAAACTGTATATATATACGCCAGAACACTAATAGCAAGCACGCCCAAAACAACTGATTAAGATGTAGGTATAGACCGGACAGGGTGAGAAATGGGATGAGGATGACATGGATTCTTTTTTTGAAATCTGGATTATTTTTCGTAATGGTTTGGATTATTTATAAAATATTATCTGGCAATCATGAATCGGAGTTCAGTGTTCAGTGTTCAGTAGCCCAGGGTTGCCAGTTTGGCATTTTAAATGCCAGATTCCAAAAATCTGGCATTTTTGAAAACCGTTTGGCATTAGAAAAATCATTTGGCATTTGGCATTTTCATTTGGCATTTTCTTTTCTTGTATATTATACTTCAAATGACACCTTTTCTTAATTATTTCATTACCCCAACAGGAAATTCAGTATAATTCAAAAAAAAAAAGAAAAGAAAACACGCAAGCCACCAGGATATGATAGTAAATTGTCTATCAAAAGTGAGTAGTTTTCTTAGTGGGGGTGGGAGTCAACAGACTTTGGCATTTTTTTGAGTGTTTTGGCATTTTTTGAGTCTTCCCCTGGCATTTTGTTGAAAAATAATCTGGCAACCCTGCAGTAGCCATACCATACAGCAAGTAAGTACAACAGAGTCAGTCACAGAAACATAGAAAAGTGCTGAACTGAGGGCTCATTATTCGCTACACTACAAATACCAAGGTAATCAGCTGTCATTCTTCATTGCCAAAAACACATTATTTTAAAAGTAACATTTCCAAAAGATTTATTTTCTCATCTTTGTAATGTTTCGTGGATGCCATCGCCATCATCCACCATCAAATCAATCGTAATCACACAGCGGAATGAACATGACGACATCTCTCTCTCTCTCTCTCTCTCTCTCTCTCTCTCTCTCTCTCTCTCTCTCTCTCTCTCTCTCTCTCTCTCTCTCTCTCTCTCTCTCTCTCTCTCTCTGAGTTAATAATAGGTATTCTTTGTTGATTCAGGACCACTTGAGTAGACTTTTTTTGTTACTTTGGTCCATGACTGATAAATAAATGAAAATGGCCCAGTGCCAGTGGCTGTGACTGTACTGATTTTTAGGACCTTTGTTGAGTGGTGGGTCTCAGAAAAATTTTCATATATTTTTTTGTTTATGGGCACCTTTTAATGATTCATATCTCATTTTATTCAGGAGAAATTGCCCCTTTGTTTGGTGTTGTTTATGTAAAATAAGGTAGAGGTTAGGGAGACCAAGATTTTGGCCCCAGGCGTAAAACTATTTTTGTTTATAGAACTGTTTCTTTATGTTAAAGAGGCGAGTTTTTACTTCTGTTTATTCATTGCTTGCCTGTTTGTTTATATTGCTGTTCTTTCTTTATTTCTTTTTTTTTCTTTATTTTTTTGGTGGGAGGGGGGGGGGGGGTTGGTTATTTTTTAGGTAATAATCCTGCGCCCCCCCCCTCCCCACCCACACAAAAAAAAAAATCACATTCTTAGACTCTGGACTGTCGGTGGAGCATCGGGTTAATAATTTGGTTAGATCTCTCTTTTCCAACTAGAAAAGATTGCTTCCATTAGACGGTTCATATCTGAGGATGTGACCAAACACCTGGTTGTGTCCCTCGTACTATCGAAATTGGATTATTGCAATGCTCTGTTGTTTGGCGTTTCGCAATATAATCTGAGACGTCTTCAGATTGTCCAAAACAGCGCTGCCAGGCTAGTATTCATGAAGCATAGGTGCGATTCTGCCAGACCTCTGCTTCATGACCTGCACTGGCTGCCTTTTGAGAAAAGGATTAAATTCAAAGCTTGTACTTTAGTGTATCGTTGTCTTGAAGGTACTGCCCCTTCCTACATTTCGGAACTAATTGAAATATATTCAAAACCCCGCCCCTTACGTTCGGCCAGTGATTTCACCAAACTAGTTGTCCCTCGAATACGGAAAAATGCTGGAATGAGATCCTTTTCTCATTTCGGACCCTCTGTTTGGAACGCCTTACCGACCACAGAGCATTCGTGAAAAAGAATCTTTGTCTATTTTTAAACGTTCGCTTAAAACATATCTTTCGTTTTTAGTAGATGTTATGAGAAGCAAGATAGGTCTGTCTTTTCTATTGTGAGTTGTGTGTCTGGGTGTGTGTTTTATGTGTGTGTGTTTGTGTGTGTGTGTATGCTTGTGTGTGTGAATGAGTATGTGTCAGCCAAAGTAATTTGTAATTTAAGCGCTTAGAGTCTGGTGTCTCGGAGTTATAGCGCTTTATAAGTTTTCAGCATTATTATTAAGAGATTGCAAGTTATCGGCCGGTTGCCCACACATAATTTAACTTTTATTTTTTAACAATATTTTTAGATTTTTGCTAGGAAAACTCGATTTTGGTCTTCAGACTCAAAACCATAGAAATGTTTCTTGTACTGTTATGATGTTGAGGAGAGCAGTTTTTGTTGTTTTTTTTGTTTGTTTGTTTGTTTGTTTTTTGTTTTTTTGAGAGAGAGAGAGAGAGAGAGAGAGAGAGAGAGAGAGAGAGAGAGAGAGAGAGAGAGAGAGAGAGAGAGAGAGAGAGAGAGAGAGAGTTATTATTATTTTTATTAATTTTTTTTTCTTTTTATAAAAAAAATATTATTTAGTCTCCTTTACTTGTAATTTACTTTGTTCAGATCATTTTCCATCCACGGTGAATTGATTGTTTTAGTGGAATCATTTAGATTTAGAGAACATTTCTAGATAGTTGTCAATTTCAATTTCCTAAGTCTGTAACTGTAAGGCAAAGGTGAAAGGCCAGAAAAAAAAAAAAAAAGAATTTGAGTGAGCTGTGGTTTGTGGTAGTTTAAAATGACAATGTTCTAAATTTGAATCTCAATGCATGTTATTCTCGAAGTCAACTCAATTATGAGTACTCGTATTCGAGGGCGGAGAGAGTTGTTGAATGTGGCAGGCCATTGTTGGTGTTTAGACTGATGTAGTTTGATAATCTTTGCTTGAAGGTGTCTAAATCTGTTGTGTTCACACATGAGGGGATTTCAAACCAATGTCGGTCTGACTGAAAATGACCTTGTTGAACGTGATTTAAAAAAATTTATTTTTTAAAGAGATGTTTTCAATTGGTAGTTCGTGGCGGGATCGTTATAATGTTGTGACTTTAAGTGGTAAATCACCTTGGGTAATGCGACTCTTTATGTCAAAGAGACATTACATGAAAGCAAAAGATTAAATAAAAGAGCAGTAAAATAAATTTTTTTTTCATTTAGGTCACATAGTTGGATGGCAGGACATACCTATAGTCTCATCGTTTTTGTTTTTGGCTTGAATAATTTAAAGGTTAACAAATGTTTTTTTTTCTTCATATTTCCAAGGGGCTATCTAGGTTGTTACTGAGCAAATTTGCTATATTTTCTTTACTTTGCTCTTTAAATCAAATCATCGATAAAACAAATGCCTTACCTTAAACAAATCAGCATATGTCTGTTTAGAGTTTGAATTTTGATTTGTGAAAGAACCAACGTGATGTTCATGTTCGAGATGGATTGGTGTAGATAAAGTATTTAGATTCTTTATTTTATGGGTCATGATAAAACTACTGATCTGATCAGCAAATAAACCAAATAATTGACCAGGTTGGCATAATCAAATGCTTTATTTTCTTTATTAAACCTTCATATGGTGGTCAGATTTTTAGGAATATCGTCAGGTTTATAAAGGATTGACACCCTGTAAGAAATATTTAATGGAGCATGCCAAAACGGAGTAAATTTGCATTGTAAATACACATTGTATTTCATACCCTAAGTTTGCTTGCTTTTATAAATGAAGAATGCTTTCATTTTTGATGTCTGTTTTGATACGTAGGTGTCCATCATGTTATCAGTAGGGCATGTTTCATGATGTCATTTCAGCTGATCTTTTACCATCACTTTCCGAACTGTTATGTCCTTACAGTACACAGGCAATTTTTTATCTTCTTTTTTTTTCTTCACTTTTTCACAGAATTTTCAAGATTCAGTTAAAATGGATTTGTGATTGATGTGAAGGAGAAATTCTCTCCTTTTGCAATTATAAGCATGGAATTTTATGAGACCGCCATGGAAGATAAAAACAGCAGTTCATTGCCCAACAACAGTAGAGAAGAAGGAGAACTCACTGATGATGATTATGATGAGGACAGTGATAATGATAACAGCGAAAGTGGCAGGGAAGATGCAAAGCAGGGTGACAAGGGGAACTGGGGCCAAAGGAATTTTGATTATGAAGATGATAAGAGACGCCGCACTGAGACTCCGCAAGAAGCCTGGCAACACGGACACAGTGACTATTTGAGGAAGAAGAAATATCAGGATTGGGATAGAAAAAGAAGTGACGACTCGAAAAATTATCCATTACTCTCTCATTCTAAATGTATCCTTTTTTTTTACATCATAATCATAGTTTTATATTATAAGTTTGTAGAATGTAATTCCCCTTCCTGCCCCCCACCCCTTTTATTTTATTTTTTAAAACTTTCTTCTTTTTTTGTTTAATATCAAGGATATTAAAAGACAAAATTATGAAGGATAGATTGATGTTTTTCATTAACCATCTATATTTTCAGAGATATAAAAATTGATAATATCAAACCATGAGTTTACTCCATTTCTTTAACAACAATCAATCAGTATGGGAAAATCATCGATTGAGGAGAGCATCCTCTGTCAGACCCAGTAGTCCTGTGTTGGAAACGCGCATTTCTAGTCCCAGCTGGCAAGAGGGAGAAGACGAGTATGACCAGCTTATGAGAGAACATAAAAGAATTCAAGAACAACTGAAGAGTTTAGAGAATGAGGAAGAAAAGAGTATTTATAATGATCATCAGAATGAGGAGGAAAGGAATAAGCTTATTGAACACGGTAAGGATTTTGTTTTTCTTTCTTTGTTTTATTTGAGTTTCTAACTATTATAGAGTACATTGCTATTGATTATAAAAATCTGATAGGCTTAGTAAGAGATGATAGATATAATCCTGTACAAAACAAATATGATATTTCCTCTTGTGTCTTGTTTTACAACATTACTTTAAAATTACTTTTATATCTGATTAGAGGGTCCTGATAGCTCAGCATTAATTGGGTAACTGGGACTGTTTGATCTGGTCTAAACTTTGAGATAGACTAGTGTCCTGTCCAAAGCAATTGATTTGATTAACATTATAGTAACTGAGATAAACTCCGGCTCCATGGGCCTTATGGCCTTGAAGTACTACTTTTAAAAAAAATCAGAATTACACACAGTGAAAAAATATAATGTAATGTAATGGGGAGATTTATATTTATATAGCGCTATTGTCCATTTTTTTTTGTCTGAGTGACAATTCGTGCTGGCCTGTTTTGTAACAACTGTAGTCTTTCGACCTAGCTCTTTGGAAACCTGTTGGAAGAGAAGGGAGTTGCAATAGTCTAGCATGCTACTGCTAGCAAAAAGTGAATAAATTAGCATCTTGCAAGTTTCTTCATCTAAAAGGTTGCGGATATGACTGATAAACCTTAAAATAAAATGTCGATTTTTACAAGAGTTTTGTTATATGATATTGCATATTCAGAAATTAATAAAAATAAAAACCAAGGTTTTTTACGATTGAAGATTTGGAAATGACAATGACAGTCACAAATCAAAAGTTCTTCCGTTAGAATGGTCTTTCCTTGCTTTCTAAAAACGATAAATTCAGTTTTATCATCAATAAATTTGAGCTTGTTTTGGGTCATCCAGAGTTTGATGTGAGAGACTCAGTTAAAGATGTTTGTTTTGTTTGAAATTAAGTTGGAAGAAGAAATTGGGAAATATAGCTGTGTATCATCAGCGTAAATATGGTGACTGATGCTGTAGGATTGAATGATGCTAACCACAGTTAACAGAAATGGACCCAAAATTGACCCCTGCAGTACCCCAAAATTAAGTGTGCTTGTTAGAAAATAGAATTTTATGTTGAAAATTTTAATGTCATTTTCATCCGATTCAGAGGAACTTCTTGAAAACATGGAAAAGCTTCAAACACTTCCAGACTCGGATACCCAAATTGTCCATGTTGAACTGGAAATGGAAGATGTTTCAGAGGTATATCTTATTCTTTCTTATTTATATTCATTTGCTTATTATTTAAAAAAAATGCATATTACTTATATATTATACATGCTTTTTTGGTCTAACCTGTTATCATGGTTCATTATGTTCATTATTTCTTGCCCCTCCTTTTTTTCTTCCTCTTCCCCTTCCTCCTCCTTTCCCTTTCCTTCTCCTCGTTGTCCTCTTCTTTTTTTTCTTTCATTCTTCTTCTTCTTCTTCTTCTTCTTCTTCTTCTTCTTCTTCTTCTTCTTCTTCTTCTTCTTCTTCTTCTTCTTCTTCTTCTTCTTCCTCTCTGTTACATTCCACTCATAGTTCATTTATTTACAATCATAATTAAGTAGTCAAAATCATCATATAATAAAGCAATTGTTTTATGCCTTTTTTTGGACATGGCTCAATACAATATTGGGGTGTTATTTATAAATTGATTTCCAAGGAACGGAAATTGGTGATCCCTCTTACAAACATTGTCTTGTTTGTTTGTTATTTTTAGGTGTATAACGGCGCTTTCAACTATTTAGGTCATTTAAGCACCCAAAAACATTGTCTTAGATACTATTAAACTGTATTATGTGACTTTTGATATATAACAAAATCTTTGTCATTATATGCAGGAAGAGGATTTTGATGAGCAAGAACTGCGTCGACTGGCTCTAGCAACATCTGCCAGACATAATCAGCTCATTGCGTCTGAAGTTGACAAGCAACCTGTGTCACCTTCACTTCTTGGTAGACAACTTTCTATTTATAAAATCCATTAAAAAGAAAAAGAAAAGAAAACATACTTTATTTAAAATGTTTCGGATTTAAACCT
The DNA here is from genome assembly GCF_034508935.2 of Berghia stephanieae. Taxonomy (NCBI): domain Eukaryota; kingdom Metazoa; phylum Mollusca; class Gastropoda; order Nudibranchia; family Aeolidiidae; genus Berghia; species Berghia stephanieae. The sequence continues at coordinate 51,605,603 of NC_088362.1, forward strand.
CTTCCTCGGCCAGAAATAAAAATGATTCAGACATAATTTATTCATGTAAAGTCTAGAACCATAATACAATTTATCTTAAAATGCTGTGGTGGCTTAATAGAATAGAAAACATTTACTTGTTTACTGCCCTCTCCATCATAGCGTTCGCTGTTTTTATCCAACACAAACAACCCTTTTAAAAGATACACTAATGTAAGGTGTGTAGTGTTGTCTTCCCTCTTCTTCTTATCTCTGCTATCCAATGAATTAAATGGTTGTTCTTTAGAATTCATTTGTCATTCAAGAAAATATCTTGACTTCATCTGGAATCGAACTTGGTCCCTCACGTGTGAAGTGAGTACTATACCATCTGAGCTATCAGGACCTCCGCTGCAGATGTTTACAAAATTTATAATTCTTACTGCCTATTACAAGCATCTTCTGGATAAATTGATTTGTAGTGTTTTACTGAAATTGTCACTGTTTACAATTGCTAAAATTTCTGATGGGAGGCTTTTAAATTCCCTGATGGTCTGTGAGAATAAACTGGTCTTATGCATATTTGTGTTGCATATTTGAATGGTATATCGGCTGCTGTGATAATTACTGGTGTATGTGCAATTTTGTTTGGGGAATCTTTGTAGTATGTGTATTGTTGTTTTGCTGGAATGGATTGGATAGCTTTGTTGAAAAGTTGGAAGATATTTCTCTTTCTGCCTGGTTTCTAATGTTTTCCACTGTACAGTTATTTGAGAGCAGTGGTGATTCATCCTGGTTGTTAAACTCTCAGGTAGAGTATGCTTCATGTTTTTGTGATTGACTCGAGTATTGTATAGTCTTATTTGATTTGCTGTTATTTGTTACTTACTGTCATTACTTAACATTTTTCAGGGTGTAAACTAATGTTTTCCATGTTTCTGTCCGCGAAAGAAGTGAGTTTAGTTCGTTCCAGAAGATCAATGTGTCTTCCCGATTTTCAATTACCCTAAGAGACTATTCTCATTCAATGCTTTAAATTTAGTGACTGGTAACATATTGTTTCCTAGGTCTTAATTGAATGTCAGAGAGCAGAGGGGATTGCAGGGCAATTCCTTGGGGTACCCCAGAAAGTACATTGCATTTATCACTTTTATGTCCATCTTGGACTACATTTTTTTTTCCTCAATGGTCGTGTCAGATGGCTTAGGTTTGAAGTTTTGGATCCTAGATTTTTATATGAAGCTGTTGCATGGTTTCTAAAACGATAGCAAGAAATGAAGAGAGTAGAAAAGCGCCAGAAGACAATAGATAATAACAAATTTGCAGCGATACGGAATCAAACTCATGATAGGACTCTACAGCTAGTCTGCCTGGCTCGGAGAGGGATGCTCTACAATCATGAGCTTTTAATATAGAAAAAAAAACTTGAGCTTTTTAATAGCGCAATATCCGTTCAATGTGCTCAAAGCGATTTCAAATGGTCCCTGACCAACAGCACCACATAACATAGAACGAGACATGACACCTGTTAGGCGATATTACAATTTTTTTCCAACAGAGGCAACACTGTTAATGCCCAGGTACTCATTTGACACCTGGGTACCATGAGAGAATATGAGTAAAGAGCCTTTTACAAGGACTCATCTATGCGCCGAGCGAGGTTCGAACTCAGGACCTCCCAATCCAAAAAGCAAGTGTCTTACCACAAGACCACATAGCCGCACGACGCCATCCTGGTGGTGGATGTTGCAATTCTAGAGCATCCACCTGTGGTCAGGCAAAGTTGCCTTTTTGTCAATTTGCTTTTTGTTGTCTATAGCTGTAGCTATTTCTTCTATGGTGTGTAAAAAAGCTTGTGTTTCACATGACCCTAACTTCCGAAATCCATGTTGATGATCGACCAATAAATATTAAACTTTTCATGGTGATCAATTATTGAATGAAAGATAATGTGTTGAAGGACTTTGCAAGTGACAGATGTCAGTGTCGTTGCTTTGTAGTTAGAAGCAATGTCTTTTAAAACTTTTTATGTAGGTTTTGGCGTAACTCCATTTTTAGATACATGACCACTTAACCTTTACTTACTTAATTATCCGAACCAGTGACCGCCTGAGCTCTAGCCCTTCGGTCTCGTGCCATGATGTAGAAGTTTGATGTCTTTTGTAGTTGTTCCAGGTGACTATAGAGTGTGTTACTGATGCTTGGATTTGGTGGGATGGATGTGCATCTCAGGTCTTCAAGAGGTTGCCATTCAAGGAAATGATGTGTTACTGTTTCATTGGGGTGTTGACAGAGGGGGCAGGAAGGGAATGTGTCTTTTGTAATTTTGCTTAAATGGCTGTTGAGCGGTATGTGTTGTGTTCTTAGTTGAAAGCCACTGTTCTTTTCACTTGTCAATTTTAATCCTTTCAATGTTTTCTTTCTGTCATAGGCTCATCTGTTGTGTCGACTGATTCCACTGAAGTGGTGATAATACCTGATATTGAGCCGGCTAAAGTTCCAGAACCTGTGGTAGTCATAGTTGAAGAAGATGAAAACAATAAATCAAAACACCAGTCCAAAGATGAAGGGAAGAAAAGTGGTCATAAGAAATATTCAAAATCCTCCAAAAAATCACATGGGAGAAGAAAGAAAAAAGGTTGGTATCATCAGAATTTTCATTGATGAATGACTATTTTTTAATTTTATTGTTATTCTTCTTCTTCTTCTTCTTCTTCTTCTTCTTCTTCTTCTTCTTCTTCTTCTTCTTCTTCTTCTTCTTCTTCTTCTTCTTTCTCTTCTTCTTCTTCTTCTTCTTCTCTTCTTCTTTTCTTCTTCTTCTTCTTCTTCTTTTTTTTCTTTATCACTATAATAATAATTAATAATAATAATAATAATAATAATTATTATTATTATTATTGTTATTATTAGTATGATTAGTACTATTATTCTTATTATTATATTACTACTACTACTTCTACTGATATTGTAATATTTTTAGCCCCCTCTGCCTGTCTGTCTCTCTCTCACTCCTCTCTCTCTCTTTCTCTCTCTCTCTTTCTCTCTCTCTCTCCTCTCTCTCTCTCTCTCTCTTTCTCTCTCCTATCTCTCTCTCTCTCTCTATCTATCTCTCTCTCTCTCTCTCTCTCTCTCTCTCTCTCTCTCTCTCTCTCTCTGTGTATCTTCTTTCCCCCTATCCGTTTTCCAGCATGCTTTATGTCTTTGTCTTGGAATGAGATTTCTTGGTTTTGTCTTGGCCCTGGTTGGAAGAACATCTGTTCCCTACTTGATTTAATTACTCTTTGTCTTCTTATTCTTGGGTACTTTAATTGTAATTCTAGAACTTTAACTATTCCATACTCTTCCCTTTTACTGGCACTAAACGTGTTGCAAGCACCAAGAAACCCTTAAAAATAAACAAACATCTCTCTCTTTCTTCCCCTTGCTCTTTCTGTTTTTTAGATGTCCATTTGTTCACTTATGTAATGCGCAAACACACATACACATTAACATTTATCCTTTCATATACTCATATGCGCACAGAAATATAGATGCAGCCTTCAGAAGACGACTCGGTGAATAGTTGATTGTTTGCACATGTTGTTATATTCTTGTTAATGCAATGCATTATTTTCTTTAAAATATGTGATAAGCATCCTTTGCATTGGTTTACCAGATGGCAATAAAGCAGGGAGTAGGACGCCACCACCAAAAGGAGAGGGAAATAAGAACAAGAAAGATATGCACCTCAAGCGAAAAGTTTTACACGCATTGGGCGAAAAGGATGCTGGAAAAGCAATCGAAAAGTTTAGTAAACTTTTCAAAGAAGGCTCTTCTTCACAGCGGAAACCTCCAAAACTAACAGGCACTATGGGTGATTTTAAGGTAAGGATTTAGTGGTAGATTCAGATACAACTATTAAATGGGATGATAATGAAAAGGAGCAGTTTAAAATGAATTTGTTGTTGCTGTTTGTTTTGGTAATTTAGTTATTTCTTAGCTGTGTTTCACATGACCCGTACTTCCTAAATCCATGTTGATGATCAACCAATAAATATTAAACTTCTCATGGTGGTCTATGATTAAATGAAAGATAATGTGTACAAGGACTTTGCAAGTGACAGTCGTCAGTGACTTGAGCTTTTATATGGCTTAATATCTTTTATTATAGATACTGATGGGGGAATCAGAAATAATTTTAGTCATAATGAATCAAAGTCCAATTTGCTTGGCTGTTGACATTAGCAGCCTAGCTGGGATTGAACAAGATTTGCCTTAGTAAACATGATATAAAGTGGTTTCAAATATGAGATGCAGATCAGTGCTGAAAAATCTCAAACTGATTTACCTCCCACATTTAGCATCAATACTAATTTCACAAATTGATCACAAAAATATCCAAACAAAAGACTACTTGTGTTTGAGCCTGTGCGTGAGCAAAATACTAAGCCCACATTGCTTATTTGTGACCCTCCGCCTCGAAACGGTATTAAGTCGGATTATTCAATTTTGAGTTTTTGGTACCCAATCATAGCTTATTTCATGCTTTTAAATTTGATACCAAATTGATAAAATTCTGTTTTTTTCATTGCCGAGATATGACCGTTTGAAGTAGGGAATGTGTAAAAACCAAGTTTTGAGAAAATCGACTTTGAAGTGAGGCACCATTTTCACGCACAGTCAAATCAATGGGCAAAGATTACTCCTTAGATAAGGGCATTGAAAATTTGACGAGAATAATAAAATTTGCAGAGACGCCAATTTTCAATTTGACTCACAGGAATTTCAGACATTACTCGGAGGAATTTCAGTGCCGAAAGAGGAATTTCCACACACAAAAAAAAGGGAATTGGGATAGTGTTTGGTATTGTGTTTAAATATTGTCGAGATCTAAATAGATAACTGATTAGAACTATATTATGATAAATAAACAAATTGCCAAATACAACCCCCAAGCTCCAAAACCGAATTGTAGTGATTGTAGTAATGGTGGTAGTAGTAGTAGTAGTAGTAGTAGTGATGATGACGATGTGATAATGGCTGTTGTAGTAGTGGTAGTGATGATGATGTGATGGTGGTGGTGGTTGTAGTTGTAGTAGTGGCAGTGGTTGTAGTAGTAGTGGTGATGTGGTGTGGGTGATTGTAGTAGTAGTAGTGATGATGTAGTGGTGGTGGTTGTAGTCGTAATGATGATGTGGAAGTGGTGGTTGTAGTAGTAGTGGAGTGATGATGATGTGGTGGTGGTGGTTGTGGTAGCAATGGTAATAATGATGTGGTGGTGATGGTTGAAGTAGGAGTGGTAGTGATGATGTGGTGGTGGTGGTTGTAGTGTGTGTGTGTTTGAGAGAGAGAGAGAGTGAGTGCTCAAAGTGCATGTAGTGATAAGTAGAGGTCATGAACTTGAAAAACTAAGGAGGCTAAAGTTTGAAGTCAAAGTATTTGTGATAAGCTATTATTGGCAATTACAGGAAGGTGAACATGAAAATTAATCCAGTGACCAAATTTATTGATTTGTGTATGTGCGTGTGTATATGTGTGTTTGTATGAAGAGGGAGAGAGAGAGAGAGAGAGAGAGAGAGAGAGAGAGAGAGAGAGAGAGAGAGAGAGAGAGAGAGAGAGAGAGAGAGAGAGAGAGAGAGAGAGAGAGAGAGATTTGAACTATATTTGTTTGAAGGGTTTTTACGGCACTTGCAACACTGATTTCAGTAGTATTGGTGGTTGTAGTGGTGGCGTTGTGGTGGTTGTAATAGTAGTTTTAGGGATGGTGTGGTAGAGATGATGTGGTACTTGTAAAAGTGGTGGTAGGTGTGGTGATGTTGTGGTTATAGCAGTAGTGGTGGGGACGGTGATGTGGTGGTTGTTGTAGTGGTGGTCGGGATGGTGATGTGGTTGTTGTAGTAGTGGTGGTAGGGATGGTGATGTGGTTGTAGTAGTAGCAGTGGTGATGATGATGATGTGGTGGTGGTTGTAGTAGTAGTGGTAATGAAGATGATGGGGTGGTGATGGTTGTATTAGTAGTGACTGGAAAGGGGGGGGGGGGGTATCCTCGGAACAATTTAACCTCATCGGAATTTGACGGAAGTTGTGTAACCTGAAATTTTTTGGTCCAGACCGGATTTTTTTCCTGTTAAGCCGGAGTTTTGGAATCACTGAATTTTGCATGAGCTTAGATTATACATTTGATAATGTACATACACATTTTTTAAATAATCAAATTATTACTTCTGTAGTTATTCATTATTATGTAAGATGTCCTTAAAATAAATAAAACACCAAAAATAAAAATGCCGACAATTTTATGACATTGCCCACGTCTTGAAGAATTTTTGATATTTAAAAAAAGAATCAATGAAATAAGAATTATTAATGTGACATTTTTGTCTTATTTATTAGAGGAAATAAGATTTCAAAATGTCAAATGTTAAAGATGGGTTTATAATTTCAAAGTACATTTTGAAACTATGTGAAGCCAGGTGGACAGGGTAAGAAAAGAAATATCAAGAAACAGGATGGGAAGGAAGAGAAAGAATGAGAGAGTAAAATACACACACACACACACACACACACACGTAGAGAGAGAGAGAGAGAGAGAGAGAGAGAGAAAAGAGGAGCGAGAGGGGGAGAGGAGAGAGGCTGCTTGTGTATTAAGAGGCGGGGTGGGAGGGAAATCGAGTAAAGATTGAAGCCTGACTGTATAGCTCTTTGTGTGTGTGTGTGTTTGTATGTGTGAAAGAAACAAAAGGGAGACGGAGAGAGTGAGGTAGACATGAAGAAAGGGATGGAGCAAAGAATGGTAGGAATAGTTTAAGGAAAGCATTTTGTTTCAATGTAAGTCATAGTCAATCAACTGGAAACATATTGACCAATGAGATTGCAATTAAAGAAATGGGCTGGTCAAATTATTCATTGCATTGTTTCCATTTGAGTCAGATGACAGCTTGAGGAGGAGGGGGTGGGGCTTATTGTGTGATGACATACATGAAAAAATGTTATTGAATCTCAAGTTTTTCTTAGCGTTCACCACATTGTTGATTGTGTAAAAAGACCCCCCCCCCCCCCCCCTTCTTTCAATATACAAAGAAAGCACAACAAAACGAACATCTCTCTCTCTCTCTCTCTCTCTCTCCTCTCTCTCTCTCTCTCTCTCTCTCTCTCTCTCTCTCTCTATATATATATATATATATATATATATATATATATATATATATATATATATATATCTCTCTGTTTGTCCCTCTCTCCTTTTCATCTGTCTATCTATCTATCTATCTATCTATCTATCTATCTATCTATTTATCAATTAATAGGCCTGTCTCTCTTTCTGTTTATCTATCCATACATTTAGCTTTTTTCATTTTTTAGTTACACGCATTTCCATTGGCAGTTCATTAATTGTTGAAGGCTCTATTTACTATTCTGCTTTTGTACTTAAAATTAAATGTTTATCCTACAACAATCTCTGTAAGTGTAAGATTAGGTAACTGTTGTCCTATTAAAGTCTTAGCATGTCCTATAATTTAATGAATAAAGAAAGAGGGACAAAGGACCCTCATCGCAATCATTAACTAATGCAGCTAGACAAAGAAATGATAGCATGTGGTGTGTAACAAAATGCACAAACACACATATACGTAACACATGCGTGCTGACGTCATGACACATTGCCCAGGCATTTTAATGGCCAACAGGCGCATGTGATGAGCGTTGACCAATCACAATCATTCATTTGTAAGGTTGTCAGGGAAAACCTATGCGGGTGGTTGGATGGGAACATCACCCTTGAATCATATACCTATGATGTTCGCATGGGTGTACGATCCGATAGTGATGTCGTTTCTTCTTCTCTTTACTAGCCTATCCTGCTTCTTTGGTTTGTGATTGTATTTTTGACAGGGGATTTTTTTTTTCTGTAAATCTTCTGCCTGTTTGTTCTTGGTTATTTATAATTTAGCTTATGATATCTTTAGGTTATGATTTTGATTTACATTTGTACTATTTTTGTTAGATTGCTTGTTTTTTTGTTTCAGCGGTCTCTCATATAACCTCAATTGTGTTGGAAGAGACCTAAAGCAACAAACAAACAAACAAAAAAAGGGAAAACCTAGACTTGTTTACAGTTTTTAAAGTTCATTATTGGGTGAACCATGAAATTGTGGAAACAGTCATGCTTTCTCTGAGATAGATAAATACACACATGCCCTTACATAGAGAACCTAAACATAGTTTTGCGTATGCGTCTCTCGTCCTCGGTGAAGTGTCTCATGCCACTTTCAAGTAAGGTCACCTGGAGGAAGCTTAGGTGTCCTTAAATGACGAAGCATGCTTTAATTCGAAGTAGACATAACACATATATTTCCATAATAAATGAAAGTTAATGATTTATTTACCTTTATTAGTCATGATAGCGGAACACCACTCGATTCTGCAGCGTTATTTACCATTATAGTAGAAAACGGTAGGGGCTGCCTGTGATTGTGAAAATACTAACGAAAGGGTGGAAATGGAGAGGCTTCGTATAAGAACGATACAGACAATGGACGTTTTGGGTACAAACCCTTCGTCAGCACAACAATACATAAATTAACGTGGAAAACAAATAAGATAAAAGTACTGGAAGAAGTTGTAGTAATAATAATAATAATAATAATAATAGTAGTAGTAGTTGTAGTGGTAGTAGTAGTAGTAAGATTTAATATTTTGCAATATTAAAGCCTGTCACTGATTTTATTACATTAATATATAAAGATATTTTCAACTACAATCGGAAAAATGAAATTACAAAAGGTCTCACCAACGTAGAGCTGTAAATTATTAAACAAGTCTGCTGGTTAAGTTAAATTATAATTTTATTTTAAAAGATAAAGAAAATGTAAAATAATAAAAATGAAAGGTTTGACAACTAAAACGTACCTCGTCAGTAACATATAAAGACAATACAACACACACAAACAAATCTTGTCAGGTTGTCGTCTCTGGTTTACTCCTCTGTAATCTTGACACATCGTTGCTCTGATTTTTCGTGAAGATGTGTAGCACTTCACTTGATACTGACCACGACCCAACAAATATTGAGAACAGCCGTGCTTCTCAAATTTCTTTTACATACAGGACTTTGCACTATCCTTTTGGATCTGGATAGAGACTTGACCGACTCAGTTGTTAACGGGCACCTTTTTACTATCACACTCTTTTATTGAGATGTGATATTACGACATATTATGTCGCTTTTTATTTCGTCACAGACCGACCAGTTTTTGATATTTTACAACACAGTGTTTGGTCTCCTGTGTTATATTTGTTTTATTCTGTACCGGCCTGTATAACACAGTTTCGGACTTCTCTGTGTTACACCTTTATTGGGACATATAGTAACAGATTTGCCTTGTCTGTACTATGATTTGGTCACCTGTTCACAGACTAACACAGTACAGTAGCCTGCCCTATGCCTTGCTATCTTCCGGCCCCGAATGTACTTCACATAATCAACCCTGCATTATGTGATGGATAGCAAGTGATGTTTGGCGGCCTGCCATGGGTTTATATAACCATGGTGAGTAATATTCATATGACGACTGAGAGGTGTTGTCATCACAAGATAGCACAGCAACAGATTTGAAAAATAACAACTCATGGTTGCCTAAAGCTAATATCCCATTGAGACTTAAGCTCGTTCTACAGTAACGTGACATAGCCTATGTAAAAATTAAAGAGGTATCCGAGGGGTGCATGGTTAAGTCCCTGGAGCAGGCTCTTTACTCACAGTCTCTTACCGTACTCAGGTGTAAAATGAGTACCTGGCCGTTAACAGTGTTATCTCTATCAGGAAAATTGTAATATCGCCTAACAGGCGTCATGCCTCTTTCTACATGTTAAGTATTGTTTTTGGCTTGAGACCACTTGTAAAGCGCGTTGAGTGCTTTCAGTGGATATTGTGCTATATAAAAGCTCAATTGAAAAAAAGAAATCTTATCAGTTATTAGAACACCTAGTTCCCAAATAAACCACAATCTTATCTCTTGGCCTGTGTGCCATGATATACGTAAAAAATGCCAATAAGGAGTCGGTGGAGGGCACGGTTATGGTAGGCCTACTAGAGATGTTAAAAGTTACTACATCAGAAGTTGTAAAAACGAAGGTGCACTCACCAAATTTTCGCACTGTATAGACCACAAAATTAAAAAACTTATATAACTTTTCAACTGAGGATATCTTTCCTTTGGTTAAGGAGATTTCACTAATTATGAAAAAGAATTAAAGAATGAAAAATACTATCAAGCTTTCAAATATAATTTTATTGGGGTGAGAGAATAAAATGTTTAGAATTAAACACACTGTTCGATAAAACTTGAAGATCGCTGAGAAACGATAATTTAACTAACCGCGCGATTTCACCCGAAGCGAGGATGAGAGACGCATGCGCAAAACAAGGTTTACGTTCTCTCTGTAAGGGCATGTTAAATACATGCCCTTTGCTGTTGTATCTTACATGGTAATGGTGGAGGAAAAGACTTAATATTACTAAGTCTTGGAAATGGTGGCTCTCTGAGAGAAAGTCAACTCTCGTTTTGAATGTGTCACTGATAGTTGCATTTTTAAACTTTAAATTTCTATAACTTAGCCTCAATATTTATGTTGAATTATTATGTTTTCATGTAGAAAAATGATTGTAGTTTCTGAAACAACCAGAAACTGAAATTTGATACCTTTGACCATTTCCACTTTAAAACTGGCTGTTAGGAAATATTACACTTTTTTTCAGAGACAACTCTCATGTTAACGGCCAGGTACTCATTTTACACCTGTGTACGCTGAGAGAATGACACTTAACATGTAGGGTGTGACATGATGTCTGTTAGGAAATATTACACTTTTTTCAGAGACAACTCTCATGTTAACGGCCGGTACTCATTTTACACCTGTGTACGCTGAGAGAATGTGAATAAAGAGCCTTTTCTAAGGACTACAGTATGCACCACTGTGGGACTCAAACCCTGGACCTTTTGATCAGAAGACGAGTGTCAAACCACTAGACCACATAGCAGCAGGTAAAGCTGATTCAAGGACATTATTTAATTGAGTTCTGTCTAAATTGTTTTATATTTACATTATGTGTTTGCTTTGCACTCACTACAGAGACAAAACAGACTGCCTTTATTGAGTAAAACACAGAACATTCAAAGTAAGAAAGACAAAGCCGCATCCTCAGACGGAGCGATGGAGACAGCAGGGAAAAAGAAGCAAAGCAATAATCTGCAAGACAATTATGAAGAAGTGGAAATGGATATAGAGAGTGACAAGGAGGAAAATGGTGTGTATGTTTGTTATGATAGATACCAATCCCCAGGGCTGAGAATCTTCCGCCTAAAGGCGGATTTCCGCCTAAACGGTGTTTTATCTCCGCCCATCACCATCACAATTCCGCCTTTTAAAAAGACTCACCACGACCACTACATCAACATCCCTATCACCATTACTACTACAACCACCACCACATCATCATCTCTACCACCACCACCATCACTACTACAACTACCACCACATCATCATTCCTACCTATCACCATTAATACTACAACCACCCCCATCATCATCCCTACCACCACCACCATCCCTACGACAACTACCACCACATCATCATCCCAACCATCACCACCACTACAGCTACAACCACTACTACTACAACTACCATCACACCATGATGATAATCTTCCGCGGATCCGCGAAAATCCGCGATTTTAGGATTTTTCTGAAATTTTCAGCTGTTTTTGCCGTGTCAAACATTTTCGGCTAAGAGGTAGTTTAGCTGAAAAATCACCATTTTTTGACACCTCTGCTCAGCTGCATGATTTTTGATGACATTCCCATACCCATGACATTAGTCTAGACACATTGGTGCCAAATGTGAATAGTGGTACAATACCCATGACGGCCTTAGATGAAAAGATGATCAAAAGGGAAGGGATGGAGCAAAATGGGTGTCAATATTTTTGTACCATTTAGCTTTGTACTCCTTTTTTGTTTGTTTGTTTGTTTGTTCTGAATTCAATTGAATTCATTACAACTTATCTCTAATTACCAATTAAAACAAAAATCAGAGTGG
>NC_088362.1:51622638-51665138 GCF_034508935.2 Berghia stephanieae
TGAACTCTACTAATAACAACTGAACTTTTATCTTTGAGTAAACATGGCATCTGAATGTGTTCTTATTCTTAATGTAAGGAGTAGATTTGGAGGACTGGTTACACACTTTCATTATTTTTACAAGAGAAATTAGTCAGTCCTTTTATTTTAAAGTGTGGGTCATCATTTTCATGGCAATAAAAAAATTAGATTTTGACTGCAGTGGCTTTGATTTTAATTATATATTTATCATATTGCCTAATTTTATATATGCTTTCAGAGGTCTAATATTAGAGGAAATATATATTCTCCCACTACTTTAATTAATTAATTTATTCATTTATCTATTACTTTTTTTTTTTTTTTTTCCTTTTTTAAGTCTCTGGAACTACGAATTCTACCATGGAGTCATTAAATTTGGGGTCGGACTTCAACCAAGCGATGCAGCCTATTCCAACCATGGTGAGTGGTGTATGCAGGAACCCAAGCCTAAAAATGAGCTATTATATAGCGCAATATCCACTAAATGTGCTCAAAGCGCTTTACAAGGGGTCCCTGGCCAATAGCAACATTTAAACATTTAGGACGGGACATGCCTGTTAGGTGATGTTTCAATTTTTTGGGGCAGAGACAACATTGTTAACAGCTAGGTACTCATTTTACACTTGAATACGTTGAGAGAATGCGAGTAAAGAGCCTTCTCCAAGGACTCAACTATGCGCCGAGCGAGGCTCAAGCCCAGGACCTTCTGAAAGCGAGTGTCATACCACTAGACCACATAGCCGCAGGAACCCAAGTCACCCTTCTGATACATAGTTGAATCTGCCATTTATGCTCACATGAAATGTAGACTGTTCAATTTGGTTACATGGCAGGGGAAGAGTTGGGGTTTGCAGGATATGGTTGGAAGTTGAAATATGAAGGTGACCAATTTTATTTTCAGTTTCTTGTTTAAGGTATTAAGAGAGGTGACCTGTTGAGATAAAATCTGAGTTAAATTGATCGGCTTATCTATTACAGACTCAGCTTCTGATATTTTAAAGGTATTAATATAACAGGCTTATCTATTACAGACTCAGCTTCTGATATTTTAAAGGTACTTAATATAACAGTCTCATTATGAAAAGCAACCATTGACCATAGTCCAGAAACGGTGCTCTCATGGATGGTGAACGATCTTCTTGACTCTTCTGGCTGATTTTGACAATAGATCGTGAGGTCTTGAGTTTATCTTTAAAATATCTGGCTCAGCTTTAAATTGGTATTCACCTTTTATACCAAATCGAAAACAAGTAATAATTATAAAATATAAGGTCATCTAAGAGTATCATCTGATTTATGGAGTGCGCAAGGTTCAATGCTTGGTCCTGTTCTTTTTGTCCTGTATACAGCTGCTGTTTCAAAAATATTTGAAGAAAATTACCTTTGTTATCATAAATACACAGGTGATACTCATATGGTTCCTTTAGAAATTCACCTGCTAAAGATCAATGTCAATGAAAACTAAAGTATGGATGGACGAAAATAGGCTTAAATTAAATGAGGGAAAAAGAGAAATCATGCTTGTGAGAAGTAACAAAATTAATATCAAAGATCATGGTGTAAATTTTGGTGGTAATCTTATTAGTCCTGTTGTAGAAGTTAAAAGTCTAGGAACAATTCTTGACTGTTCACTGATCATGGACTTTCAGAGAAGTACAATATGCAAATGGATGATTTTTTACCTGAGAAATATATCTCATATTAGGCCTTAAATTTCCAAGGCAGCATCAAATTAGTCACAGCCAATTATGTTTTCTAAACTAGATTATTGTAATTCTCTCCTTTTTTGGTATTTCCTTTACAAAAGTTGAAACGACTGCAGGCAATACATAACCACACAGCTAGAAGAGCGTGCAGACCTTGGGGGGCAAAAATCCATTATCAAAATAATATTTAAAGATACCAGGATCAATGCTTCAACAATTCGGCACACACGTTGTCTTACATCAACACAGACTTTTTGAACCTTATTCAGTCAAATGCAGACACTCATACATGCACATACACTCATGCACATACACACACACACACTCATCTACATGCACTCACATACATTCACTCACATACATTCACACACACACACACACACACACATACACATACACATACAAACTCAATAAATACTACTGTTACAACGATAAATATTTAAAATGCGTTTTGTGACATCTGTATCTAGCTCTAGAGATACTGACATGTACTCTTACCAACATGACAATGAAACCGCCTCATGTACTTCAGGCAGGCTCGCTTTTTTATACTGTGGATAGAAACAGATGCTGCTATGTGTTTGGCTTATTGTGGTGGTCGATATTTCAACAATTCTGCAATCAAATTGTCATATATCTACAGAGACTTATTGAGGCTTATTCAGTCAAATGCAGACACATATGCTCATATACACACACATATACATACACACATATACTCATCTACACACACACACTCATCTACATACACACACAAACACACACACACCCACCTGAAATATTTGATATTTGTCCTTTTTTGAAGCTGTTATATTCATTTTTGTATAACAATGAATATTTAAAAAAGCATTTGGTGACAGCTGTATTGAAAATAGGTTTGAATGCTGGTCTGCCTGAGTTCTGTATACTGAACACAGATGAATATAAATTGATTGAGAGAAAGGCCAAAGTACACTTCACATATCCTTTTGTATTGTTTGTTTGTTTTATCTTTGTCTCCCATAGTGGGCAGGGGGGTACATACTGGGTCTTCTATCCCCTTATATCTGTTTTCCAACATGCTTTTTTGTCTTTGTCTTGGAATGAGATTACTTGGTTTTGTCCTGGCCCTGGCTTGGAGAGAAACAGTCACATGCATAGTTATTGTTTTGGGAGATGATATTTTTTTCCTTGTAAATCATCTCTCTGTTATGTATTATTAGATTTGTTATTTTGAATGTATAGTGTAAGCATTTGAGTGTATTCCTCTTTGTTTGATTTTGTGCTTGTGTCCGGATGAGACTTATAGGTGATCTCAAACTAAGTATATTGGTGGTATGCTCTTGGAATCTACATCTGGTCCCTATTACTATTTGTTCTCAGTTCCCCTATGTCTTACTTTTTCTTGGGTGCTTTAATATTTATTCTAGAACTTTTTACTATCCCATTTTCTTCCTTTTTACTGGCGCTGATATAACCTAAATGTGTTGCAAGCGCTGTAAAACCCTTAAAAACAAACAAAACATTTTATCTTTGTAATTTGTTAATGAAGGCTTTGAGCCAACAAAACAGTCCTATTACATACTTTTTAAAAGGTTTTAATGATAGCAGTAAAGTAGTCCTTCAGAGCCATTAGGCCCATGGAGCTGGATTTTATACCGTTTTTTTAGCGCAAAATGGTCAATTGCTTGCTACTCTTTGGATAGGATGCCAGTCTATTGCAAAGTACTTTCCATCGGATCTCACAGACCCAGCTACCCAATCACTGTTGGGTGAATAGAGGGGGGGGGGGGGGGGGGGTCAGAAAAAAATCTCGACTGCACCTAGGATTGATCTCGGTCCCTTTGCATGTGAAGCGAGTGCTTTACCAAATGAGCTATTGGGACCCTCTTAATGATAACTACTTTTTAAATTATTATTATTATTGAAATAAGGAAGTTTTTCACCACAGGTGATGGTCACAGCTGTTCTGATTTGTGAATGTGTATGTGGTGTGTTTGTGAATGTGTTTACCTGTTACAATTTGATTATTGAGAGGGGCCTTTTGACTTTCCATGGTGGTCTCACTATTGCTGTAATTTTTATCCCTCTGCATCCTTGTACCTTCTCCATACCGCTTTATGTCATTTCCTTGGGAATGAAATTACTTAGTTTTGTTTTTGCACTTGCTGTAGTCCTTGGGTGAGAGGGAAACAGTCAAATGTTATATATTCGTTTTGAGATTATTTTTTTCTTTATAAATCATCTCTCCCTTGGGCACATTTATGATTTTTGTCTTGAATATCTTTTGTAAACATTCGAATGTATTCCTCTTGGTTGGATCTTGTGCCTGTGTTGTATATTAGGCTTAGGTGATATTAGCCTAATTAAACTGATCATATTCTCTGAAATCTTCTTTATTCCTTATTTAAACCAGTCCCTTTTCTCTTGCTTTTTCTTTTTTTTTTTGTGGACCTTATTTTTTACTTTCATTTTCTACCTTTTTACTGGCACCGAGATGACCTAAATGTGTCGCAAGCGCTTATAAACCCTCTAAAAAAAAGACTAAAACTTAAACAATATGATAATGATGCACACTTTTGATGAATAATTTATATGATTTGTTTCATGAATTAATTCCCTATATTTTAATGTCTTTTAAAAATTGTTTTTACCAACTAGGTATATGGTAATGCTGGGCTGATGTATCAAGGCAATCCTTACATGCCGCTTCTATCCACAAATACATTGGGGTATCAAGATCAGAACCTTATGACCATACCGCTGCCTTCATTGCCTCCTCTACCTTCCCAACCTCCTCCCCCAATGCCCCTGTCCAAACCTTCAATACCACCTCCTCCTACATCACCTCCTCCTCCACTACCTCCTCCACCTCCTCCTCCCCCTCCTCCACCCTCACTGCCATTAGAAGCCAGCAATGCAAATGACCTGTCTGTGTTCCAAACTGCCAATTCCAATGCAAATCCAATTCAAGTGTCCAATCATCTCCAGCAGCCACCATCATCAAAGATGCCACCCTACACATCGTTAACTCCTAGCGGTTCATCTGTAGACAACATTTACCAGCCACTGTCCCATGGTCCAAGTAATGATTTAACTGGGTCGTATAAATTCACAGCAGACCAACCTTCAACTAGCAGGTCAACCTTGGATGGAAAAACTCACTCGTCTGTTGTTAGCAACATTGATTTAAAGCTGCACCAACTAAGAATGGAACAGACAGTTCAAACTCAAATCCAACTACCTGCGGATAAGGTTAAAAATACAATTAATATAGATGCAATCTATAACAATGTCGTCAAGTTACGAGAGTTGGTGAAGAAAGCTGTTGACGTTGAAAGAGTGTCTTCCTCTCAAAATCAACAAAAGAGAAGGAACTCAACAGTTGATTCTGTTTTTGACAGATATCCAGATCAACAAGACAGCGAACCCTTTTCCAGATGTTTATCGGTAGACTGCAGTATGGATGTAAGCAAAGAAAGTGGTGAAAGAAAAGTTTCCTTCAGAAGATCTGTCAAAGTTAAAGACGAAAAATATCATATAAATAACAGAGACAGAGATGTAGACAGTGATTTTGGCCAACGTAACATAAATGCGGATCGTCAACTCTCACGTGATAATACCAAAATTATAGACACCTTAAAACGAGACCAGCCTTTGTCAGAGAATTCTTCTGATGACAATAATTCCTCTTATAAAAGTAACATCCAGTCTACCCATCACTCCCCTTTGTCATCATCTTCTTATTCTTACACTATTTCAAGTAGACGATCTCCAAAACGAAAAAAGGAACCAGGTAGCCCTAGAGAAGAACATAGAGGAAGAAAGGAGAAGGTAGATTGTGTTGAGCATGGAGTTTATCGGTCAGACAGTCCACATAGGAAGTACTCAAGACATCATTCTCCCCTTCCTCACATTCCTAGTAGAGGCAAACCTCATCCAGAGGTAGAAGTAGAAACTCCTGAAGACGCTTCAGATGATGGAAAGTCTGAGGATGATTTGGATGCAGATTTTCTACGGAAACAACTCCTCACAGATATGATCAGGAAAAGGAATTTGGAACTCGAGGTAATACTGCAATAGTAGCCCCCTTTCTTATATCCTACTTTTTTTTTTTTTTACATGATTTTACTTCTCAGTTTTTAAACTTCTTTGGTGAGGGTGATTTAAAAAATAAATGAAATAAAATAATTGAAATCAAAAGGAGAACATATAATGTTTTCTTGTTTCTTTTCCAATTTGATTTTGGTTTGATGAAAGGGGAAAATGAACTATGGAAAATGGAGAGACATGATGATGGCGGAAGATGCAAAGTTTGAACTGTTAAGAGTCCACTTCTTTGATTAGAGGGAACTATACACACTTATCTCTCACATCCTTATAAAAAATCATATACATCCGGTTGTATTTTATCTAAAGATGTTTTGATTTGAATTTTACATATGCATGCAATTGAATGGAATGGGGGTTTCATAAACAAATCATTTTCCATCACCTCTGCAAATGATCAAGCCCTGCTGTTACTCTTAGTTAAAATATAGAATTTTCTAAAGCGAAAGTTCTATTGGCAGAATTTGGAGTCAGGAATTCCATGTGCGCTATGTGGTCTTGTGGTAAGACACACTCTTTTGGATCAGATGGTCCAGGGTTCGAGCTTTGCTCGGCGCATAGTTGAGTCCTTGGAAAAGGCTATTTACTCACATTCTCTCACTGTACTCAGATGTAAAATGAGTACCTGGCCAGTAATAGCATTGTCCTGTAGGAAAGAATTGTAATACCGCCTAACAGGTGTCATGTCTCATTCTACATGTTATGTGCTGCTGTTGGTCAGGACTTGTAAAACGTTTTGAGCACGTTTGTGCTGTATAAATGCTCAAGTTTTTTTGGTTTGTTTCTTATCTACTCACGATTTATTGAAATGAGCCACCATAATTTTAAATGTATAATTCTTTACATTTAATTATCATGTGTGAGCATTACTGTGGTTGTTCTCAAATCATCTTTTTGCCTTTGTCATTGTGTGAATAATACTGTCATAAAACAATTAATTATCAAACAGAAACATACTAATTTTCCAGAAATGGAAATGCTTATTGTAAAAGCCAAGCAAGCCGAACATTTAAGATGCAATCTTGAACCTTTGATAAACGCTTTTCAAAAATTGGTTCAGCAATTCATTTTAGAATTGAGACACTGAACGGTCAAACGTCTGAACTCTGCTGAACATAAACCCTCAGGGACAAGCTTTTTTATTTTTAAAAATTATTCAAAGGGAAACAACTTTTTTTTTTTTTTAATAAAAAAATCTAGACCTGGTTCAATTCCTTATTTATTTGAAATAAAAATCACTGTCCTGATCATGCCATGGGAGATAAATCTCTTTTAAAAAGAATTAATTAAAATTGAGTATTGTTAAGTGGAATATTTGTATTCATTTTCAGGGTATGCAATTTATATATTTTATTTTACTTGAATTATAGCTGGCATTCAGTCCTTTAAGAAAATGAAAGTCAAGATAAATCATTTCTGTTATTTTGTCTCCAACAATATTATGTCAAGATGTCTATTGTGTATTCCAAATTTTTTTTTCAGAGAGAACGTGGCTCGGACTCCTCTGCCCACAAAGACTATTCTTCACCAAAAACGACTGCTAATGACAATAATCTTGAAACAAACATGAAAGAGGAGTATGCTCTACCTACATTATCAGAAAATACAATGTCATTAGATAGTGATGCAGACAAAGGCAATGTTACTGAAAATAAAGCAATTGAAAAAATTGCTGGCAATAATGCAAATGAAAGTCATTGGGATGTTAATAATGGTCTCAATGTGAATAATACCAACTGTAAGACAGAAGAGGAAAGTGATGAGGAGGATCTTATTCCTCCACCTGTCGTGTCTAGAGTGTGGAGTCGGCCTAATTTGTCTGCTCAGAACTCGACTAGTAGATTATCTTCCATTGCTGGCACCATGAACCAGTCAACCACAACTCCCCACTACGCAAATAGTTCAGATCACATTGAATATTCCGCTTTATCGACTTCCAACCCTACATTACAAGAAGAACCTGGAAAGCATGCTGCAATATCTTCACCATTATCAAGACATGTATCATCAATCGACAATTCTCAACAGCATCCTGACAATACATCTACAATTACAGAGGTAAATGACAAAAAAATTGTAAACTCGGAATTTGATGAATATCATAGCCATGTTGTCAAAACTGATATAAATAAGGATTCAATATTGCTGCCAAGTGATGATAACAATTCTTGCAGTGATAATACTGCTTCACTCCCGCTTACTGAAGAGCTCACCAGCCATAGAGAGACACCATCAGACAATTTATACAAAATTTCACATTCAGCAGTGTCATCCATCATACGTTCAACATCATCGCATAACATCGCATCAACCACAGTCTCGTATACCGATACATCACAAACAATTTCAAAGTTCAATTTACCATCTCGAGAAGGGTCACCAGTTAATTTTTCTTCCACATCATCAACAGCAGCAACATGCCAAATTGCAAGTCCTTTCACCACCACTTCCGTTGTCCCAGCAGTCACGACAGTAGCCAATTCTGCTGCCACTCAACAAGGAAAGGTGGTCCCTCAACATTCTTCGATACAACGAACTGTCGAGACTAATGATAGCAGAAATAGTTCAAGAAATTCTTCTCCCCTGAGGGATGCTTCCAATAATTCTTTCCAGAAGCCTCAATCAAAATATCCCATGATTGTAAGTATGTTTTATTTTTGTTTATTGATTTTTGATTAATTTCTTATATATTGGAAAATCATTATTTTGACATCTTTTTTTCAAAGCAAATATACTCGCCTCCCATGGTGGGCTGGAGGTCACTTGCTGTGTGTTCTATCTCCCTATAGCTGGTTTGAGTTGCTTTCTGTCTTTGTCTTGGAATGGGATCACTTAGTTTTTGTCCTAGCCCTGGTTGGAATCCTTTGCTGAGAGGGGAATAGTCAAATGGGAGGTGATATTTTTTTTCTTTGTGATGTATTGTCATGTGTTTTGTTTTGAATATTTTAATGGTTTGTACACATTTGAGTGTGTTCCTCTTTGTGGGAGACTTTTTTTCAAACTAAATGCACTGATAGTGAGCTCTTGGAATCTACATCAGCTGTCTATTGAACCATTCCCCTTTGTCTTAATTTTACTTGGGTGCTTAAATTGTAAATCTAGAATTTTTTTGATAATTCCATTTCTTCCTTTTTACTGGTACTGATATGACCTTAATGTGTTGCAAGCGCCGTAAAAGCCTTAACAACAAACAAAAACTATGAGCTCAAGATATTTTAGTATTTAGGAATTAATTTATTAAGCCTTTGATTCATTGATTACAATTTATTTCATCCCATCCAATTCTCCTTGATCTAGTCTCAGATACTATGTCTGACTTTAATTACTTACTTACCATTGTCAGAGAAATTGTTTGAAAGGTAATTTCACCAATCCAATTAACAAAATGATTTATCTTTTTTTAAAAAATATTTCACATAGATTCCACCAGTTCACCCTTCTGTCATTGTTCCATTGAATACATCTTCAGATGAAGAGGAGGAACAAGAAAAAATCCCTGAGGTATGTGGAATAAACAACATTGAATATATTACAACTTCAAAAAAAAAAAAAAAAAAAAAAAAACCCAAACAAAAAACAAAATTCCGAACTTTTCAGGCTCAAAACCTGTCTATCTGGTTTTTAAGTAATGTATTTATGTGTTATTGTTTTCGTTGTTGTTGGTGGGTGGGCTTTAAGCCTGAAATGGTCGGAGTTTGGAATTTTGTTCTTTTTGTTTTTAAGCTGTTGTATTTAATTTTGTTTATTTATTTTTTCAGTCCACAGCTTTGTATCACTATGACTTGGGAGTACGTGTTACATGGTTTACAAGTGAAATGATTTTTATCTAAATTAAATAAGAGATGAATTTCCTCTTCTGCCTGAGTTGAAAATATTTTATATATTATTGACAACTTTATTTATGGTTTAAGCTTAAAGAAAGCATGGCAACTTCATTTAAAATCCAAAACATATGGGCAATGTTTCATTACCAACTCTCTCTCTCCATTATAGATGGTCTAAGAAATAAAAACCAAAACCAGTTTGTCATATAATTGTACAGTTATCCTAACTCCTCAAATTAAATGTCATATAATTGTAAAGTTATCCTAACTCCTCAAATTAAATGTCATATAATTGTACAGTTATCCTAACTCCTCAAATTAAATGTCATATAATTGTAAAGTTATCCTAACTCCTCAAATTAAAAGAAATAGTTATATCAGAAAAAAATATCCCAACTTCAGTTTCTCCAACTGAACTTAATGCCAAGTAACAACTTTATCTTCTACATGTCTATGGTACTTTTTTAATTTTTAGTGTTCAAAGGTCAAGAAAAGAGCGAAAAGAATAAAATGAAGGGATATCATCTATCCATCTATTATTTTTTCACAGAATATTGATCCACGTCAGTCTGAACTATCTCTCATGTGGAAGGAGGATAAAAAGCTCTGTCTGAAAAAGTGAGTGATAGGGGAAAAGAATGTTTTTTATATCTTTTTCTAGTGAAATGATTGGTAAATGTATTTAAAATTAAATTGATTACACATGTATTTGAAGTGGAATAAAAAAAACCCAAAACAATTAAGTTATAACACACACTTTCTTAAATTAGCTTTGATTTTTTTTCTTTCCATTTAATCTTAGGAAAGCCATTTTGATGGACCAGGAAAAATTAAAGAACTTGGCAAATAAAATAAATCAACGTCATAAACTACAGGAAAAAGCTGATGCCAAAGTTAAAGCTTTGGAGAAGCAGATTGAACTACTAAATGAGCAAAAATTGACTGCTGAGAAAGTAGCCAAGTCAAACAAGCAAGTGATGTTGAATACCAGAAACGAGGTGTGTATGAAATGAAGGCTTTGTTTACTGGGAAATGAACATGATTTTATAAATAAATAAATTCCCCTTATTCATCCCGTATGGGAAATTTGTTTCTAGGGTCTATTCCAAGGGAAGACTGGAATAACCCAGGCGTCAGCTGCAGTGCAGCACCGCAAATTGAGCTAGGGTGAGATGACTTGCTCAAGGTCACACAGCGCAGTGGTGGGTGATCGAACTCTGTACCTTTCGGGCATGAAACAAAGACCATACCGCTGAGCCACGCTGCCCCACGTAATAATAATAATAATAATAATGCTGAAAACTTATATAGCGCTATAACTCCGAGACACCAGACTCTAAGCGCTTAAATTACAAATTACTTTGGCTGAAACATACTCATTCACACACACAAGCACACACACACACACACACATACACACACACACAATACAACACACAACACAAACCAAACCTATCTTGCTTCTCATACCATCTACTAAAATCGAAACAAATATGTTTTAAGCGAACGTTTAAAAATAGACAAAGATTCTTTTTCACGAATGCTCTGCGGTAAGGCGTTCCAAATAGAGGGTCCGAAATGAGAAAAGGATCTCATTCCAGCATTTTTCCGAATTCGAGGGACAACTAGTTTTGTGGAATCACTGGCCGAACGTAAGGGGCGGGGTTTTGAATATCTTTCAATTAGTTCTGAAAGGTAGGAAGGGGCAGTACCTTCAAGACAACGATACACTAAAACACAAGCTTTGAACGTAGACTATGGTTTGTATTTAAAGTGATGCGCATTGTTCAAATATGTACATTATTACACCCATATCTATTTTTGTTTGATGTAAACATGCATTAAAAACCTTTAAATGCATGATCATGAGTCATCATGCTGTAAATGATCAACCCTCGAAATGATGACGTAATTAAATGATTAGAGAGACAGGGACGAATAAAACTCCACCCCTTGACCCACGCTCATGACGTCAAGTCGGAATGTCAAGATGCCAACAGCAGAAACCTTCTAGTTGATTTTATTCAATTGTTTTGCCATGATTCTTCTCAATTTTAACGAATACTTCATTTTTAAAATTGTTTTGGATGAGATGGGGTGTAATTATATGATGAAATCACATGAAAAACTTGTTTAAATTTAAGATTTTCACTCGACAAGCTCGTGAAAGTCTTAAATTATAACTTGTTTTTGTTTATAACTCAATAGATGTGCTATAATCCTATAGTAACACCTTGATAATTAATTCAGATCCCTGCCATCTTAATGCTTCCAATATCTGAATTTTATCTTTTATTTTAACATTGAGCTTTCAAATTTGGGAAAACCCAACTATGCAGGAGATTAAAAACAAAACAAAAAATGATGTCAAAAGGCGAAATTAAGCATTTTCATTGGACAGTGTTATCTGTCTATAGATTTGATGTGGCTTAAAAGTAGAAAATGATGTATTCTTGGAGTTTGTGACAGAAGCCATCTACATGATAATTGATTATTTGATAAAAGAAATGTCTGATAATAAAAGTCTGGAGGGGGGTCTTTTGACCTCTCAAGGTGAACAGGAGCTCACTTGCTGTGTCATCTATCCCCCCATATCTATTTTCTGAGTTGCTTTCTGTCTCTGTCTTGGAATTGGATCACTCGGTTTTATCCCAGCCCTTGCCAGGGTCCTTGTCTGAGAGGGAAACAGTCAAATGTATAGTATTATTTTTGGAAGTGATTTTTTTATCTTGTAAATCATCTCTCTGTTATAAACTGTTGAATATTTTATTTTTGAATATATGATTTTTAAATATTTGAGTGTGTTCCTCTGAGTGGGATCGTGCTTACCTCTGGACGAGACTTTTAGGTGTTCTCAAACTTAGTACACTGTTAGTTTGCTCTTAGAATCTACATCTGTTTCCAATTTTAACCATTCCTTAATTGTAATCTAAATTTTTTTGTCTATCCCATCTTCTTCCTATTTACTGACGCTGAAATGACCTAAATGTATTGCGAGCACAGTAAAACACTTAAAAACAAAAGAAAACAAAAACAACAAAGGTGTATTGATTCTTGATTGATAATTACACAAGAACCATCTGATGTTCAAACTGATGATAATCAAGCAGGGCAATTGATATTTTGAATAGCTGTGATTGATTTATTATTATTCCACCAGTCTCAATATTTTTTGAAAATGATTGCAATTTGTATTCATTATCTTTTATAAGGCCCGGGCAGTTAAAGATAATCTTCTTGTAATGAGAGGCCAATTTTTAGAGAAAGCCAAGTCATTAATGGGGATTGGTCAGATGCTACTCGGAGCAGGATTTATTCCGACAGCCTTGAGGAGTGCACAAAGCAATCAGAAGGTGAGAATCAAACATTATTATATTGGGTAAGGTATAGATAGTATGCACTTGGCTAAAAAGTTCACAACATTGCCATCCGGAAGTATAATTGGCCAACACACAAAACTGTGTGTAATCAGGTAATCATAATCGTTTATAGCCTGGTAAATGCAGTTTAGTGAGAATTACTCATAAACGCGGATGGCAAAAAACAATAACAAAGACCTGAGTTACGCCAACTTCGAACTATCTATAGAGAACAAACTAGTGACTTGATAAAATTTTTTTTTAAATACTAGTTTTTAAGTTGCAATGATTATAGGGACATCATGATGATCCCCAGGTCTATGAAGTCAAAAGCTTTAGAAGACTATTTTACAACTAGTCCCTCCATCTCAGACTAGATATTTAAAGGCTGGGAGGGGTTCTGACCTCCCAAAACGGGCAAGGAGGCACTTACTGTCTTCTGTCCCCCTATATCTGTTTTTCCAACATGCTTTCTGTCTTTCTCTTGGGATGAGATTATTTGGTTTTGTCCTGGTCCTAGTCGGATACCCTAGCTGGGAGGGAAGCAGTCAAATGTATAGTTAGAGTTTTGGGAGCTGATATTATTTTCCTTGTAAATTATCTCTCTGTTATGCACTGTATTATGATTTGTTTATATATTATATATGATTTGTAAACATTTGAGTATATCCCTCTTAGTGGGGACCTGTGCTTGTGTCTGGATGAGACTTTTAGGTGATCTCAAACTAAGTACACTTATAGTGTGCTCTTGGAATCTAAATTTATACTGGAATTATCAGGCAAGTCTTTTTTCATGCCACTTGAATTTTTCAGTGTGACCCCCTCCCCGGTGTCTTTGCCTAATAAACCACCCTAGATAAAACCTGCTAATGTTATCTATCATCCAGAATGCAGGTTACTACTTAATTTGCTTACATGACTTTTATATCCGTAAATCTATTTCATTTCAGCCTGACAAAAAGCAATCAACTCTGTCACCAATTAAAGCACAACAAATTGCTGCAGAGAAGCAGAAGCTAAAGGAAAAGGAAAAGGAGATAGCTGAAAAGCTTAAACAATTGAAAGATACAAGTATGAAAGGAATGATACAAAGAGTATTCAAAAAATCAAGCAAAGTCAAAAGCCAGTGGAACCCTCAGTCGGACAGTAGTGTGGATGTTATTCGGCTTGGAAAAGTTACAAATCAAGATATGGTTGTGAAAAGGCAAAGGCGAAAATCTATTTTATCCACTGATAGTAGTACAACTCCCAACTTGCCTAAGACGCCTAAGAGGTCAACGAGTAGTGAGTCTAACGATAATTTTGCATCAGAAAAGAAAAGTGATGGACCTTCCACCGGTGACAAAGGTGTCTTCAAGATGCCGAGTGATATGCAGTTAAACAATCTCTGTAAATTGCAAGTAAGTGTAAACCCCGTTCTCTTGAAGGTAATTTGAGAGTGTCCTTTTCTTTTGTTATAAGATTCAGTTCCCTTCATCTTTTACAAATTTTATGAGATCAAGAATGACATTCTCTGAAATGCAATGACTGGACATCTATCAGTTTGAAGACATCCCGTGGATTCACTAGGATTTCTCTTAATTTTTACTTTTGATTTGAAAAATGTTAGATTATTTCTCTTTTTTTGTTTAGTTATGAATTTAAGATCTTCATCTCTTTATCAAATCTCAAGAATTGCTTTTAACATCTAATGACCTAAATTAATAATCTGCTTCTACGTTTTAAAAAAACTTTATTCGACCTCGAATTTCTGTACAGATTTTAATATATTTTTTAAAATGTATATCATTATATGTCAAATTCGTCCTTGAAACAATATTAATTTTTTTGTTTTTTTTTTTCACAGGAGGAAAAAGTGGAGAAAATTCTTACCAATGTGGCTTTCAACATGTATATATCAAATCCAGATCCTTTCATTTCATTTACCAGTCTTTCAGAGGTGAGACAGATGACCAAGTGCATTTTTAGATTAAATGTCTTCTTACCAAATAGAAGTCCCTCAAAGCCATATAAGGCACTTGAAGCCAGACTTTATACTGGTTTCTTTAGCACTGATTAGATAGTTGCATGTGAAGTAGTCGAGTAATTAAGGCATTGCACTGTAACCTGGAAGGTCCCGGGTTTGAACCCTGCTTCAGGCACTTTCATTTTTTTCCTTGGGCAAGAGTATTAACCCATCTTGTTTGATGATTTATCTATATTGCTCCATGAAATGCCTAGGTGACGATGTCTTGTGATGTCTTGGTGGAAGGGCATAAAAAAGATGATTAATTAAAAAATAAAAAATAAAAATAATGGATAATTGCAATTGATTGCTAACCTTTGGATATGATGACACAAATTTATCGCAAAGTACTTTCTGTGGCATATCGAAGGGACCCAGCTACTCAATCACTGATGTGGACTATGGGGCCAGAGAGAAACCTTTACTGCACCCAGGATTGGATACATCTCTTTACTTATGAGACCAGAGCTCTACAAACTGAGCTGTCTGGATCACCGTAACCAACTAGTGAACAGGATCAAATAATTTGGTCTTCCATGTGAAGGATCTGTATCTGTATCTGTATGGTTGGCACTGAAGAAACCAATGGTCTGGTTGTATTTCAGCGGCGTCCTCATTGGGCGCGGGCCTATGTCAGTCGGGCCTTGAAATCGTTTAGGTGTGGTGCCATGATGCCAGTTCATCCAGCCCATTCCACTCCGAGATAGTTCTAATGAAGAAAGAATTTCTGTAGTTTTGTGTTCTTGTCTGTGGGATTTTGAAGCAGTTCGAATTGTTTGTGACGTATCTGTCAATGGGGTTTTCGGTTATGTGGTTGATATGTACAGTGGTTACTGCCTAATAATGAGGATGCGGTGGTTGTTTACATTTTGTTTACAAATGATACTGTCCTTAATAGATTGGATTTTGTATGCAGAAATTCCGGTATTGGCTTTAAATTTCCTTGAGTGGTGTCTGATATTCCTGCAAGATAAATTTGTGTTGGGCATCTCCGAATTATCCTCAACACTGGTTTGAAGTGACTACAGGACAACATACAACTTCAACCTCAAAGTGACTTGGAAATACTCAATGTATTCAACACAGAAATAAAGACTTCCTGTAAACTGCAAAGTCATTTAACCTTGCTGGGAGAAGGTGCTGGCAGTCAAGTCAGGATTGGGTAGTTTGATATTGAATGTGAATATTATGATTGTGCTCTGTTCATTTCTGAAATTGTATTGATTTGATGTATTTTTTAAATAAAGGGAGAACTCCAGAATGCTAATGCTGGCAAGAGTAAAAGTCAGTCATTACAAAACCAGTCAGCCTCCACTCTCAAGTATTCAAGTCCTTTACGAGCTTTCAGAGCATACAGGTACCCGATTTTCAACTTATATAGTATTTTATTTTAAAAAAATGGCATTTCCATGAGGCTTTCCATTAGGGGTCCGAGTGGTTAAGGCATTGCACTGTGATCCAGAAGGTCCCAGGTTCGAGCCCCACTTCAGGCACTTTTTTTTTCTCTTGGGCAAGATTTTTAACCCCCAATTTGCTCACTTGGACAACATGGGTGATTCCTGTTGACTTCAGACATTTTGTTTGATGAATTATCTATATTCCTTAGTGGAATGCCAAGGCGACGATATCTTATGACTTTGTGGCGAAAGGGCATAGTTATTTTTATGTTTATTTTCCCACCATATTGCTCCATAGGCTTAAGGTAGTTCCAGTAGTTCTGGTTATTATTAAGTATTCCATAAGAATTGGTTGGTACCCTTTGTATAATCCTTTCATCAGATCTAACAAATCCAGCTTCCTAATCACTTCTGGGTGGACAGAATGTCACAATAAAAACTTTTTTCCGCTGAACCCAGGTTGGATACTGGTCTCTGTGATTCAAAGGCCAATTGAGTATTTGGGATTTGTGCTTTACTTTTTATTTCTTTAAAAATTTTTTTTTTTTTTTGTTTTTTTTTTTTTAGCAGGGGCTGCATTGTGGCTTCTGATAAAATATGTCAGTTTTGATCTTTCTCATGTGGGGAGAAAAAAAAAATCTTGCCTTGATTAATTTTGAATATTCAAATATAAAAAGATCAGCAAGCAAAAGCTAGTTTTATGATTTTTTATTTTTAGGATGAACTGATGAGTAAAATTATTTTCTTTCAGTCATTAGGCCCATGAAACTGGAGTTTATCCCAGTTTCTATAGCTTAAAACGGATAATAGCAATTGTTTGTTACCTATGAATATAACGCTTGTCGATCATAAAGTACTTTTCACTGGATCTAACAGACCCAGCAACCTTATCACTGCTGGATGGACAGGAGGGTCAGAAAAAAAATCTTGGGATTGATCTTGACCCCTTTGCGTGTGAAGCAAGTGCTCTTCCAAACGAGCTGTAGGACCCCCAGTTGTGATAGAGAGTAAACAGTTCATAACATAATTTGTTATGCAATGATATGGTATCATTTAAATTCAATTGTAAAGGAATTAATGCGTATTCATCTTCAGATTTTCCCCATTCTATCGAACCAAAGAAAATCTCAGCCTTATAAGTGCCTCCCACTCCCACAAGATCAATCCAAACTGTGTCATGTGTCCCTATGACCTGCAAGGGACCTGTAATGATGACAACTGCAAACAGTGAGTGTATATCATTTAAAATTTATTCATGTATTTCACTAGGATATATGTCTACGTCGTTTTTTGTTAATTGATTGGATTACAATTTCATTTTATAATAATTTATACTTCTCCAAAAATTGTTCTTGTCACTTGTGTCCTCTGCTATTTGAACTGGGTATATAATTCACTGTTTGTATTTTTACAGGCAACATCCTAAGGATTATACATTGGCAGAAAAAGAGATACTAGAAGACTTGGTCTCTTACCATCCACAAATGGCAGGGGTCAAAGACACTTCCTCTCCTCTGGAAATCCAAAAAGCAACATGTAGGTTTTTTATTTAATTAATTAATTAATTAATTAATTAATTAATTAATTAATTTATTTATTTATTTTAGTGATTATCTTGTTGTGACAGGTATCATAACTAAACTTTTACCTTAACCGGGGGAAAAAAGGTGTGAAATGTCAATGACCATATAAGTATCCATTTTAGACACATTATTTTTTATCTCTTGTTAAAGTCTAATATTTAAAAATTGAATAAAGTGAAATTAGTAGCTCGTGTCTTTCATCAAAGAGAAGGTTAAAAAAAAAGAATGGAGAATAATGAGTACAGTGAGTTAAAAAGCCCCGAAAATAGCAATCTATAGTGGGCCGGGAGGTACATACTGTGTCTTCTATCCCCCTATGTCTGTTTTCCAACATGTTTTCTGTCTTTGTCTTGGAATGAGATTATTTGGTTTTGTCCTTACCCTGGCTGGGAGGGAAACAATCAAATGTATAGTTAGTTTTGCGAGATATTTTTTTCCTTGTAAATCATCTCTCTGTTATGCACTGTATTTTGTTTTGTTTAAACATTTGAGTGTATTCCTCTTAGTGGGGACCTGTGCTTGTGTCTGGATGAGACTTTTATGTAATCTCAAACTAAGTATACTGATAGTGTGCTCTTGGAATCTACAACTGTTGCCTATTTGAACCAATTCTCCTTTGTCTGCCTTACTCTTGGATGCTTTAATTGTAATTCTAAAACTTTTTACGATCCCATTATCTTCCTTTTTACTGGTGGTGATATGACCTTAATGTGTTGCAACCGCCATAAAACCCTTAGAAACAAACAAAACAAAGAATAATCTCATAGAAATGTTTTCTATGTAATGATATGTATTAGGAAGTCATTTGTTTGAGAAGGTGTAAGGTGTGATAAATACGATTTTCAACATTGTGAAGCTATACAATTTAAAAAATATAAATGGAACTATGTTGCTCAGCTTATATGATAAATACATGTTTTTCTCCTCCAGCTACATATGTGAATGAATTTGTAGCCAAACATAAAGGTCGGATGTCACCGGAGGAGCTGTGTCTTGTTGTTACAATGGAGGCATCTAAAGTGGCAGGAAAAAGTATTATAATTTTTGTCTTATTACTGGTCTTTGGTTTTGCTGTTAAATTCATCAAGCCCCTATTAGTATGATCTTATATTTGTAAAAGCTTCATTAGATTCTCTTTTCTTGTAAAAAAACAAAACAAAAAAACCCCATATTCTTTGATTGCAACCCCCCCCCCCCCCCCCCCCCAAAAAAAAAAAAAAAAAAACAAAAAAAAAAAACAACGAATAAACGCAACAAATATAAAACAGAACAAAACAACAAAAACAAATTTTCAAAAATACATAATATTTGCATCTGTAATATATTAACTCTTACTTTTCAGTTTTAGAGGTTCATCTGATTAATATAATTTCCATGTTTTTTATCAGATCAAAGTGTTGCCATAAAAAGGCGAAAATGGAGACCAATGCCCAAGAAGGATCAAGGTCTAAGCATACA
This sequence comes from Berghia stephanieae, assembly GCF_034508935.2. NCBI lineage: Eukaryota > Metazoa > Mollusca > Gastropoda > Nudibranchia > Aeolidiidae > Berghia > Berghia stephanieae. The sequence goes on from NC_088362.1 coordinate 51,642,081, forward strand.
TTTGGAGCGGAAATCATCCAAAAAAACATTGAATTCATTAGGTTTGTCTACAAGTTTTATGTGTATATTTTGACAACTTATCAATGGTACCATTAATATGATTGCCATTAAACCATTAAAGTATCTAAAATGCCCAGCAGAGACTAATCTCTTGGATTTAAAATGATTTTGTTAGTATGGAAATGTTAATGGATTCTTATTTCAAATTTAAGTTTTATAATTCCAAGAGTTTTCATTTGTGTACAGTAAAAAATGGTGATTGTCGCAGAATTGGACATGTGTTATGGATTTGTCATCTATTGCTATGATAATACGCAATTTAGACTGCATCTCAATGACAATACTTTGAATTGATGTGTTCAATATGCAACATATTTATGCATGCCATTGTGTTATAGTATGCAAAAAAAGCAATACTTAACATTGTTTATATATATATATTTTTACACATAAGCCCTGAATAGCTGAGTTTTCAAAATATCCTGTATTTTTCCCTTTGATATTGTGGCATAAAGTGAAATGTCATAGAGCCTTCCACATTTTGATAATAGCTACTGATAGAAACTATTTATTTAAGATGTATTAAAATAAATGACTCAAAGGGTTTGTCATTGTTTTCAATATTCAATTTTTATTCCATGTTTTTATAGAAACAATTAATTCACGACCCTACAACAAAGATGACCGGGTAGATGATGATGACCTACGCTATTTTACTGGAGATGGTTCTGAATTATCCTCCTTGGAAGCTGGTGTCCTTGAAAATCCTCAGAATATATCCTTGTGGCTGCAGTTGTCTGCCCGGAAATTGGCTGATCCTAACAGGTATAGTGCTTCATTTTTATGTTCATGAATGTGGTTTGAACAAGCTATGAGTGCCCATTAGATTATCAAACTATATTTGAAAGTGGATTTCAATGAAAGATTTTTTTTAATAAAAAAGGGATGAAAATGTAGGATAAAATGAACAGCAGTCAAAATATTAAAACAAATTTTTGTTTGGAGCATAATTGAGCATGATTTATTTATTTATAGACGAGGTGGAATATCCTTTCGTGTGTTGCTGTAATGATCCCAATTGTCCAAGACTCATTTTACAACCTAAATTTGGTGCAGGGTTTGAGCTGGTATCCTAATGGAATGGCATTAGACACAATATTTCCCCTGGTTCACCAAGCACGCATTTTACAACATAGATTATGGTTTGAGCTAGGAACACCTTAGGAAAGGCATTTTACACATTATTTACTCTATCGACCTAGCAGAGATTGGGTAGCTTGATATATGGATCTGGGTGGAAAGTAAATATGATAGACTGGTGCCATATGCAAAGACTGGCAAGCAGTTGTTACTGTCAGTTAAATGTTACCGAAATCTGGAAAATCTCCAGCTCCACAGGTCTTATGACTCTGTGGAACAACTCTCTCACGAGAGGAGATATTGTAATTCAAAACTATTTGAATTGTGCAAAATTTAATTGATTTGCTTGCTCCTCAGATGGAATAAAATTTGCTTATTTTTCGTTTTTACTTTGTGCTTTCAGGCCAGCTCAGGAATGTCTTGATCAGGCCTTGAATATCCTTGCGAGAGCCTTAGAAACCAACAAGTCGAGCTCAGAGCTGTGGCTGCAGTATTTAAAGCTTTACCAGAAACATGATCAAGTCACAGATTTACCTCAGTTTTGTCTGATGGCCTTAGAATATGCCCCTTCTTACAATCTATGGCTCATGGTAATGTCATTTTTTTTTTCTTTCCCAGAAACATTTTAAACATCAACAACTTGATTCCCCCCCCCCCCCCCCCCCCCCCCCAAAAAAAAAAAAAAAAACTAAAAAACTTGAGCGTTTATATCCTTTATATATTGCAATATTTACTAATGACCAAAGTGCTTTGCAACAGATCCCCAACCAATAGCAATGCTTAACATGTAGGCCAAGACATGGTGCCCGTCAGGTGAAATTACATTTTTTTTCTGACAGAGTCAAAGTAGTTAACGGCTAAGTACTCATTTTACACTGAGTATGGTGAGATAATGTGAGTAAAGAGCCTTTTCCAAGGACTCAACTATGCTCACTGGGACTCAAACCCTGGGCCTTCTGGTCTGAAGAGGAGTGTCGTATCCAAAATCCAAAAGATCATATAGCCTTTGAATAATAAAATATAAATGGAACATTTTTTTTCATTCAGTTCAAAAAGCTGTTGAGTGGTCTTTTGTTTGAAGCTGTAATAGATCACAGTTGAATTGAATTTAAAAAGAAAAAATAATGATTATGAACAAAGCATTGTGTCATTTGGAAAAAAAAACTAAAAAAACTGGTGTCTATTTGGATACTACAGACTACTGTGTTTATAGATTTAAAGATAATTTTAAATTTTCATTACACAATTGAATTGAATTTAAAAAAAGAAAAATAATGATTATAAACAAAGTATTCTGTGTCAATTAGAAAAAAAAAAGAAAAAAAATTCTGTTGTCATGTTTGGATGTGATTGTGTTTATAGATATAAGGATTATTCTTATTTTTCATTATCACAATTGAATTTAATTTTTAAATAAATGATTATGAACAAGGCATTTGCATCCATTTGAATACAAACAGAAAAAAATAGTTTCTTGTTTAGACGTAATTGTGTTAATAAATTTTTTTATTATTTTTTATTTTTATTTTATTTTTTGTTTTTTATTTTTTTAATTTAGTACTTAAACACCTTGAGAACCTATCAAGATAAGGAAGAGGCATGTCAAGGGGCACTGGAATATTTGTTGCATCAAGAAGACAAAGAGCACCGTGGTCCAGAGAGAGCCAGTCATGAAGACAATTATGGAAAAACATCGAATGTGTCAGCAATCGACCAGTTGATGGAACCAGGTGATCGGTATGAGGTTAGAGGGCAGAAAATGAAGCAATTGTCCCATCAGACATTTGAAATGATTATGTTTAGGGTGAGCCTCAACATCCTGTCTGGACGTTTCAAGACTGCTCTCAGATTTCTACAGGTAAACAGTCATCCATAGTCCTTTTCACCAATATTTAATAATTTTAAAAAGATGAAAATTATATTCATCTTTGCTACTTAGTTGGGTTTTTTTTTCTTCCTTTTTTCCTTTTGGACTTGTACATTGAGAGTAATACTAATGTGACTGAGTCAATCGGTATATATGATGAAGAAGATGAAGTAAATTCAATATTCGATGAATTACACATTTCGGGAGGGTTGAAGACAATTTTTGCATTATCTTCTTTGTACTTGAAAGTGATAGCAAGGATTTATATTTAATGCTTACCTTAGATGAGATTATATATATGTATTATTTTTGCCTGTTCCGTTTGTATCATTTGTTTATTCCCTTCAATGCAAATTCCAGTCCATTTTGGGTTTGAAGAAAGACAGTGCCAATGAGATGAGGCTGGTCGATTTATTGACAGGAAGTGACCACTTAGCTCTTTGGTTGGTTTTCATCTATGTCTTGGAATGGCAACAGATGCCCTTTGGTTTGATTGAGTCATCAAGTGATTTGCCAGGGAGAATTGTTTGTAAGGTGAGTTTTTTTTTTTTTTTGGGGGGGGGGGGGGGGGGGGGGGGAGGAGGAAGCATAGGAGGAATAAACAAATAATTCTTGTGAAAACAAAATATGTCATTACGATAAACTCTTTCCTACTGTAAGGGAATCGCAGGTTCTGAAAACAAAGTATATCATAACGATAGATTAACTTTTTCCCCGCTGTAAGGGAATCACAGGTTCTGAAAACAAAGTACATCATAATAATGATAGATTAACTCTTTTCCCACCGTAAGGGAATCACAGGTACTGAAAACAAAGTACATCATAATAATGATAGATTTAACTCTTTCCCACTGTAAGGGAATCACAGGTTCTGAAAACAAAGTACATCATAATAATGATAGATTAATTCTTTTCCCACTGTAAGGGAATCTCAGGTTCTGAAAACAAAGTACATCATAATAATGATAGATTTAACTCTTTCCCACTGTAAGGGAATCTCAGGTTCTGAAAACAAAGTACATCATAATAATGATAGATTTAACTCTTTCCCACTGCAAAGGCATCTCTGGTTTTCTTGTATTTTCTATTTTGGACTGTATAAAGTCTAATGGGATCGACACAAACATTATCCTTCAATACCATTTTGAGGGGAAAATGAAATTGAATAACATACAAAATAGTTGAAGAATTCCAAAGATCTTTATTTATAAATCAATTTTAACTACAATTTCCTCAAAGATAATTTGAAAAGAGCAATGAGTGAGTTATTACTCCCTGTACAATGAGTTTACTCTTGACTGCGTTTTTAAACATTTTATTATTTAAAAAAAAAAATATTAAAAATAAGATAAGCCATGTTTTAGACTGATGTGCCTGACTATGCTGGAATTGATTGCCACTAGGAACAATTCAATTCTTTCTATGGTACACATTTCTAGAAGTAGAGTTTAAGAATAGACAGGTGTTTATGGTCTTGATATAAGAATCTCTTATGTCCATTAGTGTTGCAAATGCAATTAAATCGCCAAAAATAAGAGCATAAACAAGTGATCCTGGCAAGGGTTCTTAAAAATTTTGTTTGGAAAGTAGACGCAGGTCGAGACAGAAGTTTAGTGTATGCCATTTGAAATCCAGCATGACAATTAAGTTCCTCGCAAAAAATTATATATATTGCGCGGCTATGTGGTCTTGTGGTATGACACTCACTTTCGGATTGGAAGGTCCTGAGCCTCGCTTGGCACATAGTTGAGTCCTTGGAAAAGACCCTTTACTCATATTCTCTCACCTTACTCAGGTGTTAAATGAGTAACTGACCGTTAACAGCATTGTCTCTTTCCGAAAAAAATGTATTATTGCCAAACAGGCGTCATGTCTTGTTCTTTATGTTACGTGTCGCTGTTTGTCAGGGACTCTTTGTTAAGTGCTTCAAGCATGTTTAGTTGATATTGCGCTATATAAAAGCTCTATTTAAAAATATTATTTTTTATAAGCAGCTGACATGATTTTCATTGTTCACAATTTATTAAGCTTCAATCAAGTCTTTCTCTAATTCTCAGGAAATCAACTTGCCATGGTCCTCCAAATCCAAATTGAATTCTTCCATGGACCTTCTGGTCAGCCTGCACCACTTTGCCTTCAAGGTGTGGTCAAAATCACAGGACAACCGAGATGACATGGAGTGTCATTACGTGCAGGTGGTCAAATCTCTAATCAACTTGTATATCTCCCAGCAGCAGTGAGTGTTTAATTCATTTTATTTTTGTTGATTGCATCTCCTCATGGAGTTTTAACTTGATAGCCTTTTTCCAAGGAATTTAAAAATCCATATAAGGGTCGGATAGAGTAAAAAACAAATAATAAACTTTTAGAGCAAAAAAACTAGAACATTTTTTGATGTGGTAATTGAAAAAAAATGCCAAAAAACCCCCCAAAAAGCAAAACAAGTTATCTTTTAGGGCAAAAAAAACTAGATAAATGTATTTGATTTGAGATTTGAAAATAATTTTGCGTTCAAAGCCAACCATATATTACGTTTTTTACTTCAGCAATAAGAAAGAAGGAAAATGAAATTTACATTCTCAACAAAGAAAATTAAATTTATTAAGGCCTCAGATTCAAGAACTAAAACTCAGCCCTGTTGACTTTATTGCATCCGAGGTGCTCTGCATAGAGTCTATGATAGACAATGCAGATATATCGATATGAACGCTTTGCCTTTTTATTCATTCATTTGTTGTCTTTTGATAAAGATCTAGAGATGTTAGTGCAAAATTCATTTGCTTTAAATATTGTTAATATGAAATTTTTATTTTATATTCCTAAGGCATTCAAAAGCCTTGTCATGCTGTAAAAAGGTATTAAAAGATACCCATCTGGTGGATATTTGGATTTTATATGTCAGTCTGTGTGAAGATTCCAGTGACAATGATACTGCCCTACAAGTAAGTACGGTGACATTTTTAAAATTATGCAGTATGGGATTCTCGGGGGATGAAGTGGCCAAGTGATTAAGGCATTGCACTGTGACCCGGAAGGTCCCGGGTTTGAGCCCTGCTTCAGGCACATTCATTTTTTTCCTGGGCAAGCTTATTAACCCCCTAATTTGCTCACTCGGACAACATGGGTGATTCCTGTTGACATCAGACATCTTGTTTGATGAATTATCTATATTCCTTCGTGGAATGCCTAGGCAACGATATCTAAGATGTCGTGGCAGAGCGCATTTTTTGTTTTGTTTAATGGGATACTTGAATTCTTGCATTTCAAAATTTCAAATGAGTTATCACCCACAGTGCCGCAGTAATAGCACAGAATCTGATATGATTTTGATATTTCAAACACAAGAGTTCAAGAATCCTTTTATTATTTCAATTGCCTCATTCATGTTATTTATGATTAATTGATTTTGTTTCCTATTTATTGATGGTCTGCTGTTTTGGCTTAAATAAGAGTCTTGGTGATTTGAGAAAGAAAAAACAAGATGACTTGATCTTGGATACATTTGCACCAAAATATTTTTTAGTTTATGTGGATGTCTGCAGATATGAATATTTCTAGAAGGCCTACCTGTTTAACGAATAAAGAATAAAAGTGGTTCCTCATAAGTGTATGGCCTGTAACGACATTGTAAAAATTAAAATTCCCCTGCAACCAAATGGGGAATATTGAATTTAATTTTATTATTTACAGTTTAACCCTTCCAATATAAGTGCAGTAACAGTGGTTTTTCTCAGGATTTATTGGAGCTCTCTTTGTGAAAACAGTGAGAAATTATTTTATCGAATTCTAACGCTTTTGAAAGTAATTTTAATCTAGATTTTATGCTTTTTGTTTTACGGCAAGTAATAAAGTTGTGGGATACTTTGTCCTGTGTTCTTTTTTTTTTTTTTGTTTTGTTTTGTTCTGATATCATAACATTTTCGTTTATAAAATGTTTGAATTTTAAAAATTAATTCCAGGTTTTTGATAGTGCTTTAGAGTCAAATCCCTTGAATCCCAAGTTACATTTTTATCAAGCTCTGCATCTTTCCAGCAAGGTAATTGAATTTATTCATATTGTAGACCTGTAAATTCTCAGTCAATTAACTGAAATCAGTCAATTCGTCAAATTCAAATATTTTTAAAAAGGGAAGAAAGAAATGAATAAAGAAAGAATTCATGAATCGTAGTCGATTGACTGTAAAGTTAACTAGGAATGTTCCACAGCCCCACGCATAGCTCATGGGCCGTTTATATTAATGATGGATATATATTGCCAAGGCTAAGCGACGCTTTTTAGAATTGCCGTGTCTGAACACACCCCAGTGTATTTTCACACAGCCTTCGTGAAATTATTTTTTCACTTTCGAAACCTGTCGTAGCCAATTTTAACTGAGCCGCCGAGCGATAAATTTCACTGTTTCGTCTAAGCCAAAATTGACCACATTTACTTGAAGGACAGGAAAAGTATGAGAAAGAAAAATTCGAAACACCGGAAGTTCTTTATGTAGACACCTTCAAATCGAAAGTTAAATGATTGCTACAAGCACATCTCGATTACCTCATGTTGTAAACAAACTGGTTGACCGTTTCTAAGTTTCTTCACTGATTGGGTACCTAATTAAAAGGAACAATGGTAAGTAGCCTAATTAATTCCCTCGCAATTTTGTTTTCTGCCATTGCTTTGCTCAAGTGAGCTTGCTGTTTACCTTTCATTTTGATTCTTTGGATTTTACCGCTACGACGAATTACGAAGAGTTTCAGTTTCAGTCAATTTTTATAGAGCTCATTTACAGGTCTAATATTGGAAAACAGTAAGCATTTCATAGTTAAAATATCTCATCTAAATATTAATTTCTTGCTGAGGTGGTAGGCACTAAAAATGTGCCATGACAAACTGGCAATGAGTGTGACTTAATAATATAACAGTAATGAGCTTTATGTCTGAAATATACAAATACAGTAGAGCATGGATATGAAAATCCGGGCATAAAAAAAGTTTTGTTTTATCAATAGTTCTTTATATCAGAAATCTTTATTAACACCACCACCACCAACACCACCACCATCATCTTTTTTTTCCCTCTCTTTATTCAATGTTTTGCTGAATATAGATATTGCAGATGCTTTTTGACTGGGAAAGAGGCGTGGTTGTCTCGATGAATTGAGTTTTCTTTGATAATTTGTACCACAAAATTGTTTACTTAATAATTTTTAAAAATTCAGTTATTATTATTATTTTTTGAATTCAGAATAAAAAAGAAAAAGCCCTGTCTTTGTTGGAACAGTTTGTTATAGTCCATTTCCAGGACCAAAATACGACCTTGGATCCGAATATTCTCTTCTGGTAAGTGATTTTCTTTTCTTTTCTTATTTTTTAATCATTTTTTAAAAAATTTACATTTTAAAGCTTAATTTTGAAATTTGACCTTGCAAGAAATATCAATTCATTTTTGTTGTTGAAATAATTTAACTATTATTCTTGGATGCAAGATTAGCACTTTTAAGATTTTTATCAGAAATTTCGGCTTCATGTTTTTAAAATAGAATTCTGGTTATCATGTGAGATCATCTCCCACACTTGATCATTAAATGATATTTAAGGTTTGGATTCCTTTAATGTTTTGCCCTGTCATGAATTCAATTTAATTGAAATTAATCTTCCATTTTAGAATTAAGACTTCAAAAATATTTTTAAAATTGCGCCTGTCAATTACGCATGCCATTGAAGTATGTTTTTTAATATATTGGTTTACAGTCAACTGTTGAAACAAGATGAAGGATTTACCTTGCGGGAAGCCCAAGTAAAAAATTGTGTAACAGTCAACTTACACAAAAATGTGTTTATGTGGATGGCTTATTGGTAAGTGTTCCATGATCAAGCCCCTAAACTCAGTGGGGAAAATGTTTGTGTGAGTAACTTTTTTCAGTTGCTAGCATAAACTGTTGTCTCGGCTTTGTCACATCTCCTTGGAAATTCGAATTAGTGTAGTTTATTATAAAAGTATTGTATTCCTGAAATCTTTTCTGCCCAACTTTTGTATGGACTTTAGTCTCATTACAAATTTCTCACATCTTCATTGAGAGCATTGCTGTTTTTATTTTCTAAAATTATTTATTGATATTTATCATTATTAGACTACTTTCCTTTACAAAGTGAATTTTTTTATCATGTTCAGTTGCTTTGGATTGGCAAATCAGGATTAAGTGAGACTCGAAGGAGTAATTGTATTGCAAACATTATTATTTCAAAGAAGCTTGTGTTTTTTTTTTGTTTTTTTTTAAAATAATCAACATAAAATCAAATAACAGTATTGATTGAATTGTTAATCTATTTTTTTTTTCTATGTTCAATAATTATCAGCACCTTGCTAGAACTCCAAGGAGAAACACATGAAACTGTTGATGTTTATGAACGTTCCCTCAGTCACGTGGAATCTGCCACTGATCTTGTCATAGTCTGGAAAAAGTATGTACCTTAAATTTATTTGAGCTTTTGTTTAAAATTGCTCCCCCCTCCCCGTGCCCAACCAGAAATCTGAGATATGAGCAACAACAAATTTGATCAAACATTAATAATATATTTTTCAACTCAATGACACAATAATGGAGAAAGTCACCACATGATTTGTATAAAATCTGCAGTGATGGAATTAAAAAAAACAAAAAAAAACAACCCCTCCCCCTCCTCCTAAAAAAAAATAAAGCAACAAAACCCCCCCCCCCCAAAACAATTGGAATTTTAACCAGAATTTTACAAAAATACTGTTTATAACAAATTTGAAATGTTATATTTGTCTTCATTTTAAACTTGTTATTTCATTTATGTTTTTCTCCATACTCCACAGCTACATCTCCTTCCTGGTGCGATCTGGTCTCTTGTCGCATAGCTGGAATGAACTTTTGACCAGATCAATCATCTCTTTTCCTGTTAAGCAACGTCAGTCTTCTGATACTGGTGGCACGGTGATTGACTATCGTCATGGCAACCAGATTGTTGACACATGGTTACAGGTTCTTCCTTCCAGCCAGAGAATAGCAGTCATAGAGAAATGCCTCAATTTTATGCCGGGCAATGTCGCTCTGATGTTGAGGTATTGGTTGGATTTTATTTTTCACCTAGACATACTCATTTTTATAAAAGTTGTATGTCATTTTGGATTTTGTTGTAACCAAATCCAATTGACATTGGATTTTATTAAAGAAAGGTCTGCCAATTTCTGTTGATTTTTCAGGGATTTTTTCTTTTTTCTTTTAAAGGCTTTTGAAATAAGAACAATAATCCTGACATAATTCTTTAAATCTCAGTTTTTCAGGATCGAAACACTCTTAATATTAACAACTATGAGGGTGCTATTCGACTGTATTTCTTTTAAATTTTATTACTAGTATTTTTATTATCAAACCTTTTATTTCCATCTTCTTCATTCAAAATTTGTCTCACTTTTTTTTTTTATATAATGCAAATAATCAATTGTGTTTATTTATGTTGGATGAAGAAGGTTTTTTCTTTTCTAATATTCAACGTTGGAACTTTAATGCTGTGTTATTTACTACTAATATTTGTGTCTTGGTTATGTGTCTTACACCAGAGGTCTTCAACTTTGTATCGAGATGAAGGAGACACGGAGAGCCTATTGTTGGTGTCGAATGGTTTTGGCACAAAATGACAGACCAACCAATCTCAGCTTTTGGAAAATGTGAGATGGAAATGTTAGGCATCTTGTAGAGTATGACTGACAATAGACAAAGCATTATAATCTAATAAAGCACCTAGTCACACTATAGATAAGATATAAATGGCACATTAAATAGTTCTGATGTATATAGGAATATAGAAAATCTCTGTATATTTATAGAAGTACTTTAAATAAATACATTATTATTATTATTATTATTATTATTATTATTATTATTATTATTATTATTATTATTATTATTATTATTATTATTATTATTATTATTATTATTATTATTACTATTATTATTCATTATCATTATTATTATTATTATTATTATTATTACTACTATTATTATTACTACTACTATTATTATTATTACTATTATTATTATTATTATTATTATTATTATTATCATTATCATTATCATTATCATTATTATTATTATTATATTATTATTATTATTATTATATTATTATTATTATTTTATTATTATTATTATTATTATTATTATTGTTATTATTAAAACTTAGTTGAATGAAGTCTGAATTTAATTCAAATATAATTTTTAAAAATATGTATTTTACTCAGATATTTGTTGATGAATGTTAGCATCTGTGTTTTGAATTACCAATCATTAAAAAAATATAAATTTTCGGATTGTTCTTATTTGACCCAAAATATAATATTATGGAAGTTGAGAAGAAAACAAAAAGGAACTAATTTTATAGTAGACGTACATTGACTTTCAGTTCAATCAACAGACAATTTGTTTGTAAACATTTTTATTTTCAGGGCAACTGCATTATCGCACAGAGAAGGTTCACAATCAGAGGTAGGCTTTTTTGCGAGTTGATTCGTTTCCTAGAAAAGTTCACCTCAACTCATAACAGATTGAATAAATGCTTTGATTCAGATTAGGGCAATTACCAACCTCACTAAATTACTTCAAAAATTTTGTTTTTTAGCATTCAGCTTATTCATTTTTACTGGGTGGGGATCCTGACCTCCCATAGCGGGCAGGGAGCTACATACTGTGTCTTTTATCCCCTCGTATCTGTTTTCCAACATGCTTTCTGTCTTTCGTCTTGGAATGAGGTCACTTAGTTTTGTGCTGGCCCTGGCCGGAGTCCTGGCTGGGGGGGGGGGGGGGGGGGGGGGGGGGGAACAGTCAAATGCAATTGTTTTGGGAGATGATATTTTTTTCCTTGTAAATCATCTCTCTGTTATGTATTATTATATTTGTTATTTTTAATGTATAGTGTAAGCATTTGAGTGTATTCCTCTTTGTTGGATTTTGTGCTTGTATCCGGATGAGACTTATAGGTGATCTCAAACTAAGTACATTGGTGGTATGCTCTTGGAATCTACATCTGATCCCTATTGTTCCTTGTTCCCCTTTGTCTTACTTTTTCTTAGGTGCTTTTGTTCGTAATTCTAGAACTTTTAACTATCCCATTTTCTTCCTTTTTACTGGCGCTGATATAACCTAAATGTGTTGCAAGCACTGTAAAACCCTTAAAAAACAAATTAACAATTCATTTTTATTTTTAGCTTATGTCTATGATCAATTATTGCATTTAAAACAATCAACTGAATAATCCTGTTTTTTTGGGGGTTTTTTTTTTCTGCCCTGGCTATTTAATTATTGTACTCACAATCAAGATAATATTTTTTTATTATTAGTGTCTGATTAATTTTTTCGCCAAAAAAAAAAAGAATTCTTAATGAGTAGGTACATTTCATACACCTGATAAAGCTGTCATTTCACCCTTTCTAAAGGTTGAACAGTTCCTTGTTGGAGGGGTTGAGTCCATGCCTTTGGCAGTGTCTGCTTGGAAAGATGTAATATGCATTTATTTCTTGATTGAAATAGTCATTTGAATTAGTTGGCTTGAATTGTAGTGAGAACTGGATTATAAATATTTATATATTTTAAAGATGAAATTAAATTTAAATGTGTAAAAGCTGCTAAAATGTTTGTCAACATCATTATTATTTGTTTTAGTAAATCTAATATGAAAAAGGATATTGAAAACAAAGATTTATTTTTTACCATTTAGTGTTCATATCTAAATAGATTATTTTATGTTATATTTTTTTCTGAAATATCAAATATTCTTCTTAGATATACAATTGATCTTATGTTATTGATTTAAGGGTACCTAGCTGCTGTTTAAAAAAAAATGAAATCAGGGATGAACAAAATAAGTAGTTATCAAAATATGAAAATGAGTACAAGAACTATTTTATATAAACATTTTCCCATTTGGTTTTTATCCACCAGTTTCTGCTGTTTGAGGTTTCCCGAGAGGACAACGAAATGGTGACTAAAATTCTTAGTCATTGCCGGCAACTTGGTCTAAACATTGAGGGATTCGTGGCCACTATTTCTTCTCAAAACTAAATCAAACTGATTCTTTGAAAATCAATAAGTGTTAAATTTTCACAATGTAGGAGATTCACAGTATTTCTATTGATATCAAATTTATGTAATTGTTAATGGCTAGTAAGAGATACGTAAAAGAAAGCAAATGAAAGAAAGTTGACATGATAATTTTAGAGTAGATTTTAACACTTTGAGGAGAAAGCTGTTCAAAATTTCAATCGTATTATGAGTAGATATTAAGTTGCCATGTAAAGTCCATATCATTTTGTAGATAGTCTTATTCTATTCTCTTCATAACATTCAGTCAAATTTTATCTGGGACAAGGGAATTGTTTCGATTATAGAAAATTGTACATAGAAATAGGAAATAAAGATCTAAAAAGTTCAATTTCTGGGTTTTTGGTCAACAAAATAATCCCCTGACAATGCGTCGGAATAATTTTCACGATAGTACACGGGCAAATATTTTTTAAAATAATGACACAAAAGATGTTTGTGTTTATAAATGAATTGAAATGGTGAATCAACTGGAGAGGAACAAACACAATTTGATGGATAGGACAAGCTTGTGATTTCAAGGAGTGTGTGAAATTCTATCGGATTTTGACCTTTTGGGTCATCTCGCAGTAAGTAGACATGTCTCTCTTTTTCTCTTTGTGTTCACGTGTTAGTTGCTACTCATTTTTAACATGTTTACATTCGGTCAGTCCTCATCAGTTATACATGGTCAACAGTACATTCAAAAAGACCATTCAGTCTTAGGACTCCCACTTTTCCCCATTTCAAAAAAAAAAAAAAGATAATTAATATTGTTTTTGAAGAATTCTATATGGTATCAGCCCTCATTGTCTTTGAAAATGATGACCATGTTAACTAACAATTTCTTAAATTAAAGATCAACATTTGTTTGTTTTGTTGTTTCTTTATTGTCTTTTTTGGGGGGTTATTTTTTTGGTTTTTTTTGTTTGTTTTGTTTTCCCATCAATTTCCAATTTGCTTCAGTGTTTCAATCTCACTTAACCATAATGTCAGTTTCAAAACCCCATCGTGTTTCAATTTCCATGTAAAATTGAGTGATCAAACGTTCAATTTTATAAGCCCTGACTGATTAGGGTTGATTTGGCGATATATTATTATCATCTTTTATAGAGAGTATATAGTATTAATATTATTTTTGATAGGGAGTACAAAGGTGATGGTTTTCAAAATATCAAAGTCCTTAATTTATTTTGTGTGCAATGTATTTTTTACCATTGTGCCATGGAGGTTTTTTTTTTTTTTTTAAAGACATAAATTTTAAACACTTAATATTTTCAATAGGAGCAGTTCCTGTGTAATGTTTTAATCTTTTTGTTTTTAATAATTTTTTTTTTTTGGTCAATGTATTTGACAAAGCCCATTAAAAAAGATAATTTCATCATTCCATATGTTTATTTGATAAATTTTATGTTTCAATATAGTTGGGGTTTTTTTGTTTGTTTTTTTTTTTTTTTGCTTTTGTCATTTGAATAAAATAACATTCAATGTTCTGTTTATCAAGAAAGGGAAGTGTATATTTTTTTTCTCCAGTGGGTAATAGATTTCTAGTTTTTAAATACATTTTATTTCAGGTTTTGGATAAGAATATAAAAAAAAAAAAATTCATGTCAATGAAAACATTAAATTATATGTCCGAATATGAATTCCAAGAATAGAATCAATCTTGCATGTATTGCTGCCTAATGTGCAAATTTTTTAATGACAAAACCCTAATAGTCATATTTATCATTCTTAATTTTAATGATTTTATTTTATTTTTGTGTTTATTATTGCTGTTATAGACTTTGTTGTGTTCAATAAATACTCATGTACATTTGAACTAGTCCTTAACTGTCAGAGATAGTGACTTCTCATTATCTCGGGGAAAGTTCAAAATAAGGGAAGAACTGAGCAAGGAAACGGACATCACAAAATAGGGCTTATTAAGGTGACTGTTATGCATGGGTTCCAGTTTTCTGGTTTATGCTAGGATTTTCTGATTTTTTGAAGATTTCAATGTTAAGAAATAATGAGTAAAGACATATATATGTATTTTCCAAAATAAAGGTTAAACCTTTAATAATGAGTACAATTCAATTGCCACGAATTTCATATCACAGAGCAAATCATTCAGATAAATTCCAATTTTTTTTGTCTGATAAAGTGCTTATGGAAGAGAATCTGGGACAGCGACTTACAGCTACAAAGCATTATAAATCCACCCCTACTCTCTTAGCTGAAAATTGAAATGTTGCCAATTATTTTTCTTTTGTTCAAAATCTGAAAGTGTTGATCTAAAAACTATCGCCAATTGGCTCAAAGACCTGAAGACCTGAAGAAAATCATGTTATAGAACCGATTCTTTATACTGCAATATTTCCCTTGGTCTAAAACACGGTGGTATGATGAGACTATTTTTAGAGAGATATTTGAAATGAGGCCAGCTTTAAGAAAAATTAGAAGACTATTCTTCAATTTTAAATGGATTTCTGTTTGAAAAAAAAACCCGTTTTCTTCCAAAATATCACAATAGAAAAATACTTTGATACAGACATGCTGAGAAAATTGGTTCTTTACTTATCAGGGTGGAATTTTATGGAAAGTCTTTACAGTCATCTTTAAGTCCTTGACATTGCAATGTCAACTCGAACTGAAACTTTGTTTAATCCAAAGTTTGAAGTTGGTATAGAAAATAAAGAGATGCTCAATTCATTTTACGACATAAAGGAGGCAATTCCGTGATAATGGAATCTATTTTAATTGTAGTTTTTATTTTATAAAATCTAGATGACCAAGACCTTTTTTTTTTTTACTCATTTTTACTGTAGATTTCAATATCAATGCGCTTCACAGTTTCTCCCATAAAATGTAATTTGCTTGTATTTGGAATCAATTATATATCAGAAAAAAATGTCATTTGATAAGTCTCTATTGTTATGGAAATCAAGGCAATTGAGTTAATGCTTTCGGAGCCATACACATTTGGTACCATATGTTGTTGCTATGCAATCTGCTTAAAATAACCTCTTTTGTAAATAATTTTCACTTAAGATAAATTATATTCTAAACCCGGTCCTCACTTCTCTTTAAAAGAGTGGTTATTTCTTGTAATAAGAAACATTCAGAAATTATGTGCAGTTTGTCTGCTCCTGTGAGGTATATTTTCAACGGATTGCAGTTTGGTAGTTTCAGCTATGGCAAATAGAAGAAATCTGAGTATCAGACTGCTGTGACATCTTTAGCAGTTCACCCTCACTGTTATGAAATGGTGACTGTTAAATCAAGATGATTTACTTTTACTGCTGCTCTGTTTTAATCTGCTGCTGTATAATTGTAAAACCTACTAAAATAATTCATGTAAGATGTATATATGTTAAACGTTTATTAAGTCAGTTGTCATAGTCTTAGACAGCTTTATAAAAGTTCTAATAAAATATAAAACTTTTGGTAAAGAAAAGAAACCAAAACCATTTATTTTTGGTGTTTATTTTTTCATTGAAAATATAATCAATTATCCTGGTTCGAGTCCTGCTCATCTTTTTCTTTCTGTGTCCCCTACTTGACCCTCCCTTTCGTGTGGCTTCTTTCTTTGCAGTATTGCACTGAGGTGCTGGGCATCTGACAAAGTAAAGCATCGTTGCATATATTGAAGCTGACGGGTGTTTTTTTTTTTGGGGGGGGGGGGGGGGGGGGGGGGTTATTCATAACACAATTGAACCATTTTAACATTTTAAAGCTTGACTTTTTTCACATAGATTTATGGACGGAAATATATCATGTAATTGGGATTTATGAAGGTTTGTTTTCAAGTTTCAAACTATTCTTTTATCAATTTTATTCAAGTACTTTTCCATCATCTGTTATCACCGTCATCTTCGATATATGAGGAAACTATTCGTTTTATTTCATTGATGCCAGGCTGTTAATCCATAGGTTATTTTTTTCATCTGTAACTTTTTAAATATCCGTAGGAACCTCACTTTGACCTTATATTTCTCAGCTCAAGGAGGTGCCAAAGGCCTGGACATTTATCTCCACTTCAGCAGGTCCTTGGATCACTCCTGCCTGGCCCTCTGCTGAGAGTGCCATTCCACTCCTTTTCCACCATCATGTGCCATGTTCCTTTCCCTCTGGAGTCCATCCCAATGCCACTGCAGAATCGTTCTGTTCTCCTCTCCTCTCCTCAAGACAATGCCCAATCTAATTCCTTTTCTTCTTGCCACCTCACTAATTTTTCCCATCTCTGCCAATTCCAGAATGTTCTGTTTCCTTACATGCTGTTGCCATCTTACTTAGTATCCTCTTGGTTACCTTAGTGGAACCTAAGGTGTCAACAAAGTTCCTCCAGGCATCTCTGTCCTGGGCCAATCAGCTCAGCTCAACCCATATCTTTCCAACCTCTTTCATCTCCTCTTCAACTTTCTCCCCCAGCTACCCAATGGTCTGCCTCTCTTTCTCTTTGCCGGTGGCGACCATCTACTATCTCGATATTCTTTTAAAGACTTTTTTTTTCTTCTGGAAAGCATCCAGTTTCCTTTCTTCCTCTTTTGTTACCTTCCATGATTCAGAGCCATACAAGAGTACAGACAGGATAACGTTTTAAACAGCTTAAACTTCGTCTTCCTTAAACTTAAAGAATAAATTGTGTCCCTTGAATACCCCCCCCCCCTCCCCTTTTTTTTCTTTCTTAAATTTATTCTTCCTTTTTTTTTCATATTTCAATTTCAAGTATAAACCATACATTTTGAGGCAAGAACAACCAGTAACTGCCTTTAGAGATTTGTGGACAGTAGCAGTACTTCTAAGGTTCTCCACTATTACACTGGTACATGTTCTGAAATCATGTCGTCAGCCAAGAGTGGCCTGAAAAAGTCCCTAAGTCTGGTATAGCTGGTGTTTGTACACTAAACAAACAGTAACAATTGCTTACTACGACCCAATTATTCGGACACGGCTGTCTCATTTGTGGTCGGTTAAGAGATACAGCCGATTACTGATAAGTAGTCCTTCAGAGCCATTGCGCCCATGTAGCCGGAGTCTATCCCAGTTTCTATAGCGTGAAACGGACAATAGCAATTGCTTGCTATCCTTAAACGGACAATAGCAATTGCTTGCTATCCTTTGGAGAGGATGCTAATCGATCGCAGACTAATTCACTATCTGTGAATGAGATTGTTTAATTTCAACTAAGAGTAACTGAAAAACTTGTATTTGTTTAATTTCAACTGAAAGTATTTTACCTATTTGTATTATTATTGTTTAGCAAGATTACCTCATTTGTTTCTGTTAATTCAAATTTGATTCATTTGATTTGTTCTAGCGGTTTGATAATAATGCATATTTTTGTTAGATTGCTTGTTTTTTTGTTTCAGCGGTCTCTCATATAACCTCAATTGTGTTGGAAGAGACCTAAAGCAACAAACAAAACAAACAAAAATAATGTGCATTAAACATTTGCTTTTTTTCTTTTTCTTCAAACTATGGAATAGATTTCCATGTCTGATAACTCATAACTGAAATGTGTGTGCTGATAATTTGACGTTGATCTGATTTAGCGGTGATCATCCAGTAGGCATTTCTATTAAAAGGTCATGGACTTCTCTTTTTTTTTTTTTCAAAAATATTTTTAATTCCCATTTGTACCAAAAGTGTTATCTTGAACATAGCTTTAAGTTGGGGTCCCGATAGCTCTGTTGGTAGAGCACTCGCTTCACATGCAAAGGGACTGAGATCGATCCAACCCACCTGCCCACCCAGCAGTGATTGGATAGCTGGGTCTGTTAGATAGACTAGCATCCTATCCAAAGGGTAAGGAGCAATTGAAGACCCCATTACTAAAAGTACTTAAGTCACAGTTTCATGATTTTTAGCTAATCAACGATAAACTTAAAGCATAATCACATCGGTTCACTCACCAATTTTGTTCATGATAAACATAATCTGAGTCCTTTATCTCAATATTACAATGTTATTTTTTGGTACTCTAAATAGCCCAATCCAAATTTTAACCTCCATTCTTTCAAAACTAACTTACTGTGATGTAAGTACTTTTAGCACTAGGCTCTTCAATTGCTATCGTCCATTATACTTATACGCTATATAAACCAAGATTAACTCGGGACTCCTTGAGCCTAATGGCTCCGAAGGATTTTTTAAAAAAGTTTTAAATCATAGTTATCAGGTTCGTTAATGACTAATTGTGGATTTTAAAGCACGGTTTGACCCTTTTCCTCGATACTACTAAGAAGCCGGGTTTGAAATTTTGCATAAACCCTTATGATTTATCTTACAATTCCCGTCTAGCGACGAGCAGTAACGCAGTGACACTTGTTTCAATTAGGCCCGAGTGATGGCATTGCTGTTGCTACTGTCTCGGTGAAAATTGTTAGGTCCACCATGAGAACAGATAAATGATTCAAGAAAGATTTTAAAAGATATTCAATTGGGTCATTTAATGATTAATGTGTCGGTGCCTCATTATATACTATGCATATGAAGCACACTTTTTTATTTTGATTCTTTCCCTTTTTCTTGTTTCACATTATGTATATCATTTATGTATATGGAAAGCCTAAGTTTATTGAAACCAGTCGCTCAGAAGTGAAATGAAACATCAATAGTACTTGCAGTGAGTGTGACCGGGGAACTCTGGAGGCAACGCACTTGAGGATTTCTTTGTTCTACATACTTCAACCTCATCTGGTTTCTCGGAAGATGTCGAGAGAGGACGCCGACAGACTCGCTTCTGGCTGTCTTCGAAATAAATTTGACAACATGACATAATGTGGATTATTACGTCTTTCTAGGCCCATGTGTATGTGAGGGAGGGAGATATATATATATATATATTATATATATATATATATATATATATATATATATATATATATATATATACAGAGAGAGAGGAGAGTAGAGATGAGAGAGAGGAGAGAGAGAGAGAGAGAGAGAGAGAGAGAGAGGGAGAGAGAGAGAGAGTTGGTTAGGGGGGGGGGGGGGATTGGGCCTGGCCATATATTGTTCAACTTTGTTATTATTTTCCTGCTAATCGTTGTGAACTACAAATGATATGAATAAAATTATATAAATTATATATACTTTGTTGTTTTCTTCATGAAGTGAGTGTATGCGTATTTGTTAATTTTCAATCACCGATTAAGAGACAAATTGTGAACACAAGGGTCTATCAATTGTCAAAGTCAAAGCTGCTTGATCTGGGTGAGGTCTTTTGTTCTCCTACAGTGGGCTGGGAGACACTTACAGTGTCTTCTATCCCTCTATATATGCTTTCCAACTTTCTCTTTTTCTTGGAATGAGATTACTTGGTTTTGTCCTGGCCCTGGCCGGGATCCATAGCTGGGAGAGAAAGTCAAATGTTTAGTTTTAGTTTTGGAAAATTATTTTTTTCCTTGTAAATCATCTCTCTATTATGTACTGTTATATTTTTTGGTTTTGAATATGATTTGTAAACGTTTGAATATTCTCCTTTTAATAGGGACCAGCGCTTGTGTCTGGATAAAACTTGTAGGTGATCTCAAGCCGAGTACACTGATAGTATTTGAGCCATTCCCCTTTGTCTCACTTTTTCTCATGTGCACACAATTGTAAATGTAGAATTTTTTGACTACCTCATTTTCTGTCTGTTTATTGGCACTGAAATGACCTAAAAATGGGTTGCAAGCGAAAATACCCGTTGACTCCACACTATGTGGTCTAGTGGTGTGACACTCGGGTTCGAATCCCGCTCTGAGTCCTTGGAAGAGGCTCTTTACTCGCATTGTAAAATGAGTACTTGGCCGTTAAAAGCGTTGTCACTATCTGGAAGAAATTGTAATTTCTCCCAATATGTTTCGTGTCGTGAATAGTCCTACATGTTAATTGTTGCTGTTGGCTAGGAACCCCCTGTAAAGCGCTTTGGGCAATTTAGTGGATATTGCACTATATAACAGATCAAAAGTATTTTGTTGTTGTTTGTTTAAATTTTTTTTTTTTACAGAAGGCATAATGCGTCTTGAAGAATAAGGGAAGAGATGTAATCTAAATCTGAGCCTGGGAGGTTGGCTGGCGCTGGATCAACCCTAGTTCAATTTTACTTTTCTTTCTACCCTCAAATAATGGCTCCTCATCTTTCATGTCGTTTTCTAACATTTTTAAAAAAATGGATTGAGAACGAGTATTATTTTTTGCCCAGGCCTAATTGAGGTGCGTCGCTGGAATGGAATCAGTCTGAGTAAATGGGGTTTATTTATTTTTTTTTTTTTTCATTTTGAGGATTTTAAAAATCTTCCTTTTCTTGTATGCAATTAAGAAGAAGGAAGGCGGAGTGTGGGGGGGGGGGGGGGGGGGGGGGGGGGGACCTCCCATGGTGGACAGAGAGGTCACTCTTGCTGTTCTCCGTCTCTCTTTTTATCTGTTTTCTTTTCTAGATTGCTTTCTATCGTTGTCTTGTATTGGGATTACTTAGTTGAGTCCTGGCGGGAGTCCTTGTCTGAGTGAGAAATAATCAAATGTATTGTAGGCCTACATAATATATTCGTTTTGGGAGATTACATTTTTTCACTTTGTAAGTCATCCTTTCTGGTAAGGGTTTTTTTGTTTGTTTTTTTTTATTTTAAAAGTCACGTGTAAGTTTTGGGAGATTACATTTTTTCACTTTGTAAGTCATCCTTTCTGGTAAGGGTTTTTTTTTTGTTTGTTTGTTTTTTGTATTTTAAAAGTCACGTGTAAGTTTTGGGAGACTACATTTTTTCACTTTGTAAGTCATCCTTTCTGGTAAGGGTTTTTTTGTTTGTTTGTTTTTTGTATTTTAAAAGTCACGTGTAAGTTTTGGGAGATTACATTTGTTCACTTTGTAAGTCACCTTTCTGGTAAGGTTTTTTTTTTTTTTTTTTAAATTTTTTTTTATTTTAAAAGTCACGTGTAAGCATGTGAGAGTATTCTTCCAAGACGGATCCTGTCCTTGTGTCTGCATGGAATTTTTATATTATCTGAAATTAAGCACATGATATATGTTTTGCTCTTGGAATCTTCTTATTTTCTCTGTTTGAACCAGTCCCGTTTATCCGGGCGTTCTAATTGTGAATCTAGATTATTTTTTTATTGGATTATCCCGTCTTCTTCCTTTTAAATGAAAGGAATACCATTTCCGCTCAAATGACCTATGAGTGTCGCAATGACCGTAAGACTCACAATAATAATAATAATAATAATAAGCATATTTCTATAGCGCCTTTCGTCGAAACATCTAATTAAGCGCTTAAAAAAAAGACATTGTTTACCAAGGTAACAACAAAATTGCAAGTCCAAATCAATTAAAATATCAAAACAATTAAGAGCATATAACGGGCATCAAAAACATCATCATTACAAAAGTCACATAAATTCAATTAAGTAAATATTTTCAGAAAATATGTGTTTTCAGGGTTTTTTTGTTTTTTTTTTGGAAAATGTCTATTGAGCTCGAAAATCTCACAGATTGAGGGAGTTCATTCCAAAATCGTGGGTCCGAATTTCATAAGAGACCTATCGCCAAAATATTTAAATTTTGTTTTAGGAGATGCTAACAATTTTAAATCGTAGGATATGAGATTTCTCAGAGGTACGTACGGTTGGAGTAAGTGTTGAAAGTAGAGAGGGACAGAAGACTCGACTACACCAAAGCAGACAAGGGCTATTTTGTATTCAATTCTAGCCCGGACTGGCAGCCAATGGAGGGTTCATAAACAAAACAAAACAAACATGTTAGGCCAATGCCAAAATTATTCAAAATCAACAATCTTCTTTGTGAGTGATATTGATTTTAAATTAGACGAAGAGAAGCGTGAGGCCCAGGTTTGAGAGTTTTTGCCAAGATGAGGGTTATTTTAATCGATCGATACATAAATGTATTTTTTTATACATGCCAATCACCGCCTAAATTTGGCATGTATCATGATGTACTAAATGACAAATCGTGAATTTTAAATCAACATGATCAGAAAGCAGGG
>NC_088362.1:51672638-51690138 GCF_034508935.2 Berghia stephanieae
AATATATTTCTTATAACCAGATAGACGGCAGATGTATTATGTTTTTATTGTTTTCGTTGGTGGCTGAAGAAAGGTTTTGAGCCCGAAACATTCCGTGTTTGGATTTTTGTTCTTTTTTCGAAACTGTTATATTCATTTTTGCTCATTACTTATTACTGTCACAGCATCTAGCAGCTTGATATAACTTTGTTATTTGTTTATGCTGAGTTTGTCTAAATTCGGGATGCCTTGAGGGTGCTAATAAAAACGTCAGCTCACAGCCATACATCAAGCAGGTAGAATGTCAAAGGGACTCATTTTACGCCTACGGTCTTGTAGCTAGTTATTGAACTTAGACGACGACACGCCCAATGACGGGATTCGATTCGTCTGCAAACCAATATCGATAATGATATTCATTAAATCCCATACTAACAGCCTTACTTGCCGACGGACCTATCGTCAATACAGGGTTGTCAGATGGTCAATCCAGCCACCCACAATCATAGTAGACGCCCATAGTGGGTATCGATGTGTTTAATCGGTGTCCGATATTATTATAGTGGGCTATGTGAAGCGGTAAATAAAGCAGATTTATCTCATTATAGGCAAAAGAAATATATTTATCCAATTTACGACCCTGGTTGGTGACAAAACCGATTGATGTGGTTTATTCTTTTCTCACCAACGGTCATTTAATTAGATTCTCCTTTAGATCAATACATCCAAATCGTTCATCTCATTTGCCATTTTCGATATTTACCGTTAAATTACGTCTACTGCTGTTAATTCCTCTACTACTACTACTACTACTGCTGCTGCTGCTACTACTACTACTACTACTACTACTACTACTACTACTACTACTACTACTACTACTACTACTACTACTACTACTACTACTACTACTACTACTACTACTACTACTACTACTACTACTACTACTACTACTATCTACTACTACTACTACTACTACTACTACTACTACTACTACTACTACTACTGACACTACTATTGCTACTACTACTACTACTACTACTACTACTACTACTACTGACACTACTATTGCTACTCCTACTACTACTACTACTGCTACTACTACTACTACTACTACTACTACTACTACTACTACTACTACTACTACTACTACTACTATTGCTAATACCACTACAATGGCATATTTAATGCGATCGTATTACTCTTGTTATCGGTCAGTGACCAAGTCTTGGATACTTCATAATGCGCTTCACCCTTCATTAATCGGATGCAAAATTCACCAGTTAACCATCATACTCTGAAAAAAAAAAACGTTTAAAAAAAATTGGCCAGAAAATTCTTCCTTCAAATATCGATTGATTTAAAAGACCCTCATCTTGGCAAAAACTCCCAAACCTGGGATTTCGCGAAGTCTTCCCCTAAGTCCCAGGTTTGCGAGTTTTTGCCAAGATAAGGATCATTTAAATCGATCGATATTTGAAGGACGAGTTTTCTGGCCAATTTTTACATACGATTTTTTTTCAAGAGCACGACAGTTATCTGGTTAATTAATTGGCATGAATTTGTGAGAGAGACCGTAATGTTTTTCGAAATCATCATCGGGCTATGATAAATCGTTTGCTCATTCGATCAAGGTCAATAGTGTAATGAGAACTCTCTCATGGGAAAAGGTAGGAGATATTATAGAATGTCTGGTTTATGTATTTTTGATTTCATTAGCATCGCTGCGACTGTGTGGTCTTGTCGTATGACATCGCCTTCGGACCGGAAGCTCCAGGGTTAGAGTCCCGTTCTGAACGGCGTATAAATGTGTCATTAAAAAAGGCTTTCTATTCATATTCTCACACAGGACACAGGTGTAAAATGAATACCTGGCCGTGAACAGCGTTGTCTCTGTCCGAAAATATATTTGTAATATCGCCTATCTGGCGTCATGTTTCGTTCTATGTGTTAGGTGTTGCTGCTGGCTTGGGACCCTTTGTATAGCGCTTTGAGTACATTTAGTGGATATTGCTTTATATAAATGCTAGTTTAAACAAATATGGATGCATGCTTTTACCCCCTTTCCTTTTAATTTTTAGGAGATAAGCTGCTCTCCCAAACTCACTTAACCCTCTCCTTACCAACCATAGGAAAATCGTCACATTCGTTACGATACAACCAGCACTTTTATCATTTAGGTTTCTTTTGTAAATCCCACAATTTAAAGAAAAATGCTATAAAAACGTGACACCTTGTTCAAGAGTTCATTTTCCTGATCAATATTATACAAAGAATGTATTTGTTGCTTTTCTGTTTGAGTGAGAAAAACATATTTTGGTGTTCGGTGGGTTTGAAATTTTGGGAAAAATTATAAAAATGGTTGGTAAGGAAAGGGTTAAATAAATCGATTATGTGATGTCCACCTGTGCTCCAAGTGCTTTACAAAAGATCCCAATCAGCACCAACTTTTTACAAGTAAAAAAAAAGTGGAGCTTTTATATAGCGCAATATCCACTAAACGTGCTCAAAGCGCTTTACAAGGGTCCCTGACCAACAGCAACACTTAACATGTAGGACAAGACATGTCGCCTGTTAGGTGATATTACAACATTTTTTCCGACAGAGACAACGCTGTTAACGGTCATTTTACACCTGAGTTCGGTGAGAGAATGTGGGTAAAGAGCCTTTTCCAAGGACTCAACTTTGCGCCAAGCAAGGCTCGAACCCAGGACCTTCCGATCCGAAAGCGTGTCATACCACAAGACCACATAGCCGCACAAGTAGGACGAGATATAACACCTAGAAGCGCTATTACAATTTTTATGTGACAAAGATACCCACTTGACAAGAAGAACAAGACGCACGACATGTAAAGCGCTATAACAATTTTTATGCCACAGAACGCTTAACAAGTAGAACGAGACTCAAAACATGTAAAGCGCTATTACAATTTTTTATGCCACAGAAACAACGCTGGTATTGGAAAGGTGATCATTTTTCACCCGAATAAGATGAGAAAATCTGAGTAAAGAATCTTTCCCAAGAACTCAACTTTTTCGCCACCCACAACGAGACTCGATTCAGGGACCAAAAGGTCAATGGCCGATATCATACCCCTAGTCTGTTGTACTCTGACAACAAAAAAAAAAAAGAGAGAGAATGTAAAAATAAATTCAAAAACAAAATAAAACAATCCTGCTCATCCTGCTCCTCCAACGACTCGCGCACTAGATGATCTCGTCAGAAAAAAAAATCACTGGTTACGTACGCCCTTGAAAGGCAATCACGTTGATTGATCATGGACTGAACTATGCTAATGATATTAATTCCCATTACTCAAGGTTTGATTGTTTTCATTTCTCAAACGACTGAAACGACATTGAACACTTATTATTTTCAAAATAATTCGAAAAAAACAAACAAACAACTTATTACTTCAAAATAGTAACCCGTATAATTTGTTTACAGTTGATGAACATGAAGCCATTGTTTTTTTTGGTGAAATTAAATGTCAACGAATCAGGTGGGCCAGATAAGCTTAGTGGTAAACTTTTAAACATTTGTTGTAACCAACTGATATAATTATGATAATATTAATAATAATAATAATAATAATAATAATAATAATAATAATAATAATAATAATAATAATAATAATAATAATAATAAAAATAATAATAATAATAATAATAATAATAATAATAATAATAATTATAATAATAATAATGATAAAATAATAATAATGATAACAATAATAATAATAATAATAATAATAATAATAATAATAATAATAATAATAATAATAATAATAATAATAATAATAATAATAATCCATAGCGCAATGATTAGCTTCACCAATATCTCAATGGATGAATGAATGCAAATGTACATCCGATATACGTAACTTATTATTCATTTACACGCGTGTCACTATACACCAAAGCACTGGTTACTAAAAGCACGTGACGAGATGAGAAGGGGCCAGTCGAAAAAAAAATCGATAAAACAAACAATGGAATTAAGACAATGGAAACAATCAATGGTTAATGAGACTGATAGAAATTCTATCCACAGTTCAATAAAATATATCAATGGCCACTCTCTCTCTCTCTCTCTCTCTCTCTCTCTCTCTCTCTATCTCTATCTCTGTCCGTCCCTACTACTTACCCAACAATCTCTCTTTCTGTTGTTTTTCTATCACCCATTTTATCCTCTTAGCCTGTCTCCCCTCTTTCCTTCTCTCTCTCTATGTCTGTATGCCTGTCTGTCTCTCATTCTCTCTCTCTCTCTCTCTCTCTCTCTCTCTCTCTTTCTCTCTCTCTCTCTCTCTTTTTCTCTTTCTCTCTCTCTCTCTCTCTCTTTCTTCTCTCTCTCTCTCTCTCTCTCTCTCTCCCTCTCCCTCAATCAAAACACACAATCACACTTACAAACGCACTAAGATAAATATTCTCCCTTTCTCCTTCACCCCCAAATTTTACTCATAAACCCTGACACACACACACACACACACACATACATACACACACACTTTCATACATACATGACAACCTATTGGCACTCTTCGTCTACCGTTGTTACATTTCAAATTTCTGTCTCCTTAATTTTTAATCTATAATATTCCCGCATTTTCAAAGCTTTCACATACACAACATATCTACCCAGGACACTGGCATTTTTTGAGATGAACAAAACGAAGAATACATAATAACATAGCATAGAGGGGGGAAAACATCGAAAACGACCTGGTTCATAAAGAGAAAAGACAGACTTCCTTGTTAGCAGACGTAAATTACTGGGGAGTTTCTTTTTTATGAAAGGACAAATCGCCAAATGGCACTATTTGACCAACCATCACTGTCAATTATGTCAGGTCAAAGCGATACTAAGCAAGCTGCTGGAAGCTGTGGACTGTAAAAACTAATAAAATAAACAAAAATAAATCTAACAACTTGCAAAAAAAAAACAATACCCAACACGGAACGTTTCGGGCTCAAACCCCTTCTTCAGCCAGCAACAAAAAAAAATTATAAGACCATAAATACATTACTAAATTCCAGATTGACAACAGAGAATAATTATCTGTCAATTATCTGAAAGTTCTTAAAAGGTCCGTTCTTCCAACTCGGCCCAATCCGTTCTCCGAATCTTTCCTCATCCTCTCTTTCTCTCTGTCCGCGCGCCAGTTGTGAGTTCGCTCCGTTTTTCTTGCTGTTTATAATTTTCTCCACCCTCCTGCTATGTTGATGATATGCTTCTAAGTAAAATATTTACCAGTTGTGTCCGCCAGTTCAATCGTATCATTCCACACAATTGTCCGTAATCTTAAACGTTTGTAATGCCAGAGAGAATGGGAGCGACCCATATTCAGGTTTTCTTTCAACCTCTTCATCGATCATAGGATTTATTGCTCTACAACGATTGAGTATTTCTTCATAAATGTAAACACAATGCTTTGTATATGAAAGATGAAGCTGTAAACATGCTCAAGGGTCAAGTTGAACAAACGGACTTTATTGCAATGTTGGATATTTTGAAAAATGTCAACACTTTTATTCTGCAGGTGATTTTGAGCACAATTTGCAATTTGAGCACATGGACAGTTAATTTTGATCATCCTCTTTCATTGAGAACAAATCGCCCAAATTATGGCAGTCTAAAAACAATAAAAACTTGCGTGACACAACTTTCTACATTCTATAGACCGATACTGTAGGGCATAAATGATACACAAAAATAGAACTTGTTCTTACTACTACTACTACTACTACTACTACTACTACTACTACTACTACTACTACTACTGCTACTGCTACTGCTACTACTACTACTGCTACTACTACTACTACTACTACTACTACTACTACTACTACTACTACTACTACTACTACTACTAAAAGAATACCAAAACTGCTACAACAAGAAAATAATAAAAATTCTCCCCTTCCCTTTAATCTCCTTTAAATAATGCAGGACAATTCCGTGTATTGAAGAAGTATCCAGCCCAGCGCTTGTCCCCTAAAGCACGCGTGTGTATATAAATTCACTCTATTTTTGTCACCATCACTGTCGCATTCCCTTACTTCGAATGCTACCCGATTCACACCGCACGTGTCCATATTATGAGCTGAGGAGGAGAGTTGTGTGTGTGTGTGTGTGTGTTGGTGGGTGAGTGAGAAAGTGATTACTTCGCTACTTCGCTATGTGCTCATCTTAGCTATGCGGCGACAGTTTCAACAATAACGCACGCGCACTGCGAATTTCATCTTGAGCTAACGACTTTCTCCCGGTCTGTTTGTTTGTGTACAATTTTTTACACTCTATTTTTCTTTAGTGGTGGAAAATAAAATTATTAGGAACAAATATAATCTGCTGGTTTTTATGTAAAATTATAGGACATTTCTTTTAGCTCCAAGATAGAGGCCACGCACTATAATTAGTTTAGGGTATAAAATATGATACCTCTATTTCATATATAAATGTGAATTCCGTTTTAAGATATCTAAACAAACCCACAAGTTGAATAGAACGATATATTTCTTTTGTTTGTTTATTGCATACAATTTTGTTTCGGATTTATTCTGTAGATTTACTTTTTTTTTAAATTCTAGGAATGATTATATTTGAAAAAGTGATTTAACACAATATCATTCGGCAATATTTTTCGGCTAATTTGAAGGGATATTTCCATCTCGTCATGTGTGGAATATTGTAATCAACTTTATAAAAGTCACAACATTTCTGCTGGACCAGCGCTGTACCCATCGTTTCGGCCTGAAACCAGGCTCTCAGGTAAACACATTTTATTATTGTTGTTACTACATATCGATAGATCTAATCACTAGCAATAAATTGAGAGAAAAATAAAAACTAATCATATTCATTAAATGTTTTATATAATAAACAAAAGAAAAATATATTGAAAATGTAATTTAACAAAGGGACCATATTAATAATAATTTTAAAAAATCAAATCTATGCAGTATTCCCAAACCCGGATGAAGCAAAATTGAACAAATTATATATTTTAAAGTTGTTTCTAGTTCTAAAATATCAAATACACATTCACATGTTCTACACTCATGAAATGATTTAAACAAAATTATCAAAACTATAAGATTTATTAATTAGAGTTGAAAGTATTCTTTGCCAATAGTTGAAGTTGTCACTGAAATATTATTGTGTCTCTGTATATTTAAAATTAACTATGCGGCTTTTATGCAGTGTCGATTCATGTGCATCATTGCATTATTTAGATGCCGACTTGTTATGATGTCATTAAATTGTGATCAACAGTCTCTTTCAGGCACTGTGACATAACGCTCACAGTCAAATATTTAGTGTAAATTTGAGTTGACTTAAATACAGATATTGAGAAAAGTAAATGCATTTTCTTATGCTACAATAAATTTGATTTCGTAATTCTTCCACTCATTAAAAACAAACAAAACCTCAATTCACTTCGTCACCATATTATTGACACTGCGGGTTACATAATATTTTTAGGGTTCAGTGAACTCCTTGGCCAAGCGCATTCTATCTATATACACGTTTCTAAATATTCCGACGTAAGGTGAAGAATATGAACTTTGAATAGTTAAATATTGCAGCGGATCCATTTTATTTAGTTATACAACTATTTACAAATAAATGTTGTTTGCATTATTAGTGGTTTTTATGTCAGTGTTTCGTGGACGGCAGCTTTTAGGGACATATGCCATCGTCAAACGCGTTCCCTCTTTGTCTGCTCATATTATTATCTTACTTGGATGTTTCCCTGATTGATATTCATAGAGTTAGAGATCATCTCTCTGCTGCCCGTACTATGAAAAAACACATTTTATATTTATACATTTTGGCCAAAAACATCCTCCTTCAAATATCGATCTATTAAAATGGCAACCGTCCTGTCCCACATTTTCAAACATGGGAGCTTCATCTTGTGTAAAACTCTCAAACCCGGGACTTTCATGAGAGTTTTTGACAAGATGAGTTTAATTTAATCGATCGATATTTGAAGAACGGGTTTTCTGACCAAAATTTTAAAATTGTGACTTTTTAGAGTACGTTGTTGGGGTATCCTCGACCACAGTTGTAGTAAATGCAGATCCTTCAGCCAAAGGAAATCAATCCGAGGTCATCTTTATCGAATAGAAATAAAATTATATGTGAAACAAAGTATGTGGCGGGGTTGGGGGATGGGGGTTGAAAGAGGGTATGTAATTGTTGTTTGTTGTGAGTGCTTATGAAAGGGGGGGGGGGGGGATCTTGTCTTTCGTGTAGCTATATAGAATTTCAAATTATGCGACTAATTTACACTTTCTGCTGGAAACTGACAAACGCCTTTCTTAATTTGGCCATAGATTTTTAAACTTTAAATATCAATAAATTAAGATGACTCCCGGCTGGTCAAAATTTCTTACAACTGAGATTTGTTTAGAAGTCACAGGCCAAAGAACATACGACATGTTTGTAGTGATCTTAATTTAGTGATTTTTGAAGTAAAATGATTCTAGCCAAAGTTAAAAACACGTTGTTTTTTTTGTCAGTGTACAACAACATTAATTAGTATCCACATTTGGCATTAAATGTACATGTATGAATATCTCACAAGTCTGGTTATCATTGTTATAACATTGAGGTCATTCGGGTCTTTGTTGTTGCTTTTTGCTATCCACGTTTATGAGCAATTCTCACTAAACTGTATTATCCAGACTATAAACGTTCATGGCTACACAGAGTTTTGTGTGTTAGTCCGTTATACTTCCGGATGGCAATGTTGTGAACTTCTTAGCCAAGCGCATACTTTCTATATATACAGAACGAGAATATGGACTTTCTTTTCACTCTGGCAAAATAAACCACTGCGTCCTCTTTTGCTGAGAAAGACACACAAGTTGTACATCAATGCAACATAATAATAATAATAATAATAATAATAATAATAATAATAATAATAATAATAATAATAATAATAATAATAATAATAATAATATTACGGTTAATAACTCGGAGGAAAGACAATACTATGGATCGGATTGTCCTTGTACGTTTGACAGACTGAACTGCCGTTCTCTGAACAAAGAATTAAAAATTTTGGTCAGAAAACTCATCTTTCCATTACCGATCGATTAAAATGATCCTCGTTTTGTCAAAAAGACTAAAACCTGGGACTTCCTTGAAGATCAAACTCTAGAGCTTTTTGACTAAATCAGAGTTATTTTAAAATCGAAGGATATTTGAAAGACGAGTTTTCTGGCCAAAATTTAGAATATGTGTTTTTTCAGAGTTTGGCAATGTTCTCATTACAGGGAAATATCTTGTAATTTCTGCGTACAAAATTCTATAATTACAACAAAGTTTATTACTTTATTACTCATACAGACGGTAGAGCACTCGCTTCACATGCAAAGGGACCGTGATCGATTCAGGGTGCAGTCGAGATTTTTTCTGACCCCCCCCCCCCCCCCCCCCCCCCCTCTCTGTCCACCCAACAGTGATTGGGAAGCTGGATCTGTTAGATTTGGCGGACATTACTTTCCGATAGACTAGCGTCCTATCAAAAGGATAGCAAGCAATTGCTATTTTCCGTTTCACGCTATAGAAACCGGGATAAACTCCAGCTCTATGAGCCTATTAGCTCTGAAAGACCACTTTTTACTTACTTTTATTACTCATTCTCTAATTGTCATCCCATACACGACTCACTGAGATCGAGTAAGAAACACGGCACGCCCCGAGTTCAATCAATCTGTGTACACAATCCTTTTACGACATCGTTCGATTCCATTTTAACCCGACACTTTTTCCTGTTTCCTGACACCCGTCATCATGTCTCGTCCTAATTAAATGTTAAGTGTTGCTATTGTCTCTAAGGATCCATTGTATAAAGATTTAATTTTTTAAAAATTCCCTTTATTCATCCAATAGGGGAAATTTATCTCTAGGGTCTATTTCAAGCGAAGACTGGAATAACAGGCGTCAGCCGCAGTACAGCGACGCAAAATGAGCTGGGGCGAGGTGACTTGCTCAAGGCCACACAGCGCAGCGGCGGGTGATCGAACTCGGTACTTTTCGGGTACGAAGCAAAGACCGTACCGCTGAGCCACGCTGCCCCGTTGAGCACCTTTAGTGGATATTGTTCTTTATAAATACCTACTCAGGTTTTGTTTTAAAAACGAGATAACCTCGGTATTTGAAGGACGTATTTTCTGGTCATATTTTTATACGTGTATTTCCAGCGTGCGGCGATTTGGTCTAGTTGTATGATACTCGCTTTCGGATAGGAAGTTCCAGGGTTCGAGCCTCGTTTAGCGCATAGTTGAGCCCTCGGAAAAGGCTCTTTACTTACATTCTCTTACCCTACTCAGGTTTAACAGCGTTGTCTATGTCGAAAAAAAAAGTGTAAATATCGCAGAGCAGGCATCATGTCCCGTTCTATATTATGTTACGTGTTGCTGTTGGTCAGGGACCCTTTGTAAAACGCTTTGAGCACGTTTAGTGGATATTGCACTATATAAAAGCTCAAGTTTGAGTTCGTCGGTTAACTAACTGGTTCTTCAAAAGTGATATAGGAGGGGGGGGGGGGGGGTTGTAGAGATGCGACCCAGTTTCATTCACGCTTTGTTGAAGCTCGATTCACACACAATCGATTCACAGCTCTCTCATTGCTATCCGCTCTGCTCTCCGTGTAAATGGCGAAGTATTCAGTTATTAGCAGATAATAACAAATTCTATTAACTCTCTCCTTACCAGCCATTTTCAGGATTTTCTCCAAAAATTCACACCCAACAAACACAAAAATAGATAATAGCAGTAAACTTCTTGCCATGCATAACTTCTTTAGCAAAACTTGCTCTACAACACACCGTTCATTTTCTTTAAATTTTATGATGTACAAAAGAACTTTGAATAAGAAAAATGTTGGTTGTATCGTAACGAATATGACGATTTTCCTATAGTTGGTAAGGAGAGGGTTAAACAATGGAGGAAATTATATTATGAATTGAAAGCAATTCGGGTCTCGCGCGCGCCGTTAAAGGGTTATGCTAGTATGAGGATTACAAACTGGCGGATGTTAGGATAATAACCGTATAATGCTAACTAACGATCTTAAAAAAACGTTATTGATCCAGCTCTCATTGCGGTTAATATCTCACCCCCCCCCCCTCCCACACTCCCCTTTATCTATATTATATGAGATAATTTTATATTTCATATTCCGGATAAAGACGTCGGGCACGGACAAAGTACTCAGAATAAAGAGAAGAGCCGCGAGATCTACCCATACCGAGCTTGAAAAAAAAGAAGAAACGGCAGAGGACGTCGGGTGCTTGGTAAGGGTAGGTCTAGCGGCTCTTCTCTTTATTTTTAGTATTTTGTCCGTCCCCGACGTCTTTATCCAGAAGACAGCAGAGGGCGGCAGTGCCTGGTCGCCGGAGTCAGTCTCCGGTGTGGGTTAGCCCCTAATCAGACTATAAATGTGGCTACTCATTGTTTTGTGTGTTGGTCCGTTATATCTGACAGGCGGATATTGTCAGTTTTTTGGCTAAACACAGAGCATTAATAACCAGCTGGCGGATGTTGTGAGTATTTTAGTTAAACGCATAGCACCAATACTAAGTGCAAATAGTGTAAAATAAATATCATTTAAAAAATATTATGAATGTAAAAAAAAAAATTCATGCTAAATTAGATAAACACAACACACTGCTACGCAGGATGTCTTTTTCAGGCGGGCTCTTTTTGTGATCATTAATTCAACAATTATTGATCTTATTTTGACGAGATCGTTAGTGTGTAAAACTACACGGTTTCCTTGTCAGTCTTTTTGGATCGACGACGTGAAACTATTTTAGAATAGTCATAATAATATGAATTCAACTGGTCTGATCTTGTCCCCATTCGTCAAACTGATATGTTGTTAATATCTCGAAAATTGTGACAGATAATTATATGATGTAATTTCTCTTGATTTTGGCTCTTTTCGACTATGTTGGTTATATCTGTTGCTGCTATTTTATATACATTTTATAGTAATACTGATTATTATTATTATTATTATTATTATTATTATTATTATTTATTATTATTATTATTATTATTATTATTATTATTATTATTATTATTATTGTTATCATTATTATTATTATTATTATTATTATTATTATTATTATTATTATTATCAATATTATTATCATTATTATTATTATTATTATTGTCATTGGTTGCTATTGTTGATTGTGGTAATAATTATGATATCAATAATAACATAACAAATCAAGATAATGACATTTGTAACAACAATAATTACGAAAATAAAATAAAAAATAACCCAAAATAACAAAGCTTGTCAGCCGGGTGTTCCAACGCAGACACAAGAACTAAAAATGGAGATGACGTCACACAATGTACAATTCCCCCTGTGTCGACAATGACGTCCGACAAAACTGGCACACTTTCAAGCACCTTAGGGGTTAATTTAAAAAAAAAATAATGAAATAAAATTTAATACAGTTATGGTATCGATCCGAACCCACGCCCTTGCTAATAATCTTCACCACAAACCCACCCCTCCTGTCTGTTTTCTATCATTAACTTTTACCCACAGAGCACAGTTAACACAACTATGACCAATTTCTTTCTTCTTGTGTTCCAAATTCGTCTTTGTCTGTATTCAAAAGCCGCTGACAAGTCTTAACTCACTTAACCCTAACACCGACTATATCCGTAGTTTACCCGGGTTGCTTCTATCCTTGCCAATTTTTTACATTTTTATGAGACAAATTATAGGCGTAGTACGAAAGCTAACTTTTTAATATTTTTTCCATGTCAATGGTAGTTGTAAAAATATATATCTATTTACATGCTCATTTTAATAGATTTTTTCTAATTTTGAAAAGTAGCAAAAATGTCTAGGATTGAGTGAGTTAAAACGTCCGCGCTAATTGAATTAACTACTAACGCACACACGACATGGTGGCTCCTGGGCCATCCGTTGATCTCGGAGGGATTCTGGATCACCGGAGGAACTCTTGTCATGTTCTTTTGTTGTGTTCCAAATTTCTATAAATAGACGAGCATTTATATAGCTTAAAATATCCACTAAACGTGCTCAAAGCGCTTTACGTGGGTCTCTAGTCAACAGGAACGCTTAACATGTAGGACGAGACATGACGCCTGTGAGGTGATATTACAATATTTGTTCTGGCATAGACAACGCTGTTAACGACCAAGTTCTTATTTTACACCTGAATACGGTGAGAGAATGTGAGCAAAGAGCCTTTTTTTCAAGGATTCAACTATGCTTCGTTTAGATCTGAATCGAACCCTTGACCACCCAATCCAAAGGCAAGTGTCATTCCACAAGACCACATAACCTTAGAATGTGGGGATACCGATAGCTCGGTTGGTAAAACACTCGCTACACACGCAAAGGGAGCTAGATCGATCACGGGTGAAGTAAAGATTTTTTTTCTCTCCCCCCACCCCTTTTTGTCCACCCAGCAGTGATTAGGTAGCTGGGTTGTTAGATCTGGCGGAAATTACTTTGCGATAGACTAGCGTCCTATCCAAAGGATAGCGAGCAATTGCTATTGTCCTTTTCACGCTATAGTAAAACACCAACTCCCTGCGCCTGAAGGTTGTAAAGGAATACTTTAAAAAAAATTATTATTATTACAAAATACAACCAATGGTAATACCACCAATACTTACAATAATAATAATAATAATAATAATAATAATAATAATAATAATAATAATAATAATAATAATAATTAATAATAATAATAATAATATAATAATAATAATAATAAATAATAATAATAATAATAATAATAATAATAATAATAATAATAATAATAATAATAATAATAATAATAATAATAATAATAATATAATAATAATAATAATATATATATAATAATATATAATAATAATAATAATAATAATAATAATAATAATAATAATAATAATAATAATAATAATAATAATAATAATAATAATAATAATAATAATAATAATAATAACATTAATATAAACAGCTAAAAATAGATAGTATTTTGAGGCTCTGATACTATTTTTATCTCTTGCTTTTCTTGTATTATTGTCATCAAAACAGCTCAGATTGCAAAGACCCAATTTCGGTTTGACATTCGACATCTTTGTTGCTTGTCCATCGATTATTTTTTTTTTTCTGATGATGAAAAGGTTTTCATAACAGCACCATCTCAGGTTAATAAGGAAGCTCACGTCTTCATTGTATTCTGTTTCCTTTACAATCATTAAAAAAAAATGGCCTGCCAACAAAAACATTTATTTAATCATGTAACTGACGTACTCTGGAAAAATACGTATTTAAAAATCTGGCAAGAAAACTTGTACTTCAAATTATCGATCGATTTAAATGACCCTCATCTTGGCAAAAAAAAAAACCCTCTCAAACCTGGGACTTTATGAAGTTGTTGCCAAGTTATGCATTGTATTATCATAGTTTATATAATAGTTTTTAATTGAAATGAGAAGTAAGTTACCACTTTGGCGTATTTTAAGCCAAATTGTGATATTGGAAATAAGTTTTGAATGTTGATTGATTTGATCGTTTAAGGTGTGGTGAAATGATTCTCTACGATTTTGTAGCGTTTAATCTGCTCAGCCACGGGGTTCGAGATCAAGATCCGATCGAAGACGAGGTCATTTCAATCAATGGATACTTGAAGAACGAGTTTTCTGACCAAATGTTAAAATACGTGTTAATCCAGAAAACGGCAGCTAACGGGTTAATCAACCACCTACGGCGAGAATGCTGGCTGTTTTTAATATGTTTGTTGATTTTTTTTACTTGTATTTTCCAATCTTTTCTATCAAGCAGTGTATTCTTCATGGCCTTTCAGATTTCAAGTGTTAGGTTAGGGTCAGTTGGCAAATGTCACGTAGTCTTTTACTAACTAACCCATTTTTTTATAATTTGGGTCTGCTTCGATTGTGACAAATTGAAAGAAGACGGGCAATTTTAGGGTTACCTCCTCATCATTCTCCACTCCCCTTCTTCCTCCTCTTCCTCCTCCTCCTCCTCCTCCTCCTCCTCCTCCTCCTCCTCCTCCTCCTCCCCCTTCTTCTTCTTCTTCTTCTTCTTCTTCTTCTTCTTCTTCTTCTTCTTCTTCTTCTTCTATTTTTCTCTTCTCTTTTGAGGCGCATTTAAGGATATAAACCAATCTGCACTAATTTGCAGGTCTGAAAACCGAACGCAATCATGGGCTTGATTTAACATTGTTGTAATGGAGCATATTTTGTGTTGGTTAGATGGTATTTCATTACAACAATGAGCCCATAAAAATTTGGGTTATCAGACCTGTAAATAAGTACACGTCGACCATATTCCTTGCCATTGGCGTTGTTTCACTTCTTATACATCGATCAATCAGCAGTCTAAATAATTTTGTTTGTGGTGACTTGCCCGACTGTATCAGTCTTGAGATAAGACATTGAAACCTTCCTCGAAAACCAAAGAGAAGACTGTTGATTTTATTGTTGGCAGTGGCGAAACTCAAAAGCAAAAGGGTATTTCGATGACCTTAAGAATTATTCTTTACGATAAAGAAATCTATATCAGCCTTATCACAGGACATTGAAACCTTCCTCCAAAACCCAAGAGGTGGCTATTGATTTTATTATTGGTAGTGGCAAAACTCAAAAGCAAGTGGGTCTTGCGATGACCTTAAGAATTATTCTTTATGATAAAGAAATCTGTATCAGTCTTCAGACAAGACATTGAAACCGTCCTCCAAAACCCAGGATGTGCCTGTTGATCTTATTGTTAGTAATGGTAACATTCAAAAGCAAGTGGGTCTTGCGATGACCTTAAGAATTATTCTTTATGATAAAGAAATCTTCAGAAACATGTAGGCTTCTCTGAAAAATAATAGTCAACTCGGATACAATGCAAAAGTATGTGTTGTTGAAGTCGTATTGAGTTTAATATATATTTTCTTTCCTCGAGATCAATAAGTTACCTATTGCGGTTAGAAAATTGTATTATTACACCTTCCTTTCATATCCCAGAAAATTTAAGAATACAAAATGGTAGCATTGAATGGAATATAACACCATAAGTTATTTGCGTACCACATTATCAGTCGGTTAATTATCACTACTTATTTGACCCGACGTGCACTTATTTGCAAGTCTAATAACCCAACTCATTATGGGGTCATTGTTGTAAAGGAAATCTTAAAAAATGACACAAAATATTGACCATTACAAAAAACAATGTTAAACTAAGCCCATAATTGCGTTCGGATGTCAGACCTGCATAAATATACACGTCGATTTGACCCTATTATATGAACAAAGAAGAAGGGGCTGTTATATATACAATGTATATGCTAGTTCATTATCTTTGGCAAATGAAGAATTAGAGAACTCGAACATTCAGAGAAACAACTGTGAGAGCTCGCATTTATTATGATAATAAATAGAAAGAATGAAACTGATTTTAACTGATTTTTAAACTCATCTTGCCAAATTGAGTCGACTTCCACTAACATTCAGATTTTTATTCAGAACTCACAATAGTATAAGTATTAAGAGGTATCATACTATCGCCAATTCCAATGACGGTTGAGTTTACCCTATCACATGTTAGAGTTGTCAAACACTCAGGCGGAGTTGATGAAAAAAAAAAGCAAACAGAAAGAGTCATCTAAGATGTAGTCCAACTGCGTTATGATAATGCATAATATAAGTCCATAAAACCGAGTTGGTTATTTCTTTTCTGGTATCATATCACATCCCTGTAGTGGTCTGAAAAAGTATGTATGAAACAATACCAGACAAAGCAATAACGAAAAAAAACCAAGAAAAAAAAGACTATCCGAAAGAATCAGTCTTCCTCGAGGGAAGATTGATTTTTTATGGGGTGATTTTTTTCTTGTATTTGATTTGTCTGGTACTGTTTTATACATAATTGTTCAGATCTTTATCTTACACCAGTGCCTGCTCCCTAATTATTTCTCAATCCTGTAATAGGCACGGGAGTTAAAATCCAGTATAACAGACTTGGTTATATTTTTTTCCTATACTACATCATAGAAACTACTCTTCATCATCATTGTTCATTAAAGCATCGTGCACTCTCCTGTCATTATCACTCCTCCTGTCGCATAGCATCTGTGAAACGATTCCATTTCGAGCAAGATTTGATTTATTACCAGCTAATGATACACACAGGTTTTAATCCATTCCATCCTGGTAATGGTTATAATTGGTGCTTTTAGGCACGGTGACATCCCACCCCACTCTAATCTCAAAATGAAGCTCACTAGATACACATTATTTCAGTATACTGTCGTACTAAACACCTATATAAGAGTTTGGCCACAGAACTCATCCTACAAATATCGATCGATTGAAATGGCCCTCATCTTCCAAAAAATTCTCAAACCTGGGGCTTTACGGACGTCCCAGGTTTTTAAAGATTTTTCCCAACGACAATCTATATTCTATATGAAAAATGTTTTCTATGGAGTCCAATGCACCAAATCAT
>NC_088362.1:51697638-51710138 GCF_034508935.2 Berghia stephanieae
TCTTCATTTCAACAATGTTAAATTAAGCCCATAATTGCGTTCGGTTAGCGGACCTAGATATATGTGTACGCAGCCTAAGATTCACAATAATTGCTTTTTATATTATTTTCTTTGTCAAAGTAGGAATTGCAGATTGTTTTATTAGTTAGGTTCTGTTTTAATGGGACTCCCGATAGCTCAGTTGGTAGAGGTCTTGCCTCACACGCAAAAAGACCGAGGTCAATCTCGGATGACGCCGACATTTTTTCAGGACCACCACCCCCACCCCTCTGTCCACCAAATACTGATTGGGTAGCTGAGTCTGTTAGATCTGGCAGAAAGTATTTTGATATAGACTAGAGTCCTATCCAAAGGGTAGCAAGTCATTGCTTTTATCCATATTACGCTATAGAAACCGGAATATACTCCGGCTCTAAGAGATCAATGGCTCGGAAGGACTATTTTATTGGTTACATAGACACTACCACATTAGCCGCTGAATTCCATATAAGAATATAAGAAAAATGATAACAATGATAACAATGATTCTAATTTCTTTGATTTCATTAACATATTGGTACTTTTATAGCGTCATTTAACAAGTAAACTGCTTCAGCTTAGAAAGGCACGTATTAAAAATTATGCCAGAAAACTCGTCCTCGCGAAATCTCAGGTTTGAGAGTTTTTGCCAAGATCAGGGTCATTTAAATCGATCGTTACTTGAAGGACTAGGGTTTTCTAGCCAAATTTTTAAATACGCGTCTTTTTGGTGTACGACAGCTAACTGGTTATTTAAAAAATTCTCTGTTTGAAAGAATCAATAAAAAACACCCGGCACGTTCTTTCATTAGCGGCACTCCCAACTGACATCTATACACCCCAATCCTTCCCTCTATCCTCCCCTCTTTAAGGGGCTATAATATGGAATTATACATAATTTCCGTATCTGTTTGATGTCCTTTTTGTATTACTTTTATATATATATATATATATATATATATATATATATATATATTATTATATATATTATATATATATATATTGTGTGTTTTGTATATATATATATATATATAATATATATATATATATATATATATACATTCCAGACAAAACGTAAGTTGTGCGAAAGTAACTTCAGGGAGATAAATGTTTTAGAAATTTAACTCTGACTTCAAAGAATTAGAAAGGTAGGGCAAACTTCTCAAAACCTTAATGCGATTTCAAATAATATATTCTCTTCTCCGATGTATTCCATGTCACCTCCATCTCCTAAACTCATTCTGTTGACGGAGGTGGTCATACAGGAGATATAAGAGATTCTTTTTCTTCTTCTTCTTCTTCTTCTTTCCCCTCATGATGTCTATGGCTAACTTCAACAAGATGCAGGAACACCGTGGTCTCCCCAAGCTCGTGCTGATACCCATAGAGCTTCGACTCTAGTGTGGTCCTTTCAGGCCAAATGGTCGCGTTTTGCTCATTGTACTTTGTACAGTGCGGCTATGTGGTCTTGTGGTATGACACTCGCTTTCGGATCGGATGGTCCTGGGTTCGAGCCTCTCGCTCGGCGCATAGTTGAGTCCTTGGAAAAGGCTCTTTACTCACATTCTCTCACCGTACTCAGGTGTAGAATGAGTACCTGGCCGTTGACAGCGTTGACTCTGTCAGAAAAATTGTAATATCGCCTAACAGGCGTCATGTTTCGTTCTACATGCTACGTGTTGCTGTTGGTCAGGGACCCCTTGTAAAGCGCTTTGAGCACATTTATTCGCGCTATATAAA
Organism: Berghia stephanieae; assembly: GCF_034508935.2. Taxonomy (NCBI): domain Eukaryota; kingdom Metazoa; phylum Mollusca; class Gastropoda; order Nudibranchia; family Aeolidiidae; genus Berghia; species Berghia stephanieae. The sequence continues at coordinate 51,699,397 of NC_088362.1, forward strand.
AGATCATTAAATATTTTTTTAGTCCTGCAAAACATGTCTTGCATCCTGTTTCTCCTCTCCACATTCAGATGTCTGTTTATTCAACAATAGAGATAATTTTGAAGTTAGGACCTTCTAACCAGATCTGTCAGTCCTCAGCTTTCCTCAATAATGTTGTACCACATTCTAAATCAATGTCCTATACCTCTCCTTCTTAAATGTACCTGCTTTTAATCTTTAATTTTGTGGTATATTCATTTCTGTTTTAACGTCTATTGTAGCTTGTAAATTAAATAATATATCATTTAATAATAATAAATAATAATAATAATAATAATAATAATAATAATAATAATAATAATAATAGTAATAATAATAACAACAATACTACTACTACTACAACCATACTACTACTACTACTACTACTACTACTACTACTACTACTACTAATAATAATAATAATAATAATAATAATGATAATGATAATGGTGATTATGATGATGATAATGATGATGATAATGATGATGATGATGATGATGATGATGATGATGATGATGATGATAATGATGACGATGATGATGGCGACGATGATGATGATGATGATGATGATGATGATGATGATGATGATGATGATGATGACGATGATGATGGCGACGATGATGATGATGATGATGATGATGATGATGATGATGATGATGGTGATGATGATGATGATGATGTGATGATGATGATGATGATGATGATGATGATGATGATGATGGACGATGATGATGGCGACGATGATGATGATGATGATGATGATGATGATGATGATGATGATGATGATGATGATGATGATGATGATGATGATGATGATGATGATGATAATGATGATGATGATGATGATAATAATAATATAATTATAATGATGATGATGATGATGATGATGATGATGATAATGATGATGCACACTTGTTAAGCGCAGCGTTTCCGCTATATTATTCAGGATCAGGGCGCATTATTATTGTTCTCAAGTCAAACTTCCTCAAAGCAGAATCTTCAGTTAGTCTCTTAATCCCTCAAGAAAAATAAATTTTGGCCAATGGAACCTGATTCTATCCTGGCTTACGAGGCTTTTCGAATGAATTATAGTTACAACTGCTTGCTTTTTGTTGGATCATAGACTAATCTATCTCACAGTACTTTCCGCTAGATCTAACAGATTCAACTATCCAATTTTATTTAGTAAACAGAAGAGCAACGAAAATTTTGTTAATAGATACTAGAATCGGAAACCCGTTCCTTTGCTGGTGAATTGAGTGTTCTATATTTATTTTGATTCTTAAAGCTTTTTAATAGCCATTGCTTAATAATTGATAATGATAATTGGTTCAGAATAATATCATAGTCTTTGTAGACTTTTCCTACAAGATAAGGCAAATTCTCCATTCTGTGTTACGCTGACCAAACATATTTGATTTTTGACAAAAAATGTTTCACTCTATATCTATATCAATCGATAAAAATGAGTCACAAATTTATGAAAAAAAAATCCAACTTAAAACTTTGTAACATTTCGACTTCGCGAGGTCCCAGGTTTGAGAGTTTTTGCCAAGATGAGGGTACTTTAAATCGATCGATATTTGAGGGTCGACTTTTGGCCAAGTGTTTAAATACGTGACTTTCCAGAGTTCGGCAGTTAACTAGTTAAAGAGGTGATAATCTCAATGCAGCAGCAACAGCAGCAAATTATAGTTTACACTACATTATACTACACTCTTAATACATTGAACGATAATATATCGATTCGACAAAAGCTAGTCCAAACTTAAACTGTCCTGAAAAAAAACATTTATCTTAGTGCTTCACGGGATATTAAGGAAGCTATGTCTAGAAGAGAAAGTAGGGTAGACACTCCTAACGTGATGCGCAGAGACAGAAACAATAATGTAAAAAATAAGATTGATAACAAATTTTAAAAACAGATTGATAAAGGAATGAAAAAAAAACACGAATACTTCAAAGTATAATTTTAAATACCCAAAAAATTAGATATCGACTAAGTCTGATATGCCCACAGTCGACATGCACTTATTTGCAGGTCTGATAACCCAATTCCTTATGGGCTCATTGATGTTGTAATGGAAATCTCAAAAACTGACGCAGAATATTGTCCATTACAACAATGTTAAACTAGGCCCATAAGTGGGTTCGGATGTCAGACCTGCATATATGTGAACGTCGGCCACAGTAATACTATTACTTTGTTATAATTATATAATATTATTAGTGAAGCTGACATAACTCTGTAGAGCTGCCAAGTGTTTTTAAGTTCATGTTATATAACTATGAGAGATAGTTAGCTTATGGGAGGAAAGTGGGGAAAATAAGAGACCCAGGGGGTGGAGATGCGGGGAATAGCAAGAAGGGAGTGTATATACACTTTTTGTTGGCGTTCACCAATCATCAAGGGAGGATAAACATTTGTAGGAGCCAAAAAGTAGACAAGTTTATCATGAATTATTCGTCAATACACAGTCTACCAAAGAGTCCTTTCAAAATATTAGAAGGATCGACGGATTGCACAGGGGCATTATAAAGCTTTGGGCGGGATAGGAAGGGAATAGCGTGCGGAAACTGGCTTTTAGAATATACCATAGATATGCAGATTTGTAATTAGATAGAGAGATGATCCACTAATCAACGGTCGGGAAGGAAACCAAAGATAGAGAGATGATGATAACACTGCTGCTTTAATGGATGGGAGACAGATAGAGACGACGACTGAAACGAAACCATCGATTGAATAAGTAAAGGGGATAGGGACAAAGTGACCGACAGGACAAGGCGTTGCTGCGAGACCTGGGGATACATGAGTTCAAGCATGGCCTTCGTAAAGTTATGGCCTGACACTGACCTAAAAATGACGTCAAAATGCCACTCTTTTGCCACAAAAGAAAACAAATCGTGAGTTGAATTCAATAGTTCAACCAATGAAATGACTTGTTTCCATGAGCTCTACTAACGACAACTCACTAGGCGATGCAAAAACCAAATAATGACGTCAAACTGCCAGTCCTTTTGGATTTCAGTGTCAGGCTATAACATAACGATGGTTACGGTTCAAGCCGCACTTTTCACATTTTATCTAGTAAATAATCTGGTTAATTCCGATATTGGGAAAAATAAAAAGCGCGGTCATTAGTTCGCCTCATCTGACCTTTGATCCTTTCCCGGTCAACGGAAGTTGGTACAATACTGTAAACAATAAATAGAATAAAGATTATGTCGAAGACAGTGTTCTTACTGCTCTTATTCTTCTGCTAATCCTGACTACCCCTCGCTGTTTGAACTACTTCGCGTTGTTGATCATAACCTGTCAAGGGTAGCTAGGTCACGTTACTTAAGGGAACTAGATCTATTTCTCACTTGTACGATATAAGTGAATTCTACTCACACTGGACGGATTTACGTTCTTCTAGGATTGCCAAGGCGGCGATATCGAAACCAATATGGCTCAACAGTCGTGACGTCACTTCCCTCGTAATGACGCATTGTAACTTAGTAACTGGTTCTAAACTATCGGAACAATGGTGGACGCCCTTATGAAATTCTTCTCCCATGAGCATAAAAGTGTATCCAGAGGAGAAAAACATTATAAATCTGTTAATGTTTTGAATTTTATACATTCTGATCACATGACAAGAGAAAATGTTCTAGTCAGCATGAAGAATAAAAAGTACCGATTTTATTGATTTAGAACCAAGCTGCCCGTTGTTGGTCGGACGTGATATCAGACTATTGAATCCTATTGAAAGGGAACGTTTTTCTTTTTCATTATATCAAATAGTACATATATGATTCTACCCAAGTTAATGATTTAAAATCTTAAGCTTTTCTCTCCTTAGCATGGCTGTCTTTAATGTATGCCGATAAGCTGCGGTTATCGGCCCTCCAGATTCTGTAACCCCTTTTCATATAACGAAATCGTCATGGCCTTACTCCAAGCTAGAGAAATCTGGGAAAAGTTTAAAAAAAAACAAAACAAACTCAGGGATTTTGTAACGTTACCTCTCCATTCTCCTCTTTTTTGTTATTTGTTTTTACAAAGGAAATGCTCTTTTACACCCCGCAAAGTCCGGGCATGTAATACATGAAGCTACAGAACCAGGAAGACCTAGCTCTTTGGACGGCGTTCAATGAATACATTTCTCATTCATCCCCACCAAACAATATTATTATTAGTCTTTCTAATCTTACCACATTAACTATAACCTGGAACATGCCAAAATTCGCTTCGTTCCGGGTTTTAAATTAGCAGCGTGTTCATTCATATGGACCAAGGTAAAGGCCCCCATTGGTCCATTAATTCCATTCATGCAAGTATTGATTTATTTGGCTCTCATAATGATGTTAAAACTGAAAAAGTAATATATAACTTCCCTTGATATGCTCCAGCTTCTGGACTTTGAAACTCATTACCTGGTCAATATTTTTTTTCTTCCCTTTTTATGATACCTCCCTCTCTGAAAAAAAACCCCTCCCCCCAAAAAGAAAAACAGAAATTAAAAAAGAAAAAAAAGAAAAGAAAAGAACAAAACAAACAAACAAACAAACAAACAAACTAAAAAAACAAAAACAACTACGCACACTAACAAAATTTGGCCAGAAATTTGGTTCTTCAAATATCGACCGATTAAAATGAACATCGAAAACAACAAAAAGCAAAAATAAAAAAAAAAATAAAAAATAAATGAAAAAACAAAACAAAATAAAACAGAAAAAAACAACAAAACAAAAAAAAAAGAGAAAGAACAACCACAAAAACAAAACAAAAAACCCCCCAAAAAACAAACAAACAAACAAACAAAACAATCCATCATCAACCATGAAACATTCGATTATTAGCGTCTACACCAACCAGACAGACGCATTACTGGTTTGAGACGGTTGGTTGCATAATCTCATAATACCTACTTTAATAAGTCATGAACTCTAACCTACACGTGCACATATTATTATAATTAGCAGGTGTGAAAGCCGACCACAACTACGGGCTTGATTTAACATTGTTGTAATGGCATAATTTTTGTATTGATGTCAGATTATTTCCATTTAAACAACGATCAATTGACTGTTTGGGTTACCAGACCTGCAAAAAAAAAATAAAAAACAAAAAAACCCCCCAAAAAAACAAAACAAAACAAAACAATCAATCAACCCCCCCCCCTCCCAAATCTACGCAAGCTTTTATATAGAGCAATATCCACTAAACGTGCTCAAAGCGCTTTACAAAGGGTCCCTAGCCAACAGCGTTGGGAACAAAGTTCGAATTCCAAAACGCAAGAGTGTAAGAAATAATTTATTCTAGACCCCTCAATCGATTCCTATTTCGTCATCTTTGAATAAAATACATCTTCTAAAATATTTGAATGATACTTCTCTTTTCAAAAATCTAATTTTAGTGAAATTTAACGTTTGATAATATGACGTCACAAATTATTATTGTAAACTTGATATCATTACGCGCACCTATTTAGGGAGAAGAGTTGAATAATATTATGGGTTTTTGAATGTTCATTCTGCCAAAACCGGGAAAAGCTTTGGCGTAACTAACAGACTTCGTGCTCCGGTAAACTCCGTTTCCTGTCATGTCCAGCAACAACAACAACAATATTATTCTTAATCCCAGTCTGTTAACCAGTTAACTGCCGTACTCTGGAAAAAACATGTATTTAAAAACTTGGCCAGAAAACTCGTCCTTCAAAATATCCATTGATTTAAATGACTCTCATCTTTGAAAAAAACCCTCTTAAACTTGGGACTTCGCGATGTCCCAGGTTTGAGAGTTTTGCTAAAGTGAGTGTAATTTAAATCGATCGATCGATATTTGAAGGACAATTGTTTTCTGGCCAAATTTTAAAATACATATTTTTTCCCCGAGTGCGGCAGTTAACTGATTAAATGCAACACGGACAAGTCTGAATTCGATTTACTCTCTGGTTTAAATGACTATTGTATTCATCCCATGGACCACAAGAGCGCACCCATCCGTTTATTCATTCTATTCAAATTTATATTGATCCCATCCATTGTCAAATGAATCGTGTCGATTGCATTTCAGTTTCTTATTTCATCCACTTTACTTTAAATCGGTTTATTTTTATCATGATTTTATCTTGCTTGATATCAACGAGAAGTTCTGTTATTGTCGATTGTTGAATGAATTGGCACAAAAGAAGGCCATCCGTGCATTTTATTGATATCATAAATCATTTTCACCAATCAATGTTTTATATTTATGAAGATTCAGTTCGATCTCGTTTATTGTTGTGGAAATGTCTGATTTTGTTGCATTTGTATAAAAACAATAAATGATAGTGATAATGATGATGATGATGGTGATGACGACGACGTCGACGAGGACAACGAGGGCGATGATGATGATGATGATGATGATGTTGATGATGATGATGATGATGATGATGATGATGATGAAGATGATGATGATGATGATAATAATAATAATAATAATAATAATAATAATAATAATAATAGTAGTAGTAGTAGTAGTAGTAGTAGTAGTAGTAGTAGTAGTAGTAGTAGTAGTAGCAGTAGTATCGTAGCAGTAGTAGTAGTAGTAGTAATAATAATAATAATAATAATAATAATAATAGTAATAATAGTAACAATAATAATGATAAATAATAATAATAATAATAATAATAATAATAAATAATAATAATAATAATAATAATAATAATAATAATAATAATAATAATAATAAATAATAATTTGGTATAGACAATTCACCTAACAACCGTTTCATACGACGTGTACATATATTTAGATCTATATGTAGATCTGACATTCGAACGCAATTATAGGTCTATTTAAACATAGTTGTAATGGACAATAATATTTTGCGTCATGTTTTAAAGATTTCCATTACAACAATGAGCCCATACTGAATTAGGTTGTCAGACCTGAAAATTATTGCACGTCGGTATACTACCAACAGGAATCACAAAATGTGATGATTCAAATGAACACTTGATAATTTTGCTCAATTGAAACAATTTATGTGTAAATGCCAATTATAATAGTCTCAAACCGATTCACCTCGGCTCGGTTGCCCCTACACACCTAACGAACAACATTAACAACAAAAACAACAACAGCAACAAAAGTATAAAATATTAGGAAATAAGCAAACGATATAATAGACCAAGTGTGGATGAAAGGGGCCAGACAAAGCAAGAAAGAAAAATACAAGAAAAAAATATCCCTAATAATCGGTCTGCCTCGACCGAGGATCAAACCTCAGACCTTCTGATTACCGGTCAGACGTGCTACCATTCCACCATTGTAGCACTTCTGACCGGTAATCAGAAGGTCTGAGTTTCGATCCCCAGTCGAGGTAGACTGATTTTTTTTGGGATTGTTTTTTTTTTCTTGTATTTTTCTTTCTTGCTTTATCTGCTCCTTAATTTCCTAATTTGATATAATAAACTGACGCATAAAAACACATTGCTGTACTGTAAGGATAATCGTAATCTCCATCAATAAAAGGTCAATAGGTATTTTGTTTATTTCAAAAATCTTTTTGATGTTACAAAGCATATTATTCTTTTGTTTTTCATTATCTCAGAATCCATCTTTATATACACGACAACCATTTCATAACTACAATACTCCTTATGTTCTTTAATGTGAGCTTTTTATAAAGAACAAAAACTTCAGCTTTTATATAGAGCACTATATACTGTACGTGCTCAAACACTTTACAGGGAGTCACTGGCACAACAGCAACACGTAACATGTAGAACGAGACATGACGCCTGTTAGGTGATATTACATTTTTTTCTCCGACCGAGACAACGCTGTTAACGATCAGGTAATAATTTTACACCCGAGTACGGTGAGAGAATGTGAGTAAAGAGTCTTTTCCAAGGACTCAACTCGCGCTGAGTGAGGATCGAACTCATGACCTTCCTATCAAAAACTTACTGATGTTATTGTTGAGAGAAAAATAATATTTTTTTTGTTGGGTGGGTGTGAAATTTTTGGGAAAATCCTGAAAATCGCTTGAAAGGGGAAAATATATCTACAAAGCCTTTTCCAGTGACCATAATTTGCTTCGCCCAAAACGGTTCTCGAACCTTTGATCTTCTGGTCACAAGTTGAGTGGCATACCTAAAGTCACTGCACCACAATGATATCTCCTCTTAAAATATTATTTCATAATTCGCTAAAATATTTCAGTCTTTCTATGGATTCCATTGCTTTAAAAAATGGAATTTATGGACCTGATGTGGAATATATAGACTTGGGTAGAATAGAATTTATAGATTTGACGTGGAATATTTCATAGTTTTAAAAAATGGAATTTTATATCCTTGGTGTTGAATATTTCAGTGTTTTAATGGAATTTATAGACTTGGTGTAGAATAGATCTGCCTTTTTATGGAATTTAAAGACCTGGCTTTGGACAACATGTGTGATTCCTGTTGACATCAGACATCTAGTTTGACGGCTTATCTATATTTCTTCATGGAATGCCTAGGCAACGGTATCACATTATGTTGTGGCTGGAGGGCGGAATTTTTTTGTACTACCGCAAACTCGGGGACGCAAATAATTTTGGGGTTTTGGGAGGGGTGAAACTTTTTTTAAAAAATGTCTCTCCCTTCCCAAACCCCCTACTAGACTTTTTTTTTTTAGTTTCCCCCCTACCAAACCCCCAAAAATTATTTGGGTCCCCGAGTTTGCGGTAGTACCTGGCATAGAATATTTCAGTGTTTTTAAGGAATTTGTAGACTTTTCGTAGAACATTTCAGTGTTTTTCTAATGGAATATATAGGATATGGCATGTTCCGCCCATTTATCCGACGTGTACTTATTTGCAGGTCTGATAACCCAATTTCTTATGGGCTCATTGTTGTAATGGAAATCTTTAAAAAATGACGCAAAATATTGTCCATTACAACGATGTTAAGTATGCCCATAAGTGGGTTCGGATGTCAGACCGCATATTATATTGTACACGTCGCATTTACCCCAAATAATGATGACTGTCTGCTTTGCTTTCTCCCCCGCCATTTCGTCCACCACTCGTGCCTATTCATAGTGGATGAAGGCACTGGAGACTGGAGACCTAGGTATTAATTATAGTACCTACTCATGACACGGGAAGGAAAATGATAATATGATAATAATAATAATATTGAGGAAGTGTTTATACGCCTGTGTATATATATATATATATATATATATATATATATATATATAATATATATATATATATATATATATATATATATATATATAATATATATATATATATAGAGAGAGAGAGAGAGAGAGAGAGGTAGGGAGATAGATAGAGAGAGAGGTAGAGAGATAGATCGAGAGAGAGAGGTAGGGAGATAGAGAGAGATAGACCCCCAAGTCATCTTAATCGGGTCTCTAAATTGTTTGAAATGAAATAACAATTCTGGCCAAGAAGAAAATTAAAAAAATGTTTCTAATTAAGTCAAAATTGTCTCACGGGTAAACTTTACAAAAGTTTAAATGTTTCGCCAAAGAAAAAATGGCCTTACTTTGTACTTTGTGATTGTAATCAATATCAAAATGAAATAGACGTACCGTCAAACGGATCGACAGACATAAGGATAGATACGTATACACATGTTAATGGATGGATAGATTGATAGGTACGTTGGAAGTTAGAGTGAAAAGATAGAAAGAATGATTTGGTAGACGGATTCGATGGACGGATGGATAGATAGATGGTTAGACAGATAGATATATGGAGAGAGAGAGAGAGAGAGAGAGAGAGAGAGAGAGAGAGAGAGAGAGAGAGAGAGAGAGAGAGAGATTCAGAAAGAAAGAGAGATGATTAAATTTAGGGACGGATAGAAAGATAGACAGACGGTTAGAAATAGACACAAGGAGAGAGGGAGAAAACATAAATTGGTACAGTATCATTCGAACCTCTGCTCCCTCCTCCCCCTCCCCCCTTTTCACCCCCAAAATTCCGCTGTTTTCTTACTTCCAGCCTATTTTTGAGAGGAGAGTTTTAACACCGTTCCCAGTGGATTCCCGTGTCCTTTGTTTAGAGTCATGAAAGATTAAAACCCAGATAAATATCGATCTGGAGCAAATTCCAACACTAGATCCTGTGACATCTCAGTTCACGGACAGACAATGGGGAGGCCCACTGTCACACAGGAACACTGGGGGAATTCCAACAAATAGTCGCATCTCCATTTCAGACCCGAATATGTTTGGTTTTGTAAACAAACAGTGATGAAATGTAATAAATACAACGTAATTCTTAGAGATATAATTTTTAAGGGGACCGATCCTATTCCAGTTTCTGTGGCGTTAAACTGACAATGACCAATATTTGCCACCCTATAAATAATGTAAATGTTGCTGCTCGAAGCTCGAAGAAATACATAACAATGTGAAATTGAATGAAAGCTTCAATTTAATGGACGAAAACATATAAAATGAGCGTTTCGGGTCTCCCCTTTATCAACAAAACAGGATGAATTAAAAACTACAGACGAATGAGATAATGTGGTAGTGGCGTTGTTAAGATGAATAAACAAAAACATTGGTGGGCAAGAAATAGTATGCTCCTTTGTTATTTACACCCTATAGATTCAACACTAACTTACCACAAAGTATTTTTCACCAGCTGCATTTAAGTCAAGTTACCCAATCACTGTCTCATGTAAGCGTAATGTACATTTTTACTTAAATCAACAGCGATG
>NC_088362.1:51715138-51765138 GCF_034508935.2 Berghia stephanieae
CGTGTATTCAGATAATATTTTTTTATCCCACTAATCTTCGTCAAACTTTTGCAGAGTCCTAAAGCTGAACACACGGCTTCGATTGATTCATTGAACATCAAGCTCGAGTATTATTCTGTTTGATTCGACAGGTGGGATAGATTATTTGTTCTGGATTTAATATTCACTCGTGGTATGCCTATTTATTACGAATAATTTGATTCAAATAGGTACATGTTTAATATAGAAGCGTGGAAAATTGTGGATGCTAACGGGGCGTTTAACACAGCGATAATATTATCGTCTTTGTTTCGAATCCAGAGGGTATTTTAAACAAGCCACCTCACACTAATTCTCTATGGAAAACGGTAAGGGCTGCCTGAAGCCGGTGAACGTAAAATACTAACGAAAGAGTGAAAATGGAAAGGCTTCGTATGGGAACAAAACAGACAATGGACGTTTCGGGTTTGCATACTGCATACTGCAACCACCATTGAATACAGACGATACAAGTTATTTTTCATTATATTTTATTTGTTTTCCACGTTTATTTGTGTATTGTTGTGCTGATGAAGGGTTTGTACCCGAAACGTCCATTGTCTGTTTTGTTCCCATACGAAGCCTTTCCATTTTCACTCTTTCGTTACTAATTCTCTTTGCGTTGCAGCACGCTTGGGTTATTCGTCTTCTCTTAGGAATAGACTATAAAGACAATACTCTTCAACAGTCGCAACGTCACTTTCTTCCTAATGACGCATGGTAACTTAGTAACACTGGCTCTAAACTATCGGAACAATGGTGGACGCCCGTATGAAATATTTCTACGGCGTGCATAAAAGCGTTTCCAGAGGAAAAAAACCCCATAAATTTGATCATGTTTTGACTTTTACACATTCTGATCACAAGGCTTATGAAAAGGGAATGAAAAGTTCTAGCCAGCATGAAGAATAAAAAGTAATGATTTTATTTGTTTAGAAACAAGATGGCCGCCGTTGCCGGGCGGCGTGACATCAGACTACTGAATCCTATTATCCGCTTGGGGTTGAATAAATGATTTATTTTAAAAAAAGTTTAGTCTAGTTTTTTTTTATTGACACATTCAAGTGCAGCCATAAAGCTCGGATTTTAAAAAAATGTTAAAATATAGGCAATGATATGTATTGTAAACCATGAATCAAGAGTGAAGTTCATCATAACACCACGGCTATTAAAAAATAACAACGGAGCTTTAATATAGCGCAATATCCACCAAACGTGCTCAAAGCCTTTTGCAAGGGGCGCCTGACCAACGGCAACACATGACATGTTAAACAAGACATGGCGCCTGTTAGGGGATATGACACTTTTTTTTCCAACAGAGACAAAGCTGTCAACGGTCAGGTACTCATTTTACACCCAAGTAATGTGAGAGAATGTGAGTAAAGAGCCTTTTCCAAGGACTCAATTATGCGACGAGCGTGGCTCGAACCCAGGACGTTCCGATCCGAAAGCAAGTGTCATACCGCTAGACCACATAGCCCCACTTCTACATTCTACCACATTAGGGTTAGTTTTGTATAGATACAAAAATCAGGATGGAATTATCCGACAAATCGGGCGTACTCTGAAAAAACACGAATGTAAAATTTTGGCCAAAAAACTCTTCCTTCAAATATCTATCAATTAAAACAACTCTCATCTCGGCAAAAACTCTCAAACATAGGACTTCGCCAGGAGGCAGGTTGATTTTTTGGGATGGTCCTTTTCTTGTACTTTTTTTCTGCATTGTCTTCAACTGCTTTATAAAAACCGTTTCAAATCGTTTCCGTTTTGAAGCGGTGGGTCACAATTTTACTTTTATCTCAATTCTAGTCATGCGACTCTACGCGATATCACACCAAAATAAAAGTCATCTGACTAAACACATTTGATAAATTTTAACCAGAAATCTTTTACTTCAAATCTAGTATTGATCGATCGATACTAGCCCACCTTAGACTTTTGTGAAGTCTCTGGTTTAAAATGTTTTGACAAGTCGAAGGCCATTTTAATCGATCAATGTTTAAAGTAAATTTTATCAGATCAAATTTTAGATGATTCTATTGTCAGATACTGAGTATTACGGCGCTGGATCCAATTATATTTGGTTTCAGCTCAAAGTCTAAAATTCATCGACCGCTTGGAGGGAGTGCTGGAGATTAATGAGTTAGATGACTTTCAGTAAACCGATACCATTCTCAAGCCGTGGGTGAAACAAAGTACTTTCAAGATTAATGACTTTCTAGTTTAAAGATTGCTTTACTTCAATAGAAGACGGTAAATATAAGCCGAAATGGGGCAAATGTGAGCTGAAAAGAAATAGATTGTTGCTTAATCAGACCAATATAACTGGCGGTAATGAATTGGAAGTTGTCCTTGGAGAATTATATTATGGTACTTATCTTTTTTTGTGGCACTACAATGCATTTTTAACAATTTAAGTTTTCGGTAATTATATATCCAAATACGGTTGGGCAAAGGGTTCGTTTTTGTGACGTTCGCTATAAGAATACTCCGATACCTAGATATTTTAAGAATCTAAGGAAAATTTGCTTTCATCATATTCTCTGAGGTAATTTATGAAAAATAAATCGAGCTCGGACAATCTAGCATCAAAATTCTAGTAGTTATAGCATTTAAAGGGTCGAAAAAGTATGGCCAAAGTTGATAATCTGCGGTCACTCTTTTTAATCTTTGAGAAACCATCTCTGCTATTCTTTTTGGAGCTAGTTCAGCAGTTTTAAGGGTTTAGAAAAAACAATATCCAACTGATATAAACTAATGAAAACGAATTTTTCCCTTTGTTTTCCTAAATAGCTTATTATTGGAATATTTTTTTGTGTTGTGAACTCCACAAAAACAACCTTTTGACTCAATTTCATATTTACATATTTGTATAATGATGCGTCAATATGCTCAAGGCAATCACCAGAGCTTTAGCTATTAGCTATTGGCAGCTGGCTTTATGAACCCACTTCCATTTCATACAATAATATAATTAGCCTGTTAAGAGTTCTTTTCAACTCGCTCTCCTTCAGGATTTGTCACTGTATGAATTCCACCCAGCAAAGATTAGGTAACTAGCTCAGGCAGATCTGACGGAAAGTAGGCCTACTTGGTATTTATCTGGTAATTCAAAAGTTAGTCTTATGGATTATATTTTATTATGTGAAAAGGACACAAATCAAGACCAACGTTTTCGCGATCATGGTCACTCCTAAGATAAACACCGCTCGACTTTGTTATTCCAACGAAGTCCCATATTTGTGGGATATTTTTGGACAAGGTGAGGGTCATCTTAATCGATTGAAGGCCAAGTTTTCTAGCCAAAATTTTTTAAATATGTTTTTTATTTCGAAGTTTGGCATTATAATGGTCTTCTTTGTGTTAAAGTTTTACAACATCAAACGCTGCAAATCATTCATACCTCACCGAGACCACGGTTTTGATCGTTGACAATCTTGATTGCTGCTTGACATAATTGCAAGAATGATTAATTATTACCCAGTTACTGACATCACAAACAACACAGATAAATGAGATGAAAAAGATACCAATGTAAAGTATCATATTATTATCATTATTATGACAAGAACTAGCTACATTGGTATCTTATGCCTCTGTGCGGTGTGTAATATAATCCACCTGATAGGGATGATGTTACCATTGTTATTGTTCATGGTTTCTAATGACCTGTTCAGTCTCAATTTCAGCTTACAACATTCTGTATAGATCTACCTAAATCAACAACATCCATCATTTATTGACACGACCGATAGTTTGACTGTCTCTTGTCTAATAGATCGGTTCTACTCGGGGAAAAAATCCCCACGCATTAACATTTTGGCCAAAAAACTCAGCCTTCAAATGTCGATCGATTAAATGACCGTCATCTTGGCAAAAACTCAAACATGGGATACTCACTTTAAAGCTAATTTATGGGAAACCAGATATACTGAAAATTATCCGGCGCTAATATCCCTTTCTTTAATAGCATTTGTGTACACGTAACACTGTGACCACAAGGTGTTACTAAAAGTAGACTGCCCTCAAAAAAGGTCTGATAAGGGAATGCCTTTGTCGCCGATTCTGTCCTTCAGTTGTGTCCAAAACATTGAAGACTATAATAAGGACAACTAAACCGAAATCAACATTTCTCATAGTCTTGATGGTGTCTATGAGTGAACGAAAATCACAAATCACAAATTCATGCGAACAAGCCGAAACGTTTAGATGACCCGTGTGTCTACTTCCTTGTAATTGTTATTTTGCTACAAATCAAAGGACTGAATTAGGCAACGCATGCATTCACTCAATACAGCTAGAGATATGATTTCTAGATTTCACCTAATAAACCAGTAGATTTTTAACCAATCAAAACACTGGGATTACGACTCGCCCTCAAGCCCGCTCGGACAAACATAGCTGTTTGTATAGATAGAACGAAGACGACGTCGGTTAGGTCTTTTTATGTTTTTTTTGCCATCCACGTTTATGAGTACTTCTCACTAAACTGTATGAATCAAACTATAAAAATTCATGGTTACACATAGTTTTGTGTGTTGACCCGCTATACTTCCGGATGGCAATGTTGCGAGCTTCTTAACCAAGTGCACATTATCTATACAAACAATTGAATGAATGAAGTTGTGTTTAAATCGTCAGTTGGATGGTTACCTAGTTATCGCAAGATTCCCTCAATCAGAATAAGAACGTTTCAAGTTAAAACATACTTTTATATAATATGTTGGTAATATTGATGTGGTTGCTCAGTGGTATAATGTCATTGTAACATAATACACTCACGCGGTGTTGAGTGAGATCATTGATCGGTTGGATGATAATGATAGCAAAACTCTGGTCCCGTGTGTTGTTTTTGACTAAGGCACTTTATATATATATATATAAAGCTCAAAAAGCTCAATATATATATATATATATATATATATATATATATATATATATATATATATATATATTGAGCTTTTTGAGCTTTTTTTTATATAGCGCAATATCCACTTAACGTGCTCAAAGCAAAGCGCTTTACAAGGGGTCCCTAGTCAACAGCAACATTTAACATGTAGGACGAGACATGACGCCTGTTAGGCGATATTACAATTTTTCGGACAAAGACAACGCTGTTAACGGCCAGATACTCATTTTACACCTGAGTACGGTGAGAGAATGTGAGTAAAGAGTCTTTTCCAAGGACTCAACTATGCGTCGAGCGAGGCTCGAACCCAGGACCTTCCGATCCGAAAGCGAGTGTCATACCACTAGACCACATAGCCGCACATATATATATATATATATCTTACCTCATCCGACTCAGGTGTGAAAGAATACCTAGTTATATAAAATTGCGGATATTGTGATAGTGATAATACAAAATGCCGCCACGCCAAGCAGGAAATTTGTACAGTCTGTCAAAAATGCAAATTTGTTCAAAATGACTTTGTAGGGGATTAAACGAAACAATGTGAAGCAAATTGAGAATGTTGTGAGCCATGTAAATATGTCGACATTAAAATAGCAGAAATCGTTTCTCAAATGTTTTAAAAAAAGTTTGGACAGAGAATCAACTTTGTCAACACATTTTCAACATTTAAAAAAGTTATAACAACTAGGTATAGTGATGATGCTGGGTCGGCATTTTTCATTATTTAACAGAGAGAAACTAATGAAAGCGAAATATTTCCTTAGTTTTTAAAAATAACTTTGTATTGGAGAAAAATTATCTGATCGAGAGAAACCGATGAAAGCGAAATTTTTCCTTAGTTTTTCTCAATAACTTTGTATTGGAGAAACATTATCTTTACCGAAAGAAACTTATGAAAGCGAAATTTTTCCTTAGTTTTTCTCTATTGGAGTATTTTTAAGACGAACTTCACAAAAACAACAGCCTTAAAATCGATATATATATATATATATATATATATATATATATATATATATATATATATATATATATATATATACACACTGAATCTAATCAAACTATCAATTTCGAATGCATTTCCTTCATCATCTCATGAACATCAAATATTATGGTCCAATTACCGATTATTCTTTATTGAAATAACTGAATCTAGTGATGATACCTTCTTTTGTTGTAGCAAAGCGAATTGGTCCCTTGGTTCCTGACAGCGGACACGACATATTGCCATGTGTTTCCAATGTAACCAAAGACATTGCTTTCAAATGCTGGAATGAAGCCAATAGAAAATTCATTATCCAGTTTCAGTTATTGGCTTTTTTCTCCAATAGCTTTGGCGTAGAAATGCAAAGAAGAGTATATATAGATATGCCTTGCATTAATGTGTTTCAGATAAATGAACAATGTCAGAATCTTTTAGAAGATCTGAACAAGTCGGTGTAAACAGTGAAAAGCAAGATAGAAAAATACAAGAAAAAAATTATACCAAAAAATCACCTGCCTCAACTGGGGATCGAACCTCAGATCTCGAGATTACTGGTCAGATGTCCTACCATTACATCCCAGAGGTTGCCCGATAGTTGGAGCGATTCATGCCTATATAATTCTCTTTTTAAAAGTTTAAAAAGTACGTCCAAATTTCCCAAATCACAATCGTTCTATCCAAAGGTAGGCAAACCATTGTATTTTTTCTATTGCACGCAATGTCTGCATAATCTAAGATAATATTCAGCTCAGTGAACCTAGTAAAACTGATGAGCCCGATAAAATTGGTCTAAAAACAATCTTACCAACGCCTACGGGGTGATAGTATTTCAATATAACACATAGGACTATGAATAATACCAGGAAATTAGAAATCGATTTGAAGCGATAGCGTAGGTTAGTAGTATCAAAAACCGATTTTAGACTGTAATATTGCTCTAAATACCACATATTAGTCTATTTGATGGCGGGGTATTTTCACGCGTTAGTGTATTATCTTTATTTATTGATTTTTTCTCTTTATTAATGTCACGTAACTTACAGATAATTGTTTTGTTATTTCAATATTTCCATTCTAATACTATTACCGTACCCCGGTTTTTAAGGCATGCGATTTTTTACTCCTCTCTCTCCCTTTCTCTCTCCCTCTATCATCTCTTTTTCTCCCTCTTTCTCTTCGCTCTACCCTCCTTCTCTCTCTCTCTCTCTCTCTCTCTCTCTCTCTCTCTTTCTTTCTCTCTCCCTTCTCTCTTACATTGGAGTCTCCCCATTTCGTACACTATGGACTTGTGCTAGGGAATCGCTCCGGTGTAGCGTAACTTTTAGTTAATGCGAGGAATGTTTTGACTATATAATTAAGACATCTACTTAATCGTAAAAGTTATAGCTGTACATAACTTTAGGGTCACACAGTAGGTCTGGAAACAAGCCCCCCCCCCCCCCCCCATATCGTAAACTTTTAAAGGTGTTCCTCTTGTCGTACACTTTGCTTATTCCGTCCTCAAGACCAATATCTCCTGTTTTATAACAAAGTTGTATTAAAAATAGTGGTGACAGGTTCAGCTTCGCTTTATTTCAGGACTAATTATATTGCCGTTCTGGGACTCCCCTTCGTCAGCTACCTAGATATAAAGGTTCATCATGACACGGCACATATTTGTATGTTAGAGCTTTTATAATTTGGAAAATCATGTAACCGAAATTTGATTGTTGGATATGTAACTTTTACAGCATATTATGAGCTCTTAAACGATAAGATGCGATGCGATATATACTGTTTTTGTTTTTTTTTTGGTATTAAGTTGCCATGTTAGAATTAATTGATTTAGTTAATATTTTGTAGCGATTGATTTTAGATTCAAGATTCCAAGTCTTTTTGAAGGTTTGTTTAGTTTCTTGTAGTCTTTTGAGTTTTTATTGATTCGGGCCAAATACGTTTTAAAAGAATATGCAAAGTTCATAGTTCTCTCTCTCTCTCTCTCTCTCTCTCCCTCTCTCTCTCTCTCTCTCCCTCTCTCTCTCTCTCTCTCTCTCTCTCTCTCTTCTCCTTCTCGATCTCTCTCTCTCTTTTTCTCCCCTCTTACTCGCATCTCTAGCTCCTTCTAACTCTTTCCATCCCTCCCGTCTTCCTCCTCCTCCCCCCTCCAACCTCTCTCCCCCTCTCTCTCCCTCTCTCTCTCTCTCTCTCCTCTCTCTCTCTCTCTCAATCTTTCTCCTGTTGCATATTTATTCGTTTATTTCCACCCTTGTTCATTCATCTGGTCTAATTCATTCATTCCCCAATTCAACGAGCCAGTGACTGAATGTAAATCAATCGACTTTGACTAGAGAGGTGAATTTTTTAGATCTGGGTTGAGACTTTAGGATTCTTCTTTTTCTTCTTCTTCTTCTTCTTCTCCTTCTCCTCCTCCTCCTCCTCCTCATCCTCCTCCACCTCATCCTTCTTCTTCTTCTTCTTCTTCTTCTTCTTCTTCTCTTCTTCTCTTCTTCTTCTTCTTCTTCTTCTTCTTCTTCTCTTCTTCTTCTTCTCTTCTTCTTCTTCTTCTTCTTCTTCTTCTTCTTCTTCTTCTTCTTCTTCTTCTTCTTCTTCTTCTTCTTCTTCTTCTTCTTCTTCTTCTTCTTCTTCTTCTTCTTCTTCTTCTTCTTCTTCTTCTTTTGCTTCTTGTTCCTTCTCTTTTTCTTTTAGATTTCTTCTTTCTCTCGTCACTGTCCCATAAGTCATACCTCAGACAAACCTTTAAATGGAGATTCCGCCATGTATTTGGTCCAAGTCATTTGGAAGGGGCGAGGTGGCCAAGTTATCATGCCAATGCACTGTCCCCGCTTCACGTACTTTCGTTTATTTTCCTTGGACAAGATTATGAAGCTCAAAGTTATTGACTTGGACAACACGCCTGATTCTTATTGACAATAAATGTTTATTTGATCCATATTCCTACATTAAATGCTCAGGCTACGGAAAGGTATATAATCTTTTAAAATGCATTTTTGAAAAGGACATGGAACTAAAACTGTTATTCTTTGTTTATTTGTAAATGTCCTGAATATCCACAGCAATGTTATACTCTTGGTTTATAAAATACTCCGTGACTCAATTATTAATTTGCTACGAAATTTCACGCAGGGAAACTTATTCATTCACTAACACACCTACTCAAAATCTGGTACAGCTACTCACACACTGACTCACTCAATCACTCATGTACTCTCGAAACGTGAACGCTGTCATTCACTCATGCACTCCATGACACGCTCACGGTCATTTACCCTAATTAATGAAATGGTAGAATGATAGGGAGAGGGGTGGGTGGGAGAGTAGATGAGTGGAAAAGACATGAAAACAAATAACAAAACTTATGTCATTTACATAGAGCAATATCCTCTAAAAGTCCCCAGAGCACTATTCAAGGGGTCTCTAACCAACAACTCTTAATACGTAGGATGATACATGACACTTATTTGGCGATATTACAATTTTTCTCACAGAGACAACACTGTTAATGGCCAGGTACTCATGAGTAAAGGGTCCTTTCCACTGTTCGTCGCTCCGTGCGGAACGGAACTCGAGTCCTTGGCATTCTGGTTCTAAGTTGAGTGTAACACCACTAGACCAGTAATCCCCATAACTGCATTGTAATTTAGAGGATATATGTTCGAGCCCCATCTCAGTCAGTTATGTGGGTTTTTCTCGAGCAAGATTATAAACTGATATGATCAATTCAACAACTGGTGTAATTCTAGTTGATGTTCTAGGTTAGTTCAATGGATCATCTTTGGTCCTTCCTTCAAGTTCCATTGTGGGTGGCGGTGAGGAGGTGGTAAAGTCGAGGCCTTGGAAAAGGCTCTTTACTCGCATTATCTCACTGTCTTCAGGTTTGAAATGATTAATATCTGGCCACGAAAAGCGTTGTCTCAGTCGAAATGAAAAATTGTATGAGCGTTTTGCCGTCGTCATGTCTCGTATGCTCAGTATTTCTGTTGGCTTGTAACCACCAAGTGAATGTTGCTCTAAATTAAATCTTCTGGTTAAAAAAAATGAATTTGATGCTTATTAATAAAAAAAACTGAATCCATATAGCAATCTAAGTTAAACTCCATGCTTTAAGTCTTCATTGTTCTAAATATGGAAATTTCAAAGGTCTCCATTGCTCGGGCAAATATAATAATCGTATAAATTATGAATATTGCGATAGGGTAAGGATAATAAGTCCTTAAAGTAATTATTACGTGTAAACCGTCAGCTCAAACTCTCGGATCTACTTTAGGTTGTGCGGAAAGTAGGACAATGCACCACGGTCTGTATCTGAAATTCTTGTTTGAATTCTGGACATATTTCTATTATTTGTTGAGAGTTGGAGAGGACCAACTTTAAAAGATACTATTTTAAAATACATTTAAATTTTCTTCATTTTTTAAGTCAATTTTTTAGCCCTTGGTTCATGCAAGATCTTGATATCTTTCAAAGCTTTTGCTTGCCAAATTTATTCTGATAAAATATTTTACGTCCCCAAACATGACGTCCTAGCTATTTTCTTGAAGTACTGGTGTTGTAGAAAAGCTTGCATACTCCAAATAAATAACACAAATCTAACTCATATCCGACGTGCACATAATATATAGGCAAAGTAAACTATGTACTATAGATAGTATGCAGATGACGTCACTCAGGCCTTTGTTATTGTTTTTGCCATCCGCGTTTGTGAGTTGTTCTCACTAAACTGTATTAACCAGACTATAAAAGTTCATGGTTACACAGAGTTTGTGTGTTGGTCCGTTATACTTCCGGATGGCAATGTTGTGAACTCCTTGGCCAACCGCATTCTATCTATATTAGCGTCCTTAAGCGTTGCCAATTTTAGGATAGAGCAAAAAATAAAAATAGCTGAATTTTAATGAAATTGAATGATTACCATCTAGTTACGCTCATTATTTCAATCACTCTGACACAAAAAACTAGAACAAGTAGATGGTGTTGAACACAATTAGACATAATAGTTTTGAAAAAGACAACGTTATTTTACAAAGAACGCTTCGGGCACAAACTAATTTTCCAGCCAGAAATAGCAAATTAATAGTAAAATGAGAAATATCCTCTAAAAGTCCCTATAGTGCATTGGCAAATTTGATATGTACTATATTAGAGCCCTTAAGCGTTGCCAATATAGGAATTTTGAAGAAGGCCAGGGGCCGAAAAGTCGTTTGTTTTGTGTTATTCCCTTATATGAGTCACATTTACTCACTTTATCTTTATCTTCATAGTAAAATGATAATACATAAAATCCAAATAACTGTAAGATAGGCCTCACACATTTCGACACTCTACCGAAACGTTCTATGATAGTTGTCATGCTCTGTCGTTTTTTGTGTGTGTTTTTTGTTGTTGTTTGTTTATTTGTTTGAAACGACGTGTACTTATTTACAGGTATGATAACCCAATTCATTATGGGCTCATTATTGTAATAGATATCTTTAAACAATGTTAAACTAGGCCCATATTTAGGTTCGGATGTCAGGCCTTCATATATGTACACGTCGTTTTGAAGCATTATTTTTAATTGCTTTTACAGGTTATATTTGTATTCACTTTGGCTTAAAGCCGATGGTGAAAATACTTTTCTAGAAATTTTCTTTCTTACTTTGTCTAGCAAGTGGGGGGTCCCATAGCTCAGTTGGTAGAGCACACGCTTCACACACAAAGGGACCAAGATCGATCCCGGGTACAGTCGAGATTTTTTCCTGACCCCTCTGTCCACCCAGCAGCAAATGGGTAGCTAAATCTGATAGATCTGGCGGCAAGTACTTTGTGATAGACTAACTTCCTATTCAAAGGATAGCAAGCAAATGCTATTGTCCGTTTCACGCTATAGAAACCGGGATAAACTCCGGCTCCATGGGCCTTACGGATCTGAGTGACTTTTTTGTCTAGCACTGTTTCATACACACTTTTTCAGATACTTTACTTCGACCTTATATTTAACTAAATCGCTTGCTCGGCGTAACGAGTTCTCGTCTTGCAAAGTGAAGCTTAAAAGCGATGTTGAGGATTGTCATCGACAGAATGGGTGGCAATGATAGCAAACATTCTGGCCCCGGACCTGTCGTTGTGATTTTGGGTAAGGGGCATCATACACATTGCTCCGCTTGACCAAGATTACAGTTTTGATAGTTGCTCTTTGTCTTTATGATGGAGCAGCGTCCTGTTTAAAGGGTAGTAAGCAATCATTACGCTCATTGCAGAAACCGAGATTAAACCCGGACATTCTCGTCCTGGTTAAATACTTCCTGAAAACCCGGAAGAAGAGTGTAATATTTGTTTAACATATGAGTAAAATTAATGTAATTTGTGATATTTTATCTCTGTGAAAGCCATTGTTCATTGTATTTCAACGATTCTAACAATAAAGTCGAATTTCATGGAATTCCCTTGCCACCGCCTGACATAGATCACATAACATCAAAGCATACACCACACTGCTTTGACAAAGAGGCCACTCTTTTCTCAAGGGAAATCAAATAAATAACTTTCACTATATCTTTTTTCCCCGGTCTTTCTATTTGTAGCAATGCAGACTTGTTTGTTTGTTTGTTTGAGATGACGTCACGGTAAGAGTCCCAATTCCAAATAAGGTCAATACCAGCTCCATCACAAACAAGCCCGTGACGTTGTGTGTGTTATTCTGAGGCGATGTGATCTTGTGTTATGACACTCGCATTCGAATCGGCGCATAGGTTGAACCCTTGGAAAAGGCACTTTACTCATATTCTCTCCCCGTACTCAGGTGTAAAATGAGTGCATGGAGTAAACGGCGTTGTCTCTGTCCGAAAAGAATATAATATCGCCTAATAGGCGTCACGTCCCGTCCTACACGTTAAGTGTTGCTGTTGGCCAGGGATCCCCTGTAAAGCGCTTTGAGCACGTTTAGTGGATATTGCGCTATATAAAAAGCGAGTGTCATACCACTAGACCACAAAGCCGCACAAAATGTGTCACAAATATGAGACTTTGATTATGTTTTTTTTTTCTTCATTGAAGAGAATGCATACAATTTCAAATAATGGCAAAAAGTAAAATTTCGAATTTCTGGCCATCTAAAGGTTCAAATGCTCTTTTTACCATATGCATCCTTGCATAGTTAAGTCAAGATGAGATGACAATTAATGTCGTTTTTATTTTATTATTATATCAGTCTGTGCCAAAAGTTGTTTTTTTCGTGACCTTCGCCTCGAAAATAATCCAGTACTATGTTATTTATTTAGAAGAAAAAAACTAAGTTTTAAAAATGCTTCTGTGATTTTCTATCAGTTGAATAATGTAAAATAAATAGGAAAAAAACACAACACCCCCCCCCCCCCCGAAAATAAATCAAACAAAAAACAAACAAAAAAAAAAAAAATAAAAAATAAAACAAACAAAACAAAAAAGAAAACAAACCCCAACACAAAACAACAAAAAGGAAACTCAATAAAAACCCCCCCAAAAAACAAACAAACACACACACACACACACACACACACACACACACACACACACACACAAACCCCCCTCCCCCTGCCCCCCCCCCCCCCCCCCCCCCCCCCAAAAAAAAAATAAATAAAACCCAATGAAAACCCCCCAAAAACTGGCGATTTAAACTCGAATATAGCAGAAGTAGTTTCTATTCTGAAAGGATGAAAACAAAATGTGGACAGAGCAACTTTATCCACACTTTTAAAAATCCGTAACTACTATAATTTTTATACCAGATTGCCGATTTTGGGTTTATTTTTCATTATCTAACCGTTAAATCTGATGAGAAAAAAAGTTCCTTATATTTTCCAAATAACTTGGTACTAGAGTATATTTGTGTCAATTTTTGTTACGAAAGCGACCTTTTTCAACAACTGCAGTTATTAAAGAGAGATTATAATATTATCAGAAGGAATTAATGTGAGGAAAATTATATTGAAAAGATAAATGACGGTGATAGTGAAAGCTGTCTATCGCGTGTTGTCTGGAAAGCCTCCAATGATTTGAATTTATTGACCCTTCTTGTAACACAATGTCCTGTTTCAGAGAGCATCAAGCATTAAGCGTGATGAATCTTGTGACAGTTCACCATTCGTTTATTGATTATTTTGATTATGGATTTTAAAACAAAACACAATGAAACGTGTGTTATTGATTTTTAGAACACGTCTAAAGCAAACAAAAAAGTAGTGTGTCTTCTTTGGGTTTCTTTATCATCTTTTAAACACAGGCACCGTTCTTCTTCTTCTTCTTCTTCTTCTTCTTCTTCTTCTTCTTCTTCTTCTTCTTCTTCTTCTTCTTCTTCTTCTTCTTCTTCTTCTTCTTCTTCTTCTTCTTCTTCTTCTTCTTCTTCTTCTTCTTCTTCTTCTTCTTCTTCTTCTTCTTCTTCTTCTTCTTCTTCTTCTTCTTCTTCTTCTTCTTCTTCATCTTCTCATTCTCCTTCTTCTTCTTCTTCTACTTATTATTATTACTATTATTATTATTATTATTATTATTATTATTATTATTATTATTATTATTATTATTATTATTATTATTATTATTATTATTATCATCATCATTAATATCATAATAATAATATAATAATAATAATAATAATAATAATAATAATAATAATAATAATTATTATTATTATTATTATTACTACTATTATCACCACTATCATTGTTATTATTATTATCATTATAAGATAGATGTGTTTTACAAGAGATAGTAAATTAAGAATTTATGTTTAAAGGAGTAAAACTCAATTTAAATGAATTTTTTGGTTTTTAAAGATAGCGTTGTTACATGTTCCACTCCAAGGGGATAGCCGAATTAATACTTACGTTTGCGACATAAAAATTGTGTGAAAATCATCGAATAGTTAACATATGAAATAGAATTGCATTTGAAACAAAAAACGCCAGTCAGTTCTGTTGATTAATTTAAGAAATTGATTGACAAAGAATTGAATTGATTCAGATACTAATATTATGATTAATGTTTGTCGTATTAAAAAAGCCCAACTCAATGTGATTTAATAATATTGTTTCAATACCACGTCACGTGTAAGGCATTTAAATGATATATAAGACTAGTTAACCAAGTAAATAAGATATATCCAAATAGAAAAAAATGTAAGAATGTATCAATTGAAATAAGTTCTGTGTAGTCGATAACAACAGTTAGAGCCCGAAAGTTGCTTTTATCCGGGTTGATGGAGATTTCCAATGAAGACAATAAAGTATCATTTCTTTGCTGTTGCAATAAACAAGTCTGGACGGGACGTGATCAGAGAAACGTGATAGTTGTTAGCGATTCAAATTGATTGAAAAGATTCATAGAGAAAGGCGGTGGGTGCGACTATCTAATCTAGGCTTTTGTAGTGACAACAGTTCCATCAGGATTTTCTACACAGTTTCATCACAAATTTCCAACAGAACAATCTTATAGAAACGCCATTTCGATAATTTTTTGTTTTTAATCAATCAAGACGTTCTAGAAAATGTGTAAAACATACGTGTCGAGACGATTTGGGAAAGTTATTTACCGGTCATAATATGTAAACAAGATAGAAACACAGACCAGTGTCAGGGGGTATGGGTAGTTGAAAGGCATCAATTCTTAGTACTGTGCTAAGAAAAAGCGTTGTGGTGTTACTTTTATGTTATAGGACGCCTTTAAACGTGATGCATGGTATAGTATCTTTGGACAGAGAGAGCGTTGTTACATGATCCACCCCATGGGAATTGCCGAATTTTTACATACTTTCGCGACATGAAAAGTGTGTGAAAATAATTTTCGAAGGGCTAAACGCTACGCCTTTTTCTCTTCCTCCTTCCACTCACCTAACTCCTCCTCCTCCTTCTTCTCGTCCTTGTCGTCGTCGTCGTCGTCCTCCTCCTCCTCCTCCTCCTCCTATTCCTCCTCTTCCTCATAAACATTATCACCATCATCATCATCATCAAAATTATCATCATCATCATCATCATCATCATCATCATCATCATCATCATCATCATCATCATCATCATCATCAACGTTAGTCTTCTTCTTGTCCAATCTTATGTTTAAAATTTGTTTTCGCGGATCCTGACAAATTGCATCTTTGGACTAAATGATTCCAAAGTCAGCAGTCTTTCAATAAATTTATCCATTCTTGACCCACAAGACAAAGGGACAGCAGGTGGTTGGGACTGCCATGTCCGGCGTCTCGGTCCTGACCTCCAAAAACATGGATCACTTGCCAAAAAAAGAAAATTCCTCAACAATGTGGAGCCTCCCGACTCCCCCGTCCCCTCCCTTCTCGCAAACCCCAATAAACACGTCATCATCGTTGGTTTTACCATGTGGGCATTGACTTTTTCAAAAATTGCATTGTTCCAAGCATTAACATCTTCAAAGTAATCACAATAGCTTAATTATTGCTGGAGCGCTCTACTCTTTGATATTCTCTGACCCTTGTGTAAACCCAAGTAAGTAATGATTAGACGGGTCTGTTATATCTGACTTAAAAGTACTCTACAACAGACCAGCAGCGTCCTACCCAACACTAGCAAGCAATCAAGTGTTATTGTCCGTTAAAGCTACAGAAACCGGGATAAACATTGACACACTTGTTCTGTGAATAATAATAATAATAATAATAATAATAATAATAATAATAATGATAATAATACACATTTATATAGAGCTCATTCTCCTGTAAACACAAGCTCTGGGCACTTTACAATGTAAATATCAATTTTAAGTGAAAAAAAAATAATTCATAGCCAAATCAAGGATTCATAGAGTCAATAAAAACAAATACAGTAAAATGTGTCTTGAGGTTCTTTTTAAAGGTAGGTAAAGACTTGCACTCCCTCAGACCACGTGGTAGTTCATTCCAAATCTTGGGGCCGAAACAAGCAAACGATCTATCACCAAATTTTGTTCTTGATCTTTTTTCCGAAATTTTCTTTTGGTCATTACATGATCTTAAAGTGTAATTTTCAAATTTACTCATGACCACGTGATCTGTGAGATATGCCGGTGCTATACCAGTCAAACACTTATAAACAAGACACGCTGCTTTGAATGACTTGAATTTTTTTTAAAATCTATACAATAACGTTAAAAGGCCTTCCCTAATAGGTTTTTGTTTTCGGAGAGCAATTACGGACTAAAAGTATGCCCATCACAGCTAACTCAATTTGCGTCAATGTGATGGGATGAAGTAAAAGTGGCGGAGGAGTTAACGAGTTTTAGTAGATTTTCAAAGCTTAAACAAAAAAGAGAAAGAAAAAAAAACCCAACAAAAATTAAAAAAAAAAAAAAAAAAACAAAAACAAAAAACAAAAAACAAACAAACCCCCTCCCCCACCCAAAAAAAAACAACAAAAAACAAAAAAACTCCCCTAAAAAACACCCAGCCATATACTTTTAGAACATGATAAAGGTTTCCACAAATTGGAATAAATGATGAATGTGTATGATTCACTATTTTATTACAATGAGAATATAACAATACATTTGCACAATATTTTACAACTTTCGAGTAGTTAAGCTTCTAGAAGTGTAAATTTTATGGATAGCAATGGACGCTTTAAAAATGAACTTGACAAAGTGATATGAAGTTCTTTACATCACAGAGCCTTCAAAAAATCCTTGGCAAAATTGATACAAACTCATATTTGAACAGAGATTGCTTAGATGGCTCTGTTAGATCAGAGGGAAGGTACTTTGCAATTGTCTAGCGTCATATCCGAAAGATAACGAACAACTAAAGCTGTTACTGACGAATAAACGCTCCAGAAACCGGGATATACATCGATTCCATTAGCCATATGGCTCTTAAGGACTATTAAAAATAAACTTGTTGGGCTCAAATCAAGCTAATCACGTGACTGCATTATGGTCGATTTGAATGGACCGAATAATACTCAATCGATAGTGGATACCTTTAAAACTTATATACCCTAATAACAACCAAAAAGTCATGAGTGTTTGATATTTTTTTGGTCCAAACAACTTAAATTAAAGAACTTTTATAGTTTGAAACTTCATGAATGGGGAAAATTATTTTAAAAATCGATAACAAATCAAATTAAAATTTACTTCTTCGCGAGACTGTTTACCGGAAGTAAATTCTGATTATTGCTTTGGATTAAATCTATTTTAGAATTTTGCATCTTGCGAAATGAAACTTATATATAAACACATAATCTCTATCTCTGATATGAAAATACACTTGGGGGTTGGGGGGTGGGGGAGGGGGGTGAAACATTAAAAGAATAGATCAAATTTTTTCTCAGAACAAATTTGTTTAAACGATTTGATAGGCGTCTGTAATTAAGTAAAATAATGGTCTCTGGCGGGAGGAGGAGAAGGATGAGGACAAGGACGACGACGACGACGATGAGGTGGAGGGGGAGAAAAAAGAAAAAAAAAGAAGACGAAGAAGAAGAAGAAGACGAAGAAGAAGAAGAAGAAGAAGAAGAAGAAGAAGAAGAAGAAGAAGAAGAAGAAGAAGAAGAAGAAAAAGGAGAGCAGGAGGAGGAGGTGGTGGTGGTGGAGGAAGAGGAGGAAGAGTAGGAGGAAGTAGAAGAAGAGGAGAGAGAAGACAATGAAGGGGAAGATAATAAATCAATTAATTGATAAAGTTTAACAAATTGCTGAACTGATCTTGTTAAAATTCGATAAAGATACACATATAATATATATACATTATTAAGATCAAACCCAGTTTGTTTGAGCGTTCTTCAGATACTCACAGAATTGCCCCCCCCCCTCTCTCTCTCTCTCTCCGTCTCTCTCTCTCTCCCTCTCTCTCTCTCTCTCTCTCTCTCTCTCTCTCTCTCTCTCTCTCTCTCATTTTTTTCTCTTTTCCCACGTCCGCATAGGGAATCATTGCTCTAAAAACATTCAACCCAATCTGCTAAGTTGACATTTCGAACTAACCAATTGGGTGTAATATATATTATTCGTACAATGTCCCAGTTTATGGTAATTAATTAGCGACGTTCATCATCCCCCCCCCCTCCCCGTATGCCAACCCAGACCCCAGCAGAAGTTGTTTATTTATGCGTGCATATTGATTACGTAACGTGCTTGCTACTGTGTTGGATTTTGATCTCTGACCTATGACCTACTACTTCGCAGATAAGCCATTGCAATAATTAATTACATAAACTACAAGCATAGTTTATTACTATTTTTCTTCTAAGATGAAGGTCAACTCAAATTAACTGATAATATATTAAGGTAAAAGGATAGGAAATTAAATCGACCTCAATTTACGAAAAATCCAGTCATAACAGATATTTTCCTTTTTTTGTTATGAAAAGTTTTAAAGTTTTTAACCCTTTCCTACCCAACTATAGGAAAATCGTCACATTCGTTATGATGCAACCAACATTTTTCTTATTCAAATTTATTTTGTACATCGTAAAATTTAGAGAAAATGAACAATGTGTTGTAGAGCATGTTTTGCTAAAGAAGTTATGCATCGGAAGTACTTTACTGCTATTGTTTTCGAGTGATAAAAAATACATTTTCGTGATAGTTGGGTGTCAAGTTTTGGGGGAAAATCCTGAAAATGGCTGGTAAGGAGGGAGTTAACATTAACATATATTATAATGAATTATATCAATGTGACTTGCAGCAATACAGTTACTGGCTGATAATCACTGGCAGTTTAAATTAACGCTCGAATGCTTCAAAACAGATAAGAACAATTAAACCTGAGCTTTTATACACCGTAATATTCAGATATTGTACTCAAAGCTATTTACAAAGGGTCCCAAACCAAAAGCGACACTGGGCATGTATGATATGACGCTTGATGGAGGCTAAGCATTTTTTTGTTTGTTTATTAAATACAAGTAATCTACTCATTTTACACCTGAGTATGGTGCGAGAATATGAGTAAAGAGTCTATTCCAGGAATCAACGTTATGATTCCCACATGGAGACTCTAAACCGTGTGTGAGTCTCTCTCTCTCTCTCTGTCTCTCTCTCTCTCTGTCTCTCTCTCTGTGTGTGTGTGTGTGTGTGTGTGTGTGTGTGTGTGAGGTGTGAGGTGTGATTACAATATACAAATGTCATTTACTCTATCCATTCGACTCGAGCATAAACAAAAATTGTACACAATTAGGTTTGTTCATGACCTCGACAATTAACTCGGAAGGATGAAACTTTTAAAAATCGTACTTCTATCTAAATAATAAATCTCTTAATATTGATCTCTCGGGGAAAAAAAAATACAAAAATTTAGGCAATCAAGGGGAATACAAGATACTAGAGTCTGTTGACTGTGGATATGATTGAACACCAACGAAAAAGAATTCTCCAATATTGTATTTTTAAATGCTAGGAGTGTTTATTCTCTCTTCCTAGATCTAATTGCCTTTCATTTATAATCGCTCGCTTGTATTTCTTTCTTTGCCATTTGAATTTACTGTCATCCCACTAAACGTCAAATTAAAATTATACTTCCGAGTTTATATCGCAATTAAAAAAAATAAATTTCTTCTTTATTTTGAGAGATCAGTATATTTCATTGGCTACTTTCGTCGATGCTTTAGATGGTCAGGCAAGTAAAACCGAAACAAACGTGCAAAGGCTTATACAAACGATTGGGAACTCTATTATGACTACGATATTATAAGGAAATATATCATTATTATGATATTATATACATTTACTTGTGGAACACACCAAGAGCTAATAGAATTACTGTGACAAAAAGCAAATGCCCTTCTGCTGCCACACCACGACAAAAATTGACCTTTTTACATTTTGGCCAGAAAACAATACTGTCGTTCCCTGAAAATAAAAATTTTAAAGAATTTTGGCCAGAAATATCGTTCTTCAACTTTCGATCTTTTCAAAAACTATACTTTGAAACCTTACACGTCCTTGATGTCCGAGGTTGAGAGCTTTTTTTGGTTTGGGCTTTTTTTCCTTTTTTTTTATTTGGACACGATGAGGGTAATTTCATTCGATCGATGTTTGAAGGACGAGTTTTCTGGCAAAAATATTCAAAATGTGGTTTTTGTTTTTCAGTGTATGGCAGTATAGCTCATATAGATATATCGATAAATCAAGACGAGTTCTAATTTGTTAAAATGTCCTAGACCCAAATCTCGTGGAAGTCTCGGATTAAAGCTATTCTGACATTTTGAGAATCCTTTTAATCAATCAATATAGAACAAAACTTTTTTTTCTGGCCAAAACGCTAAAAAAAAAAATAAAAATAAAAAAGGTTTTCGTTATTGAACAGCAGTCTCTCGTTTATGCTATGCTGTGCGTATCTCATGGGACCTGAGATAAATGATTTATACATTAACTCTTTCCAGTTCTCTTTCTACTTGGTGCTATGCATAATTCCACCCCATCAATTATGAGAAAGGCCAGGGATAAGAGAAATGAATATTACAAATACATACAGCTTGTTTTCTCTTACTCTGATAGTCAAACTGTGCCCCCCTGGCCCTGAACGGTATTACGTAAGGATGTACTGGTGATGGACATTGAATTTATAGCTACAAATGTTATGGTGAATGACGTAATCAGTCGGATGGTGAAATGGTTTGGACTGAGATATTGCCAAATTTAGTTAGAAGGTCCATTTTTATCCAAAATGAGTTCTTATTATAAATTATGATTAAATCAACCCTTTTTGTACATCTTCGGGAACTATCAAAGCTTAATTTATAAGGGGTCCCTGGCCAACAACAAAACTTATCATGTAGGACGTGACACGATGTCTGTTAGGCATTATTACAACGCCAGGTACTCATTTTACACCTGAGTGCGTTGAGATAATACGAGTAAAGAGCCTTTTCCAAGGACTCAACTATGCGCCGAGCGATTCTCGAACCCAGGACCTTCCGATTCGAAAGCGAGTGTCATACCACTACAAGACCACATAGCCGCACATTAATAAATCAATTACGCCCTTTCCCAGCGGTACCATTAGATACCGTCGCCTATGCATTCCATGAAGGAATATAGATAATCCATCAAACAAGATGTCTGATGTCAACAGGAATCACCCATTTTGTCTAAAAGTGAGCAAATTAGGGGTTAATAATCTGGCCCAAGTAAAAAAAAAAACAAACAACATAAAACAGAAATGCCTGAAACGAGCTCGAACCCGGGACCTTCCGGGTCATAGTACAATACCTTAACCACTCAGCAACTCCGCACCCTTGGGAATAAATTACTATTTCTTGCACTATAAACGACTTGAATTTCGTATTTCTTATCTTTCTATTTCTAAATGCGGCTATGTGGTCTTGTGCTATGACACTCGCTTTCGGATTGGAAGGTACTGGGTTCGAACCTCGCGCGTCGCATAGTTGAGTCCTTGGAAAAGGGGAAAAGGCTCTTTACTCACATTCTCTCACCGTACCCGGGTGTTAAATAAGGACCGGGCCGTCAACAGCGTTGTCTCTGTCGGAAAGAAAATGTAATATCACCTAACAGTTATCATGTCTTGCTCTACATGTTTCATGTTGCTGTTGGTCAGGGACCCTTTTGTAAAGCGCTTTGAGCATGTCAGTGTATATTGCTCTATATTTCGTTACCTTTGCTTGTGTCGCGATTACTCTACCAGCTAAGTTACCGAGAACAAAACAGTGATCCCGTACTCTTTGAAGCTGAGTGCTTGTAGTTAGTTGCTTGCTTGTGAGATTGCTTATCGTACTTCCCTGTATCAAACTTATCTATATAAAAAATAAAGAACCAAAACTACATACCACCGCCCCCCCCCCCCCCCCCCCCCCCGCAATTCTCGGCCCTCCTCGCCCCCCCCCCTCCCCTCGTCCCCCCCCCCACCCTCTTTTTTCTCTTGGGAGCATGTAACAAGATTCACATACAGATACAGTCCATTGCACAACGGGCAGACAGAATTATGCATAATTATATTCCATCCATTTGAAGGTAAACAGAGACGTATAGAAAAATATAGTACATAATAAGACATGTGTCGGAATCTTGGCAACTTATTGGAAATATGGTATCTTAAAAAATAAAAGTTAGGATATCTATTATCGTATTGTTTGGAATTTACCGGAACGTTCGATGAAAGGGAATGCTCGGAACAACATGACCTTTTTTTGGGAAATGAACCTCAGAAAAGTCACTTTTAATGCATTCTATGAGGTTTAAATTTGAATTGGACACCTAGATAATATCAGTTCCTTCTTTTTTGTCGCGGTTAGAGTCGCCAGATTGTTTTGATATTTAATGCTTTTTTGTTTAAACAAAACATACAAACAAACCATAATTTAAAAAAAAAACAAACACACACACACTTACCAACTCCCTCCCCCCCCCCCCCCCCCCCGAATAAGACATGGTTGTATTTCATTTTTAACCCCCAATTCCCGACAAGACCATACACGTTGTCGCCTATATTATTATTTTCACGTGGTAAGAATCGATCATACAATCCGGCATACTAGAGTAGAAACAGTAAGTTACTTCCGTCTTGAGTATTACATAAAAGTCGAACACTCTCGAGTTACTGTCAAAACAATTACGAGATTTCCGACCTTTCTCTACCACCAGGTCAGAATATCAGAAATCAGAAGCATAGGATGATAAATACACTACTGCTTATTAAAAATAGTGAGTTTTTGTAAAAATTAGTTATTATTTCGCTAAGCTTTTAATCGATCAGTGTAGAATTCAAATCCGGGCGAGTGTATTGTGTGTTTTCATGACATTAAAGCTGTAAATACCCCATTCTCAGACCTGCCTAATAATACAAAAAAATCGTAGAATTACGAATTTTTTGCTCGGGTTACAAAGCTGTAAATGCGTATACTTAGTTTATCTTACTGAAAAGAAAAGTTCGACTCCAGATAATCTATTTATTTTGAGGACATTTGGAGCATTTGCTTTATCAAGCTGAAAGACATATTATTAATTTGTGGAGCTATTTATGTGACATTAAAAAACAATCTGTACTACCATAAACTGACAAAGCCGTTTTTCCCTTTATTTTCGGTCTGGAAACTGAATATACTTTAAATACTGATCCAATAAAAAAAAAACCAACTTGTCAAAAGTATAACTACAGACTTTATTCCTTTTAATAAATTTCTACATCCGAGTCACAACATACACATTCAAATCATCACATTCACAACAACAAAGTAGTCAATCAGAGCCATTAAAACCCATAGAGTTGGATTTTTTACCAGGTTTCTATAGCGTGAAAAGGCCAATAGCAGTATGTACTACCCTTTGGATAGGACGCTATTCTATCGCAACGTGCTTTCCGCCAGATCCAAAAGACCCGGCTACCCAAGCACTATTGGGTGGACAGAGGGGCCGGAAATAATAAATTCTCGACTATACTCGGGCTCGATCTTGGTCTCTTTGTGTTTGACGCGAATGCTCTACCCCCTCTTCCACGACAAACTAAGTGTCAAATATAACTCCTCACGGAAATATGTCTCCAGATGATAACGCAATGTCTAATCCACTTGGCCATTTCAACCCCCCCCCCCCCCCCGTTCCTGGCCATCCTTAATAAAATTACTTTTATTGCATCAAGAAAATAAATTAGGTACACCATTCCGCTTTATGGGGCGTCGTCGCCTCGGCATCTCAAGAAGAAATAGATAATCCATCAAACAAATGCCTCGTGTCAGGAGGAATGACCCATGTTGTCCAAAGTGAGCCAATTGAGGGTTGATAATCTTGCCCAAAGGAAAAAGAGGTCCCTAGCCAACAGCAACACTTAAAATGTAGAACGAGACATGACGCCTTTTAGGCGATATTGCAATTTTTTTCGGACAGAGACAACGCTGCTAACGGCCAGGTACTCATTTTAAACCAGAGTTCGTTTAGAGAATGTGAGTAAAGAGTCTTTTCCAAGAACTCAACTATGCACCGAGTGACGCTCGAACCCAGGACCTTCCAATCCGAAAGCGAGTGTCCAAAGTGAGCAAATTAAAGGTTGGTAATCTTGACCAAAGGAAAAATAAGAACAACAAAACAACGGAAGTACTTGAAGTCTGGCTCGAACCCATGACATTCCGGATCACAGTGCAATCAATATCTTATCGACTCGGCCACCTCGACCCCCCGACATCCGAACGTTCGTGGAGCCAGATTCTAAAAGACCCCTGCTTGTTGTAAGATTCGTAGCCCAACGCCCCCCCCCCCCCCCCCCCCAAAGGAAGTCGACAAACGTTTACGTTAAGAATTAACGCCCATAGGTCGTTCATAGGACGATCAATACGGCAATTATCGCATAACATGTGAGGTTGTCATACTATTAGTGCGGCATGATCAGAGATGAAAGCGAAATTACACATGGCAGACTAAAAAAAAAGTTAACAATTATTAATTGCAGACACGATCGAAGTAGAAAAAAAAACAAACAACAACAACAACAACAAACCCCCCCCCCCCCAAAAAAAAAAAAAGAGCAGAATTGAACTTTTATATAGCGCAATATTCACTAAATGTGCTCAGAGCTGTTTACAAGAGGTCCATAGCCGACAGCAAAACTAAACAGGCGATATTGCAATTTTTTTTTCGGACAGAGACAACGTGGTAACGACCAGGTACTCATTTTAAACCTGAGTACGGTGAGAGAAGATGAGTAAAGAGTCTTTTCCAAGGACTCAACTATGCGCCGAGTGAGGCTCGAACCCAGGACCTTCCCATCCGAAAGCGAGTGTTATACCACATGCACAAGACCACATAGCCACAACAAAGATTACATTTTCCTTCCGGCAACAATTTTAGATTTTTACAAAACATGGTAAACATTTTCATAAAGCTTTTTTTTTGTAACAACTCAAATAATTTCACGAACAAATTGTCTAAAATAAATGATATATTATAAACAAGAACTGTAAGATAATGATGATGAGCGTTGTCAAAGAGGTTTTTTACGAGATTATTTAACTTCAAGAATCTTCAAGTTTTTACACGTTTCATAAATTATTTATGCATGCTTTTTGCCACCTCCATTCATTTTATATTAAGAAATAGTCATGTTAATAAACGCTAGGACTGAATATGAAGAACATCCTTTCATTCTAATTGTAATCTGTTGATATAATCTTAACTTGAGCAATTTGAGCATTTATATAGCGCAAAATTCTCTAAACTTGCTCAAAAGAGGCCCCTAGCCAACAGTAACATTTAACATGTGAGACGAGACATGAAGATAGGCGATATTACATTTTTTTTACCCGACAGAGAAAAAGCTGTTTATGACCAGGTACTCATTTTACACCCCAGTACGGTGATTGAATGTGAGTAAAAGGTCTCTTCCAACGACTCAACCATGCACCGCTCAGAGCGAGACTCGAACCCTGGACCTTTCGGTCCAAAGGCGAGTGTCATACAACAACAACCGCATAGCCGTGCCTTACTCTCTTCAACTAATTGCAACATTATAATGGCTGTCAGTTCTCCATTGCCCAAAAAAAAAAAAAAAATCCCAAGAGAAATTTTTGGTTTGCTATAAGATCAACTGAATATGGGCCATGTATCCGATGCCCGAATGATTCATTGTGAATGACTAGATTAAGTTATATATTATAACAAGACAACATTGACGTAAAGTGGGTCAATTCGATATGAATTAACCTCCTCTTGGCTAAGTTCTGTTCAACTCTAACTTGCAAGCATTTTTTTAATTCGTGACCCACCACCGTCTCAAAGCACTATTATAATATTATGTCGGATCGGTTTAGATTTAAATATTGGATGTATAGTAATAAAATGCAAGACATTGGTTAAGTTTATGTGGTTTGTTGACTAAAATAACAGTAAAATAACTTCGATTCAATTCACAAAAACAGATGAAATTGACATTTCGGGTTTCCCCTTGAAAAACAAAACGCGATGAATGAACACTTAAGACGACTGAGAGAAGAGAGGATGGCGTCATTACGCTTGAAATAAATAATGAGGAAAAGCTTTGGACAGCAAACAAAACAATAAATGTCAAGGTCTCACAATTAATTTATTCAAATGATAAAAAAAAACAACTCTATCCAAGATGAAAATTTACAGAATCATGATTTTGCGACAATTGAAAACACAATCGAAGTTTAAGAACAAATGTACCTGAAGGAAACATTATAATGAAATGGAAAGACGAAGAAAAATGAAATGCCAGACCACATCAAAGAAATTCAGATGTCATGATTTAACGAGGCTGCAATGAAGCATGGAGGTTAGAACAATTCATGACATCCAACCTCTGGTAAAATGAAGTACAAAGGTGCGTGGGGGGAGGGGGGGGGAGGTTAATAGGAAACAATGAGTGTTATGAAATATTGTTTGTTTGTTTTTTCTTTAGTCAATGTCAGATGCAAAAATAAGACTAAATAACTAAGTAGTTTGATAATGAATAAATTAAAAATTAGATAATGAATAAGATAATAAATATCAACACATAATATAGAGAAATCGGATAACATCCAATTGTTGTGCAATGTTTCCAACGTACAGCCTTTCAATTCAGGCCTAGAGTAGATAGCTAACAAATAATTGCTAATTGCAATTTTGTTGTCATTCGTCGCCGGAAATCAAAACTATTGTAAACCTACAATTAGACAAATAAGGTGTATGCGGCTATAACGATGTCTAATTATTATGCACTCTCTTCGCACTTTGTGATAAAATAAATATAGTCTAGGTTGTTTTGTATTCACTTTGATCGATAAGGAGTTGAACATGCGTCAGAAATAATATCCTGAACAATAATGAACAAAAATTAATATAACAGCTTCGAAAGAGAACAAAATAACGAAAAAAGCAACGTTTCGGACCCAAAACCCTTCTTCAGCCTATAACAAGATTTTTAAAAATTAATTGCTTTTGTTATTGGCTAAAGACGTGTTCCGTGTTTGGTGTTTTGTTGTCTTTCGAAGCGGTTATATTCATCTTTATTCATTCCTTTTAACAGTCCACAGCTCCTCTAGCACTGCTGTGTATCACTTTGACTTTGAAGAATATCATTTGTTGATAGTTGTCATGTAGTATGATATTTAATTTTAGTTGCGTTAAAATAACCGGATTTACGAGGAACTATGGGAACGCAACACGGGCTCAGATATTTATCAATACAAAACAAAACAAACATATTGGCCTTAAGCCTTCATCAAGGGACGAAATTAAATTAAAGCACATACACGTATTTAAATAAGTAAACAAATAAATAAGTGCATGAATA
Source organism: Berghia stephanieae (assembly GCF_034508935.2). Lineage (NCBI taxonomy): Eukaryota > Metazoa > Mollusca > Gastropoda > Nudibranchia > Aeolidiidae > Berghia > Berghia stephanieae. Next base: position 51,743,243 of record NC_088362.1, read on the forward strand.
AATAAATGTTAAATGTTGCTCTTGGCCAGGGACCCCTTGTAAAGCGCTTTGAGCACGTTTAGTGGATATTGCGCTATATAAAAGCTCAAGTTTTAAAAATAATATTATGCCCTAGTTAAATTAACAATACATGTTTAGTTGCATGTTTAATATTTTATGGCGTTAAAATTCAGATTTGTATTATTAACGGTCGGTCGCATTTGAACGAGTCATTTATTTCAATGAATTCATAGTAGATTTACGTAATTTTACATTATCATGTCAGGACTTTTCATACACATGTGCGTGTTCTTCCACCTGGAGCATAAATTACTTAAAAACACATCGACAGTTTTAATATATGACGACTAACGACGTGGGATCCACATGTGATGATAAAGTAGCCCACGGAGCTGAAGTTTATCCCGGTTTCTATAGCATGAAACGGACAATAGCAATTGCTTGCTATCCTTTGGATAAGACGCTAGTCTATCCCATAGTACTTTCCGCCAAATCGAACAGATTCAGCTACCCATTTATTCACTGCCATTGTCGCGCTCCTACTTCATTGAAGTTCCTTTGTCGTTAACCAAAACATTATTCGGCATAGACAATTCGATCCTCGGGGAGGACGTTCAAGAGAAAAATTACAACCTGCAACCCGATAACACGTGTCGACCAGTATTCTGTCGTACTTTTGAAAAACATATGTTTACAATTTTGGCTAGAAAACTCGTCCTTCAAATATCAATCGATCAAAAGGACCCTCATCTTGTCAAAAACAAACCTCTCAAACCCGGTACTTCGCGAAGTATTTTTGACAAGACGGTGGATAATTTAATCAATCGATATTTGATAGACAAAATTTCTGGCCAAACTTTTTAAAAAAACGTGTTTATCCAGAGTATGGTCGGCAGTATTGAGCTTTTGCTACCAGATTACATTCGCCGCAAAAAAAAAAAAGTCTTGTGATTCTCATTGTTTTCCCTAGAGTGGCCCAGGTTTGGGCCTGATGAATGATGTTGTTAGATTGTTTTCCAGCTCTCCCGACTTTATCTTATCGGGAATATCCAGATATTTGTTCTTATTTCCCATTTCCTTAATTTACAATATTTCTTGATTTTGACTAGTTTTTTTTTTTCGTTTTTTTTTTCGTAATAGTGGAGAAATTATTTGCGGGGAAATAATGGCGATTACGAAAGGAAATCATCTATTTAAATTATTGTACTACTTACTGTTGTGGGACTTAACATAGATCTCGACAAATCTTTTGAGCTGTCAGTCGTCAAAATCGGTTCTGTAATAAATTATATAGGTGCGCGCAAATGAATCTGGCAATAGGGCAGCCAGATTACGATTCCCAAATTATATAAAGTGACCGATCATGATTCCCGAGCAGATTTGATCTATAATCCTTTGGGTCAACGGGTTATAAAATTACTCTTAATTTAAGAAATGTTTGCAAGTATCTCGTAGAGCAATCTGTAGAAAATGGTTTACTAATTTTTAGGTTTATCAGTAATTCTGTGCTCATTAGAAAAAAAACCATTAACATGGGCTTTACAGAAGAATTTTGACCTCCAACAATAATTTGTTAAACAATAGATAAAAAAAATAAAACTAATTAAAAAAAACAACAAAAAACAAAAACAAAAGAAAAGCAACAAAAACAAAAACAACACTATCACCACCACCACCACCGACACCATTTTACAATCACCATCGTATTATCAGCACATCTTTTATCACATCCAAGATTCGTTTTTAAAAGTTTATAAACCGATCGATATTTTAAGGAGTGTAATCCTTGTATTTATTATATAATGTTTTCATCTCCGTCTAGTTATTTACACCCGGCTTTCAATCCTTCTAAACTGCCATAACAATTCTTAATTCTTCACAATTTACGATTTTTCAATTTACATAAGACTGAAACTCGAGCTGTTTGCACATTCATCCTTGGCAATTTTTTTTTTGGATCACACTAACCATTTTCTATACTTGTTTAATCTCAATTTTAAGTAGGTTGTCTGACATATTATATGGGAAAATAAGATGGAATAGGTGTCTCAAGGCCATTCCATGATGTAGAGACACCCCAAAGTAATTATAAATAAATAGTTATCATGGGTTCTTCCGTATCATTGGAAATAGATCTGAAGTATAAGCAAGTCTTTCATAAGTAGAGATAACCCAAAGTAATTATAAAATAAATAGTTATGTTGGGGTTTTCCGCTTTATTGGAAATAAATTTGCAGAATAAGCAAGACTTTCATGAATCCCTTTAATGCTTTACACGCGTACTTCGAATATACTCTAACATTATTATATCCTGGGAGGTGGGGGACGGAGTTGCCGAGTGGTTAGGGTATTGCACTGTGATCCGGAAGGTCCCGGGTTCGAGCCCCGCTTCACTTTCGTTTTTTTCTTCTGGGGCAAGATTATACCCCCCCCCCCCCCCTCATAAAAAAGTTGCTCACTTTGGAAAACATGAGTGATTTCTGTTGGCATCAGACATCTTGTTTGATACGTTATCTATATTCCTTCATGGCATGCCTAGGCGACGGTTTCATGAGAGACCGTTAGATATCATTAGATCGAATGATACCGTCGCGGAAGGGCGAGAGAAAAAAAAATTATATCCTACCAATACTGTTTTTATCAGAAAAAGAAAACATGTGCTCAAAATTTTGGACAGAAAACCCGTCATTCAAACTCACTCACTCACTCACTCAATCCTCTCCGGGCCTGCTGGCACTTGAGGCGATGCAAGGGATCTCCACTTGGTCATATCAGCTGATGTTCTTGGCGCTACCTCGAGGGAGGGACCACATTGCTTAGGTCCCTCTCCACGGTACGTCTCTTTGGAGCGGCCTCGTTTTCTTTTTCCTTCTGGTGTCCATCGTAGAGCTTTCTTTATCTATCTTTCTTCAGATCTGCGAAAGATATGCCCCAATCATTGCCATCTTCACGAAAGTCCCTGGTGACTTGACAGTTATTGGCAAAATTAGGGGCCATTTTAAACAATCGATGTTTGAAGGATGAGTTTTCTGGCCAAAATTTTAAATACATGTTTTTTTTTTCAGAGTACGGCAGAATAGAGCTACCATCTTATCAAAGGAATAAAAAGAAGGAATGACATTTTATAAAGGTGGCCGTTTTTTCAGAGCATTATCCACTAAATGTGATCAAAGCGCTTTACACGAGGACTCAAGCCATCAGCAACAAAGGAACTATTCTAATTTTAATTTCTTTTTCGCTGCTATTTCTCTCTTGGTAATGTCTGGCTAGAGATATAAACATCACCTTGGACGGGTTTCTATTTTGTGTATTATCTCTTGACAAATTAACTCCGAAAAGACACTCTGTATATTAATTTAGCCAGAAAACTGGTCCTTCAAATATCTATCGATTTAAATGACCCTCATCCAGGCAAAAACTCTCGCAAGGTTCCAGAATTGAGAGATTTTGCCAAGATAGGGTCAATTAAATCGACCAATATTCGAAGGACGTTTTCTGTTAATATATTTTAATACACGTTTTCCAGAGAACGCCAGTGAGTTGGTTACTCAATCAATCTGCCCAGTCTATAACATTATCTATCACAGTCTTGGTCTTGATTATAGATACATAATATGCTTTGGGTTTTTGTTTTTGTTGTTGTTTTTTTTTGTAGCTTGTCGATCGAAAAATGATTGGGTGTCAGAACCTGTCAATACAAAAATACAATATACAAAGAAATGATGGATGCATTGTTTTTTGTAAGGCAGATAGAAAACCTCGCCCCCCCCCCTTTCCCCTACTCCAATTAAAAACAAACCGAGAAAGAAAAAAAAACAAAAAAAAAAAACAAAAAAAAACAACGATAAACAAAATGAATAAAACTGCAGACAACAGAAATAATAAAATGTTCTTATACAAGAAGGTTGTAATTTTGTATGTCGGTGTTTTGGCTTTTTGTTTTTTGTAGACCACCTTTTTAGAATTATTGTTCCAATGTAGGTTGCCCTCACCATATTGTTTCTTCACTGTGTTGGACACATCTAAGGGACTCAATCGATCACAAACGTATTGCCCTTATATATATATATATATATATATATATATATATATATATATATATATATATATATATATATATTATATATATATATTATATATATATATATATATTATATATATATATATATATATATATATATATATATATATATATATATATATATATATATATATATATATATATATATATGTCATAGAATCCAAGTTCTCGTACGATCAGAATATCGCGTGTTGTAACAAGAATTCTTCGAAAAAAGGAAGAAAAAACAAAGTAGCCAAATCTAATAAAGCAATCACCTTCTTCCCATTCATTTCCATTGTATCTTTCTCTGTCATTATTCGATCCGTCCTTTATTCCCCCCTTTATTTTTAGAGGCACCACGATAAAGGAAAATCTAGCCCGAGGACATCTATCACTTTTATTCGACCTTCGGGATAATTTCGCCTACCATAAACTCCCCCACCCCTTCCCACTCTTCCACCCTTGGATGACCCCCATCATCTTTTTGGTTCATCTCGTCCTCCCACACCTACTCCTGATTTGATACCCCCCCCCACCCCGCCGGTCTTCCAAACGGTTAAGAAAGGCGTATGCGCAAACGCTATTTTGTGGCGTCTATTGTCGCACGGTTATGTGCCTTGACTTGTGACAAAGCCGAGCGATGTTGAGCATGGCTATTGTCGAATGGGTGAAAACAATCATAAGTCTCTGGCCTCAGCGTTTTGTCCGTGGGTAAGGCACTTCACCTTACTTGATTCAGGTATGAAGAAGTTCACGACGATAGCTAGTGATTTATAATGTAAGCAAGAAAATTCGTAAAAACATAAAGGGCATTACCTATAGATAGACTGGATATTTGATTTCACATGGTCTGCTGAGAAAGTGCTTGACACTGTGAGGCGACATTCCAGAAAATGGAATCGTGCTATCCGGATTTCATCTAAGGCCGGGTCTGATCAGCGTGATTGCTGTCTCTGATAAAACGATATAATCTCATCAGATTATAAGTTAGAATAAGGTCGACTCCCAGTCCTTAAAAAATCAGGCATGAAAAAACAGAGAATCAAAAATCATTAAATTAAACAGTTCTGAAAGACGTGTACTAATTCATTGGTCCGATAACACAAATTGTTATATCTAGTGGAAAAACCGACGCAAAATATTGTCCATTACAACAATGTTAAAACATGTCCATAATTGCGTTCAGTTATCAGACCTGTTAATATGTGCACGTTGGTTCTAATCTAGTCAAAATATTTCATTTCAGACAAAGCCGTATTAAGATGTGGTAGTTTGTATTACTTATTTACCGTCGTCTTTACATTTTTTAAAATAATCTCAGAAATGGAATAACTACTCAAAACTGATAAGATCAGGCATATAAAAAATGAAGCATTATTAATGTGATCAAATCTTCCGATTTGTTGAAATTGAAAGTTGTTGAATTATCGACTTGCATGGGTTAATGAGATTGTTGAGAAAACAATTTCCAATTTCGAAGTTTGTTCAAGACAATCTAATCAAAAGTTGTAATGGAATAAATTATACACGAAATGAAATAATTTGATCTTCGCCAATGGTACCATAATCGATCTCCAGGGATCTTGGGCCATGTTTTGTTTTTGTTATGTTGCCTGTATAAACAAATTTCACAGAGAGACTTAATTTCAATTCAAGTGATATCTTTTTGAAGTTTAAAAAAGCAATGTCGATAATGAATAGGTCTGTAAAGTAGAAAAGACTTAAATCTATCTTCGCAAACACAAATACAACCCATGACAAAGTGTTAAGTCTTAGACTTTCAAAGTTATAACGCTTTCGAGGTCAAGTTTATATAGGTTTAAGTAACGATAAACGAACAATAGTCATTATATAATACCCTTTTAAATAGGACGTTGGTCTACCACAACGTACATATCGCCAGACCTATAATATAGAGGTACCCAATGATGGACAGGGTTGGGGGGGGGGGGGATCAGAAAAAAGATCAACATTGCTCTATCTCTTGATTTGCGTCGAGTTTAACCATTTGACTTTGCGAAATCCCAGGTTTGGGAGATTTTGCAAATATGAGGGTAATTTAAATCGATCGATATTTTAAGGAGAGTTTTCTGACCAAATTGTTAAATACATGATCTTCCAGAATACGGCAGTTAATTGGTTAGATAACACTAGCTTAAACAGTTCAAATAGAACGTCCAATAATTCAACGCATTCTATAATATCTTAATCGTAGTTTTTATAGAGAATATTGCCCACTAATTGCGTATAAACCACGAGCGCTTGATTCAAGCCAACAAGAACACTTAACATTAAGGTTGAGGCATAACGCCTGTACGGTGCAATTATAGATTTTTCTTCTGACATGGACAATATATACAACGCTGTTACTGGTCAGGTACTCATTTTACACATCATTACAGTGAAAAAATGTGAAATAAAAGCTCTTTTCTAGGACTCAATTTTGAGCCGCTCGCTACCGGACTCAACCCTGGATCTTCCGGATCATAAGCCGGCTTTCAAACCGCTAGACAACAAAGCCAATCCATTTCGAACTTTATCTGTGATAAGATTCTACTGGTACCCGAACCAGCGGCTTGTATCGGTCCACTAGATTGTGTTGATTAATACAATACAGCATATTATTTTATTATAAGACCAACGACTTCGAAGTCAAGTGGGAGCATCGTTGTGGATGGAGGTTGGACATATCTTGTTGTGGAAGACTCTTCCTGCAGTATCTCTCATTCGGTTTAAACATGAGGTCCAGTCCGAAGTATCTCCCGAAGTAAATCAACAAAGGCTAAAATTATTCAACAAACACCCAAAAGCTGATTGGGTGGTTAACATCCATTAGGTCCATAGTGTTGCAGTTCATCCTGGTTTTGTAGCATTGGGGTGAGGGAGAAGGGGTGGGGGTAACGAGCAGTTTCAATCTTTGAATAGAACGCCAGTCTCTAGCTATGTAGTTCTATCAAATATGACACAGCCAGATATCCAATCAATGTTGGACACTCAGAGAGGTCAACGCCCATCCTTTCTTGTCTCCCAGCTCAAACCGGATTCGAAACCAGTTTGTTCGATCGTGGGTCTTGTTTTCTACCAATTGAGCAAAAAGAACTCGGCTTAATAGATCACTACAAAAGCCAAATATGTTAAATATTGCTACAGGACGGCATCATGTTAGGATCGATATGTACATATTTGTATCGCAGGTCTGAGAACCCAAATTCTTATGGGCTCATTGTTAAAATGAAAGTTCTCTCAAACCAACCTAAAACATCATCCATTTCCAATAATTTTGTTTTCGGTTATCATAATATCTGCAATTTCGTGCACGTCAGTCGGGATGGTTTAGGTGCCAAGATATTAAATCTAAGGTCAAAAATATTCTGATGGGCCACGTTTTAATGTTGTATTGAGTTAAGCTTAATAGGAGGAGAATAAATGCAATATATTAAACTGACAGAAACAAAATAAATCACAATTCTAGTGATTAATACCCATCTTTTGGAACTGGTTTATCCTGGAGGAAAACCGTTAGGAGGCGCTTGGTCACTTATGTGCGATATTGATTTTACTTTCGATATCATTATTTTGGTGGACCAATCAGACATATATAGAGAGAATATAATGATATTGAACATAATGCTTTTCATCGAAAAAGAGTTGACCAAAATGCCCGGATGTCGACATCGTCGTGTCATGGAAATTGCCTTGTCACAGGGCGCGACCAGTCCATCGTATTCTGGTCTTCAACGAATCGTCTTCCTCCTCACAAATTACTTGAGAACCAGCACGGATCGAACAATATTATCCATATTTTTATCAATACGCCCCTCGCAGAGGAAACTTAGTATCTCCTGCAATGTGAATATATTATTAGAATATCCTTTTCACTGAACTCACCACCGAGCACATTATTAACTAACCTGTTCTCGTCCCTGTTATTATTCGATAATTTTCTCAATAATGCCGAGCCAATATTATCAAATTTATGTAAATCATACTTGCACCGAAATGGCTTGAACAGAACAGAACGGTATTAAACATGTTCAGATTATAAAGTCGACTCAAATCCAAGTAAACGCATTTGGTGCTCGATTCATTCAACCATCTTCTTGTGAGAATCTACAAGACGATATTCTTCCAAAGGAAAAATAACTTTAGCCCCTGATTTTATGAATACGTGAGTAGTACACTATGTTCTTAAATCTAATCGTAATCGAGTACTAAATTAAAAGACGATATTTCAATCGAAATATCATGTCCAAGCGACAGTTCATGTAATGGGAATCGTCCGAGAGACATGAAATCAACATATCGTATTATTATGTTGCTCGTTTGAACATTCTTATATGTATCAATATATATATATTATATATATATATATATATATATATATATATATATATATGTGTGTGTGTGTGTGTGTGTGTGTGTGTGTGTGTGTGTTCCATCAAAAGTAAAACATTTACAACTGTTATCAAACACAAAGTACTAAGCGTAAAGAAAAACCCTTTTATCCAATTATAGAAAAACTAGTAAACAAAATGACCATGAAATAGTATAGATTAAACGTTGAAAATATCGAAAACCTGTGAAACAACAAATTAAAATGAAAAATATTAACAAACATTATCACTCACAAGAAAAATAACATTATTTTCCAACACCAATCTGACCCCCGCCCCTTCCTTCCTTTCTCCCGAAAACATGAAGAAATTCAAATAAAAAACACGGTGTTATTGAAACTGAAAACAAAATGAATCCTGCAAAATGACATCCAACCGGGTTGTAAGAAGGCTTGAGAACATAATTGTCATGGCTATCCAGTACTTGACAACGTCCCGATTTCCAGCCTTCTTCTTTTGCCCAGCCCGGCGTACACCGACAAAACGTATTTTTCAATTTTGGCCAGAAATGGATTCGATTCTTGAAATATCAATAAATCGTCACCCTGACTTGCCAAAAAATGATTTAATTAGATATCCTTGCTATTTCAGATTTATCAATTTTGGCATGCTGTGTGTAATCTCAATGCATTGATATTTGAAGTAAAGAAGATTTCTGGTAAAATTGTAAAAATATTTTTTGTCGTTTTACATCAGCTCAGACGTCTCGAGAATTGGAATTGATTGGACAATCTTTCACTCGAGCCCACTTTTTAAACCCTTGGACCAACTAATGTCTTTTGGCTGCCCTGTTGTTGCAGACAGACGTGAGGATGACACCTCTATAGAATTGCAACTAGGTTACTGGTAACTATCGATAACAGGTTGTCTTGACCAGTCGAAACAATTATTATTTGTCTCAAGTAAAAGACAAACAAACAAAAACCTCCAAAAAACAAACAAAAGAAACGAAATAAACAAACACAAAAAAAAAACATCTGAATAAACCCCAAATCAATCAACCAACAACCACAACCCCCCCCCCCCCCCCGCCCCACTTTGCAATAAAAACAAGATGCCTCGGGCCCTTGCAAATTACAGACGATTTAATCTTAAGATCACAACATTTGAGGTGAGGATCAACAGGTTCTATCGTCAGATTTCTTCAAAGTGAGATTAATTGATAGAAAGTTTATATTTTAAAACAATTGTCTATAAACTTCAGTTACTCTTTTGTACACATATTTTAAGCTAATTCCGCGATTTGAACAAAGTTTTGAAAACAAAGCCATTAAAAATATTAATTGCAATCCATCAAAAAAAAAAAAATCTCAAAATCTCTCAAAAGTGGAAATAGAATCAGTTTATCCTAATCTCAAGAAAACCTTAACCTTACATTAATTATCTAAGTGTCAGGAGGCGCAAACGGATTGAACGCCCCCCCCCCCCCCCCCCCCCCCCCACTGTTCCGATACCTTGCTTTAGATTTTGCTCGCTGCCATGATTATAATATGCCAACATTGTTTTTATTCCCCTCTCCACCAGTCTGCGCCATGTTGTTTTTGGGCGTCTATTTCTCCTCTTCCCTCCTGGTGTCCACATCATTCGAACCTTAGATAACTTCTTCTTCTTCTTCTTCTTCTTCTTCTTCTTCTTCTTCTTCTTCTTCTTCTTCTTCTTCTTCTTCTTCTTCTTCTTCTTCTTTCAGCTTATCCCACATTTTGCAGGGTTGTCATAATGAAATCCACATCTCCATGCATCTCGGTTCAGAGCATCATCTTCCTCCAGGCCCAGTTCTTTCATAGTATAATCATTTACCTTATCCCACCATCTAGTCCTTTGGGCGTCCCTTTTTCCTCTTTCCCGCTAATTGTAAGTCCAATACTTTCCTTCCCACGTACTCCCTCTCTGGTCTCTTTACATCTCCCAACCATTTCAATCTATCTTCTTTCATCTTTATTGATACATTATTCACTCCAGTCAACCTTCGAATTCGTACATTTCTCACTTTATCTTTTTGAACCCTAGATAACAAGGTACATATTGAAAGAAAAAAATAGCTCCTTTCACTCTCTCACTCAATTCTAAGACATAAGTAGTCATGAAAAAAGTAGAAGGTACAACCCTTCTATCATCTGTCCATCGATTTCTTCCAGTTCTTTTACACTTTGAAAATGTTTCTGAATTCTAGAGCAAGAAAAAAATCATTACGCAAAGAACAAAGGCCATGACGCAAGGGTAAGCATTTTCAAATAAAATCGGATATCACATCTCTCTGCTTGTGTTCTTTGTCATAAAGAATCCAAATTAACCGACTTATTGGGTGAGGCAAAAAGAAAACAACAAATTTTTGTTTGACATGAGAAATATACCATTCCACCATTTTTCTGTTTTGAACCCATTTAAAATGTATTTTTAGTATAGTCCCGTGTCCTTTTAATAGTATTTGATCATCACTTGAAGCGATGAAGGTGACAGGTCCCGATAATAATAATAATAATAATAATAATATAATAATAATAATAATAATAATAATAATAATAATAATAATAATAATAATAATAATAATAATAAAAATAGTAATAATAATAATAATAATAATAATAATAATAATAATAATAATAATAATAATAATAATAATAATAAAATAATAATAATAATAATAATAATAATAATAATAATAATAATAATAATAATAATAATAATATAATAATAATAATAATAATAATAATAATAATAATAATAATAATATAAATGTTTACCCCGTGCCCCATTAGGTTTATCTGACCACTGCATGCTCTTGCTACTCCCCACCTACCGCCCTGTTTTTAAACGTGTAAAACCAGTAAAGAAAAGTGTACAGATCTGGAACGGAAGTGTGTGTGAAGATTTGCGTGGTTGTTTTGAATGCACTGACTGGAATTTTTTATCGAATCATGTGATAGTGTGGATGAGCTGAATGACTGTGTGAGTGAGTATTTAAAATTCTGTGAACAGCTAGTGTCTTGTAAAAAAGAAATAAAATATTATCCTAACAACAAGCCTTGGATAACAAAAGATCTAAAACTTTTATTGAACCAAAAGAAAACTCTCTATACTAGTGGAAACAAAAAAGATCTGAAAACAAAACAAAAAGAGATAAAGAGGGTAATATCTAGTTGTAGAGATAAGTACAAAAATAAAATTGAAAAATGCTTTTCTTCTGGGGATAACGGGACACGTGGCGGGGGCTTAAAACTGCTGTGAACTATAATCCAAAGCCCACGATTATATCAGAAGATATCGAAATTGAAACTTTAAATAAATTTTATTCACGTTTCGACACAGCAAACAAATTTGATATTGAAAATGAAAAACACAAATTAGACAGGGCTTTGGAAGATGAAATGACTATTGAGGTCAGTGAAGAGGAAACGAGATTCGTATTTTCGAAACTAAACGAGAGGAAGGCTGCTGGGCCGGATGATTGAAAGGAAAACTATTAAAGGAATGTGCCCACCAGCTTTCCCCATTTATACACATATTTTTAACTGGTCCCTCCAATGCGTTTCGATCCCTGAAATTTGGAAAACTTCAAAAATTATTCCCGTTCCAAAAAAAGAAAAGCTTGAAACTATGAACGATCTCAGACCTGTTGCACTGACTTCAATAGTCATGAAATCTTTAGAAAAACTTGTTCTTGTTAAAATTAGGAATCAGTTTATGCCATTGAGTGATAGTCATCAATTTGCTTACAAACCAGGACGTGGCGTAGAGGATGCCATTTTGCTGTTTACAAACAACATCTACAGGCATCTAGATCACGCTAGGAGCTATTGCAGATTGCTTTTTGCAGATTTTTCTTCAGCGTTCAATACAATGCAACCTCAGTTGGTTGTTCAAAAATTGACTAGTCTGAATTTAAACAAGTATATAATTGCTTGGGTGCTCGAATTTCTTACGGAGAGAGCACAATATGTTCAATTAGGACAAAACAAATCTTCCTGTATAACTACAAATACTGGTGCTCCTCAGGGTTGTGTATTGTCCCCTGTATTATTCACAATATACACGAATGACTGTAGAAGTCAAAACCTGAGTGTACCTTTAATAAAGTTTGCAGATGACACCGCTCTTCAAGGCCTCATAACAAATGGCAACGAAGTGGCTTATAGGCAAGAAATTGATAGATTTGTGTCTTGGTGTGATGCCCACCACCTAGAGCTTAACATAAGCAAGACAATGGAGCTAGTGATTGACTTTAGGAGAGTGAAGGAACCGATAGAACCGTTAAAATTAAAGGACCAATTCGTCCAGCGAGTTCCTCACTACAAATACCTTGGTGTAACGATTGATGACAGGCTCAAGTGGGATGAACACTTGAAAATAATTAGGCATAAGATGTGCAGACGTACATATTTTTTATCAAAACTCTCTCAGTTTAGAATAGATAAAACCCTCTGCACATTATTTTATAGAGCAGTCATCGAAAGTGTTTTGTCATTTTGTATAACAGCTTGGGGAGGCAATTGCTTAGCAGTGGAAAGGAACAAAATAAATTCAAATATTAAAAAATCCATTAAACGCTATATAAATGATGTTGACGATGTAGATCTTTTATACGAGAAATTTTGTATAAATAAAATAACAAAAATATTAAATGACCAGTATCATCCACTAAGACCATCAATTATTATGTCAGAAAGAAGTGGTCGCCCTTTCTCTATTTCAACGAAAACAGAGAGACACCGAAAATCTTTTCTGCCGTCCAGTATTAGGCTTTATAACAACAAGCAATAATCATTTTATATAATTATTTCTCATTTTTACTTTTAAAAAATATAAATATTAATTTATTAATTTATTTGTTTTGCAATCTTTTCAATTTTCAATTTATAGTGACAGTTTTAACTATTTTACAGTGTTTGAAATTATTCATATTATAAAGCGCAGCTCTGGTTATAGAGCTGCTCCTTTTTTATATATATACATCCTATTTCCATTGTATTTTTATCTTATGTGTAAATTATAACACGTCTGTACAAAAAATTTCCTTTTTGGGATGCAATAAAGTATTATTATTATTATTATTATTATTATTATTATTATTATTATTATTATTATTATTATTATTATTATTATTATTATTATTATTATTATTATTATTAATAATAATAAATTGATCATTGCAATTAAACCTTTAACCTGTAGGCGTGTTTTTATTTTTAAATACGTAAATATTCTGATTTACATTGTCCATAGTCATCACCACTCACTTAAACAATACTTTTAGATTTTATCTAATGAACGACAAAAGCATGCAAAAATACTGAGTGCGTTTGGGTACTAAGACTAAATAGGTTCTATATTTCTTCTTTATAAGTTGTGGGGGATGTTGATGAATTGCCCAAATGTTAGGGAAGGAAGATGTAATCAGAGAAAAAAAAAAAGGAAAACATCTCTTTGTCCGCCTCAAGGGATATTTTTCTCATAATCAGGGATTACCATAATACAGTCAGTGTTATGATTATGTGCTGAGTCCAATAACTGTCTAACTGTCAATCTCACAACATTGACATCCGGAAGTATAATGGATCAACACACAAAACTCTGTGTAACCATGAACTTTTATAGTCCGGGTAATACAGTTAAATGAGAATTACTCATAAACGTGGATGGCAAAAAAAAAAAAAAATAACAAAGACTTGAGTGATGTCAACTTCATTCTACTATAGTTGGCTCTAATGATGAGAAAAATAGGGTATGGAGAATGCCACCCTGTCAACAGTCAGTTGTGTGACCGCTCGCTGCCCTCTCTCTCCCGGCCAGGCGGAGGGTGTAGTGTCAATTGGATCCTGAGTTTGGCACTGACCCCGTGACTTTTTCTTCTCTTTTTTCTTCTGGCACTTCTCCATACCCTATTTTTCTCATCATCATCATTGATACAAGTGCCCGTTCCACACTTTTTTCTGTATAGTTGGCTCTATATATATTTATCAATCGATTCCTTGAGAAAGACTACGATATAAGAGTCTCTATAAACCGAGATTACTTAAAGTCACAGGTTAGAGAACTTTCGACAAGATGAGGGCCACTTTAATCGATTGGTATTTGAAGGACTAGTTTTCTGTCCAACATTTTTAAAGACGTGACTTTTTTTATTTGTAGACAACAACAATAGTTTCCAAGTTATTTATGGAAACCTCAAATACAATTTTAAGACATGGAATGCCTAGGAGACGGAATCTAATGGTGCCTTTGCGAAAAGGCTTAATAACGAAGATTGTGTTTGGTTAACTCTTAGGTCATTTTGTATCACAACTGAATCTTCGGTTAAAACAAAACCAGAAGAAAACGATGCCAAATAAACACAGTTCGTCCACATTTTGTTATTTGTGTTAACAGCGTCTGTCTGATGAAGTAAACTTGGAAAAGCGTCATTTTGACTTTGGTCAGGAAAATTAAACTCAGTTATACCAGTTGATTAAGGTGTCTCAATATGTCAAAAGAATGTGTTTTTCTAAAAAGTATCTGGGTCGTGTGACGTATTGACAAGTCGCCGTTGGTCATTTTAATGTATCAATTATGAATTATAAAAAATTCCTGTCAAATAATAGAAAAGTTGTTTGACAGTGTGCGGCAGCTGTTCTGTCTCAATTTCTGAGTCTTAATTGTTCCTGCATACAGGATACATTTATCAATTTTGATGATCTGTATACCCTGTCTGATTCAGTATTTGAAAAAAAATTCGGCTAAAAAAACCCCAACTTTTTAAACAAACATCCTTTTATAGCATAATATTTTTTGGATATTTTTACGATTTCGATATGATAATGTCTGATGCGAAAAGATTTTATCTGGAGCATGACATCAGATGCATGAAACAAGGGCACTAAAAGGCAAACAAAATTACACAACAAACATCGTTGATATCAACGTATAAATTGACAGCTGATGGTCGTTAGCAATATTGCCTGGCCTGGTCTTTTATAACTAGAAAATTGCTTTCCTCTTGCTAGATATATTGAATCCAAGCCAGGGAATCAAACGGGAAATCGTTTTAATAGAAATATGAACATTGTGTACGATCAGAAGTCGCTTGTCAGGAAATAAATTGGTACTTATACTCTTACAATTTTCGTCCATGCCTAATAGACATTTAGATAACCACGCCTCTCGGACAGACGTCAAAATATAAATAATGGCAGCGATTGGTGAACATAGCTTACTACACAGGTTTTACTATCGATGGTGTTTGTCTAACTAAAATACCCACTGTTCTACCTCTTGATCAATCGAGCCAACACTTACACGCTTATAATATGATCGAGAAAATCGTGTGATAACTCGTTACCAATTTCGCGGTATAAAAACATTAACAATGACCAGAGATAGAGAGAGAGAGAGAGAGAGAGAGAGAGAGAGAGAGAGAGAGAGAGAGAGAGAGGGAGAGAAAGAGGTCGATTTCATTCAAGATATTGTTTATAAACAACGAACTATGTTTGTCCGAGCATGTGTCAAGGTGTGTCACAAATTCCATGTTTGATTGGCCAAACATCTACTGGTTAATTCACATCCAAGTCAAGTGGGCAAATGTTTTGAGGTGTCTTAACAAGAACGCAACACCGGGAAAAGGAATATTCTTAACGGTTACTGACCACTGACCACGCTAAATATTGATTGACCTTTGTAATAAACTGGTCAATGAAAGCTGAAATAATCTAAAACGACCATTGACATGTCTTACATATATGTGCATGTACCCAAGAGAGAGAGAGAGAGAGAGAGAGAGAGAGAGAGAGAGAGAGAGAGAGAGAGAAGAGAGAGAAGAGAGAGAAGAGAGAGAGAGAGAGAGAGAGAGAGAGAGAGGGAGAGAGAGAGAGAGAGAGAGAAAGTAAAATTATATGAAAAACAAGTAGATGGGGCAGTAGAAGTATTAGTGTTATTATTATTAGTAGTAGTAGTGGTAGTAGTAGTAGTAGTAGTAGTAGTAGTAGTAGTAGTAGTAGTGGTAGTAGTAGTAGTAGTAGTAGAAGTAGTAGTAGTAGTAGTGCTACTACTACTACTACTACTACTACTACTACTACTACTACTACTACTACTACTACTACTACTACTACTACTGCTGCTGCTACTACTACTACTAAATAAGATTATAATAATATCGAATCGTATCATGTAAGACCTAATAGGTTCTAAAAACCTTTAATTGCTCCGTGTAACTCTTATGCATAGATACAATATATCAATTATAAAAATAGTATTCAATGATGTCAATTAATTGATACTATTGAGAATTAAATTTCAAATACATAAATGAGTGTCATATTCAATATTCGTAGTATAATTAACTCTATTTACATTCATTTGACATGTCCAACTTGTACATTTGACAGTTTCAATAATTGATAACAAAATAATATCCAATGCCTGTTGCATTATTCGTCAAAATCAAATATTATGTTGATAAGCTCTTTATCAATGGCGTTCTTACAATTATTAATTGAATTAGAATTTTTTGTCTCAAACTTTAGATTATTCCAAATTGTCACAGTCCTTAGAATTAGATTATTTTTCCTTTTATATATATATATATATATATATATATATATATATATATATATATATATATATATATATATATATATATATATATACATACTGGCATAACACATGGAGGCAAAAGTTACCACGATAATAAATTATACTATTGCTTCCTATTTGGACATTGATCTTTTGCTCGGGGCTTCGAATTTAAAAACGACAGCTTGAGTAAAAAAAATCCGCAAAAGGTGACTAATCTAATTCTTCTTCTAATCTTTGGGAAGAGTTAGTTTCAAGGGAGATAAAGCAGATAGATTCTCTCAGGTTAAAGTAAATGTTTAAAGGGATCAAAATACATTTCTCATTGATGTTAATCCTTTTCAAAACAATATTTTTTTCTTTTACTTACGGTGTGATCTGAATACATTGGGTTTTAATATGTGCGAAACGCCGAGTAAATTGATTTATTTATCGACTGAGTCGATCTATGCTCTGGTCAAATTTGTATCTGTATTCTGCCACACATTGACAAAACGCTGTTTTAACTTTCGGCCAACTTCTAATATCAGTCGATTAAAGTGAACCTCGACTAGTTGAATATAAACCTAAAACCTAAGACTTCCTTAAAGTCTGGGGCTTAAGACTTATAATAAATAATGATTATTAATGACGATGATGATGATGATGATGATAATAATAATAATACTGATGATGATGGTGATGATGATGATGATGATGATAATAATAATAATGATAATAATATTAATAATGATAATAGTAATAATAATAATAATAATAATCATAATAATAATAATAATAATAATAATAATAATAATAATAATATAATAATATAATAATAATAATAATAATATAATAATCATAATAATAATAATAATAATAATAATAATAATATAATATAAAAATAATAATAATAATAATAATAATAATAATAATAATAATAATAATAATAATAATAATAATAATAATAATAAAGATAGTAAAGATAGAAATTACCTTCATTCATACCCAAGGGGAAATATTTCTGTAAGGACTATTCAAATAAAAGGCTGGAATAATCAGGCGTTAGCCGCAGGACAGCGACCTACAATGAACTAGGGCGAGATATGAGTTGCTCAAGGTTGCACGACCGACGGGCAATGGAACTTGTTACCTCCTGAATAGGAAGTTAAGACGCTACCGCCCTGTTTCACAAGTTGGGATTCATTCTAAGCGATCAATATAGATAGGGATTAAAAAGGTTTTCTACCAAAGTATTGAAGGGCGTTTTGACGAATTACGGTAATGTTATTGATTCGAGTGAGTGTGAATCCGTCACGAGCTTAGGAAAGTTGTAGAGATCCTTGTCAATATGACCTACGCTAAAAGCCAAGTATAATCCCTGTTTATTAAGAGTGAAGGGGTTACAAATCACATTAGAGAGTTTACATTCGCATATATTTGTAGTTTGCTTATAAATTTTATTCTCCTTCTTTTTCTTCCGCTTGCGTTCCCCAGGATAGTTTAAATTCACCTCACGTACGTATTATGGTTTTAATATATTTTTTTTTGGAGTGAAAATGAAATCATCAAATAATGTTTAACATTATGTGAATCGCAGCCCCTGTATGTAAAAGTAATGTAGACATATTATATATAATAAAAGGTTTTAAAGCGGCAGAAAATAGTTTTAATTTTGTTTGATTAGCTCCCACGAAGTAAATATTGTAGGATGTAATAACTTATCACGATATACTTATTTCAGTAGCTATAATTATAACACAGCAAAGCTTTTATCTTTGTATGAACTCCTTTGGGATAGAATTTTGTTCCACTTGTTGAAGTATATCAATTATTGCCGTTTTTTTACTATTTTATTCATTATTTGAATCTTGTTTGCTTCGTTGATTGCCTATTTATAAAAGTAGTTTGTTTATTAGTGTGCTTTTAAGTAACATTCTCCTTCTTCTTCTTCTTCTTCTTCTTCTTCTTCTTCTTCTTCTTCTTCTTCTTCTTCTCCTTCTCCTTCTCCTCCTCCTCCTCCTCCTCCTCCTCCTCCTCCTCCTCCTCCTCCTCCTCCTCCTCCTCTTCCTCCTCCTTCTTCTTCTTCTACTTCTTCTTCTTCTTTTCTTCTTCTTCTTCTTCTTCTTCTTCTTCTTCTTCTTCTTCTTCTTCTTCTTCTTCTTCTTCTTCTTCTTCTTCTTCTTCTTCTTCTTCTCCTCCTTCATCTTCTCCTCCTCCTCCTATCCCTCCGCCTTCATCTTCTTAATATCAGACATTTAAAAACGTTTTGTACAGCGCAATTTCCACTAAACGTGCTCAAAGCACTTTACAAGGGTCCCTGACCAACAGCAACATTTAACATTTAAGACGGGAATGACACCTGTTAGATGATATTACAATTTCTTCGAAAAGAGACAACGCTGTTAATGGCCAGGTACTCATTTTACACCTGAGTACGGGGAGAGAATGTGGTAAAGGCCTTTTCCAAAGACTAAACTATGTGCCGCGCGAGGCTCGAATCCATGATCTTCCGATCAGAAAGTGAGTGTCATACTACAAGAGCACATAGCCGCACATTTGTTAACACGCAGGCACCACCCACTCCAAAATTTTGAACCACGAGAGACTTGTTTTAGAGTACGGCGGAGTTATCAGGTTATAGATAGTTCAAAGTTGACGTCACTCAGGTCTTTGTTATTGTTTTTTGCCATCCGCATTTATGAGTAATGCTCACTAAACTGTATTAACCAGACTATAAACGTTCATGTATACACACAGTTTTATGTGTTGGTCCGTTATACTTCCGGATGGCAATGTTATGAGCTTCTTAGCCAAGCGCATACTATCTATAGACTTGTTCTTTATATTCCATGCGGCACCATGCAAGTCGAAAACATTAGCAGTGGCAGGAGGGAGAATTTCTCTCTCTCTCTCTCTCTCTCTCTCTCTCTCTCTCTCTCTCTCTCTCTCTCTCTCATTCTCTCATTTACCAAGAAGCTAAACGTTGCTTGGTGAACAGTGATAACAAAATATGAATATTCATTATTCCCCGATGGCATCAATAACGAATTAATTAGAAAGAGTGTGCTGAATAGGGTAGGAGAGATAGCGGTAGAGAGGTAGAGAGAGAGAGAGAGAGAGAGAGAGAGAGAGAGAGAGAGAGAATGAGTGGGAGTGAGAGTGAGTGGGTGATAAAGATAGATAGATAGATAGATGGATAGATAGATAGATAGATTGATTGAGAAAGAATATGTTGCTGTGAAAGACAAACACAACCGCAAATAGCTGCTCTAATTTGGTTTATTTCGTATGGTCATTAACTATGTCAAAAGTAAAAATGGTCAAAATTTGATTATTTCATGTTAAGAAACATCCGCTTTGATATCTCTCGTCCTCAAAAGAAGCCTACTGAGAGTTCATCACTTTGACTATAAATAAACGTAATTATCGTTTAGCTTGTTGTATCCAGATGAAATGTTACGTTCTCTCGTCTCTCCTCTACGTGTCTGAAACATGGAGTCTAGACAAGCAATGCCAACACCGCCTGGACGCTTTTGAAATGTGGTGGCACAGAAAATTGCTATTAAATGGGAAATACATACAGATAGTGAAAACCATCAGAAAAAGGCAAATTAATGGGCTTTCTTAGCCATATATGTCGAGGAGGGCACATCGGAAGCCTCGTGGCCGTCAGAGGTTCCCGTTCCGGACCAGTTTGAGGCTGTCAACATTCCTACAAACTCAGGGTACTTGAGGGAGGCAGAGGACAGATCGTCGTGGAGACTTATTATAGGCAACGTGCATAATACATGCGCAGGCCACGGATAAGTAAAGATACCTTTTGCAAGAGGAAATTCACATATTTGAAAGATAATCTCTCTCTCTCTCTCTCTCTCTCTCTCTCTCTTTCTTTCTCTCTCTCTATCTCTCTGTATATATATATATATATATATATATATATATATATATATATATATATATATAATATATATATATATATATCTTGCGAGCGCGAGCGCTATTAACTCCTGTTTTAAAAATATCTTTAGACTTACTTGACTTAAAGCTATTCGCTGCCATTGTCGACCGACTTAGCGTATTCAGTGGCCATGTTTTCTGTGTGGAGGAATCGCCATTCCTGCCTGTTGATGCCATGTCTCTGATGTTGTTGAGGTCTATGGTTGATGTAAGCGGGGGATGATGTTTGGCAATATTTTGATCGAGATCGTTGTTGGGTGTTATTGGCAATGAGGTGCCTGGGCGTCATTTGTGTTTGGGTCTCAAATTGCACAAGAAAAAAATAAATATCAGGCGTGATTTTTAAAATCCTGTTATTTTCATGATATTTTCCTCGATGACTAACCAATGTCAACCGAGCAATCTGACCAATCTCAGAGTTTTTTCAATGTTGTTTATAGCATATTCATACTAAATCTTGTAATAAAAAGCTTTTGATCTGACTTTTACACAAAAATTTCTGATTTTTTCTTACAGTCTAATTCTTTTACTGACTTTATGAATCTATGTTTAAAAAAAAAAAAAAGCAAATACCATTTTTTATTTTATTGTATGAGCTTAGATATTTGTATTATATAGACATAATAGTTTGCATTCGGTAGATATGTTTCAATTAATGAATTCAGTCACGGTAACATTTTTGTTCATGATTCATTGAATGTTAATTTTGTAATTGATATGGGCCATTGATCTTTCAATAAAATATACAAGGTTCAAAGTTAAAAAGTATCTCTCTCTCTCTCTCTCTCTCTCTCTCCCTCTCTCTCTCTCTCTCTGTCGCTCTCTCTCTCTATCGCTCGATGTCTCTCTCCTTTCCTTGCGGTTCAAAACTCCTAGGAATTGTGTAACCAGTCTTCCGGACAATCCATAAGCAATGATTATGTTACACATATAATCATAAGGTGGCATAACTATTTTTA
>NC_088362.1:51770138-51775138 GCF_034508935.2 Berghia stephanieae
ATCTCCAATGTAGATTTAATTCGGAAATACTAAAAACATGGAGTAAATATTGACACAAATCACAAATCACAAAACGTGAAGGGTATAGTTACTAATTCATATTCACTATTATACTCTAATAGATATTAGATTAGATCGTGATAAATCTATTGAGCCATCAACGGTCAAAATCGGTCCAGTAATAACGTGGTCCCAAAAAGGTCGAGCAAAAATAAGCCATTTTTCACACACACAGACACACACACACACACATACAATACATACACATACACATAAAGACTCATACATATGGTTTAAATCAATTCGTTCCTTCAGACACACATACATTAATTCAGTTTTTGATGTATCGGTGGGTAGGAGGATTTCATCATGCAATCTATCCATCCGTCAGTGTTGTGTATCATTATTTCCTGCGATCTCAGCGCCATCCTTCTTCTTTATTTCGTATTTATTTTCTTCATGTTTTGTTTTTATTGTGATCTAAAATGTGCCTCTTGCCACTTTTCTCGTCTTTTTCAGATAAATTCCATTCCCTTTTTGTTTTGGTCTTGCAGTTTCTTTCTTTCTTTTTTTCTCTTGTAATCTTGATTGTGTTTACTTATATATTGTTTTTGTTTGTTTTTGTTTTTAAAAAAACTATTTTCCCAAAATTTTTATAGCTGGCTTTTTCCTTTTTGTTTTATTTAGGTCTTACGACTGGATCACGGTTTTAATATGTGTGTGATCAAATCTCGTAATCAAATTTCATCGCACGTCGTTCCGAGGCAATTATTTGAAGAAACAAAAACAAGAGACAAACTACCAAATAGGGACATATCGTTCAAGCATTTAGAATCGCAAATGCAACTAAATTATATAGGATTCTTTCACGTTTTTTGATTTATTAAATGAGTTATTTTTTTATCGCTCCAAATAACTCACGACCATGCAAGTTAGTTATTCCGCGTGACAAATATAACGAATTTAATCAATCCAAATCCATGAAAGAATGCCTTTATCAAACCCCTCAAAGTAATTTTCTTAGATATTTCGTGACCAATAATTTGTATAATGCTTCATTTTCCAATGAATTTAAGTCAACTAAAGTGATCATTTTAGAGCAACGATGAAAATCAGGATAAATTTAAGGTACAGTGCGGCTACTATGTGGTCTTATGGTATGACAATCACTTTCGGATCGGAAGGCCCTGGGTTCGAGCCTAGCTCGGCGCATAGTTGAGTCCTTGGAGAAGGCTCTTAACTCTCACCGTACTCAGCTGTAAAACGAGTACCTGGCCGTTAACAGCGTTGTCTATGTCCGAAAAAAATTGTAACATCGCCTAACAGGCGTCATGTCTCGTCCTACATGTTATGTGTTGCTTTTGGCCAGGGACCCCTTGTAAAGCGCGTTGAGCACGTTTAGTGGATATTGCGCTATATAAAAGCTCATTAAAAAAACAGTTATTAGATGTTGAACCTTGAAATATTTCCTGTAAATGTTTTGCAGTTGTGATAACCAAATTGTGTTGTCCTTGGTGTCAGCCGCATGTGGCTTTTTGAACTTCCACTCCTACATTGAAAAGAAGTCATGCTTCTCCAAATCAGTTTGATAATCACAATGTTAAAGATTGGGTGTGTTTTATGACCGATATTTTAAAGGGGTAGGGGGCAGCAGGTAATAAATAATACAGCTACAGACTCTCGCCAAATGAGTGATGGTTTTTATCAATCAGCGATTCGATTTTCTTCGTCTGCACTGCAAACATGACAAAGTGACCCCAACACGTTAGAAATGTATTCATACGCAGTAAAAGATTATTTTAGATGGCCAATCAGCAGTCTTTTCAACCTGCATTTAAGCCAAAAAATGGGTGAAAATAATCTGCAATCGATGAATGTTTTTATTTTATTCAACGGGTTCAAAGCATTATTCAACGACTATATTTTTTCTAAGAAACGATATGGTTTTCCAATGGGAGGGGTGGAATAATATACGAGACTTACACTCCTGCTTTTTGGAATTCCGGACGCGTTCCCACCGCTGCACGAGCTTGCGATTTGGGTTATCAGACCTGCATATAAGTAGCGTATCTACTAAGATTAATGCTTAATTGCGGAGAAAAATAACATTTTCTAAAAGTGTGAAAAACATCTCTTATTACTTTCTGACCATTTCAAATTCAAGGTCACAATTAAACATCTGGCTCATCCCGATATAAGACCTGATTGAGGCGCGGGTGGTGGTGGTGGTGGGGGGGGGGGGGTCAAATTTTTATCAAGTCACAGTTTTCTTGCCGAAATAAAATGAACATTTTTTCTTCATTATCGGCGGGATAATAAACCTGCTCGCAAGAAATAATTGAACTATTCAAATTGTTACGTTACATATTATTATTATTATTACCTATATCTTGTGTATGAATAACTGTTCGTGTGTGGTGGTGGTAGTGGTTTGTGTTAGCGTGTGTATGTGAGCGTTTGCGCGTGTTAGTCTGTGTATGTGTGTGTGTGTGTGTGTGTGTGTGTGTGTGCATTTGAGTGTATATATTTGATGGTGAGTTGGTTTGAAAGGCCAGTAAAGTTAATGCTGAGTATTGACTTTTATTTATTGATTATAGGCGAAGCAATAAGCGCAGACACAAAAATCCATCGCGGCGACACATGCTTTCCAACGAGGAGACCGCTATTAGATGTTGTCGCACTCAATGGAACGCAAATACAAGCACACCTTTAATAATTTACCGTCCAAATTTACCCTTTCTAACGGAGAAAGCCCAATAATAATACCGGAAGTTGTAAGGTCATTTTAAGTAAAGAGACTCAACTTGGCGGTTTTTAAACGTTAAATAAGTACCTGGTTTTGGGGGTATTTTTTTAAATAAAAAAATATTGGATTCATTGATGGATACATTTATTTTGTTGTGAACAGCTTGGGCTGTAGATACATGCCGGTTTGAAGCTGTTATGATCGGACGAATCTTCAGCAGAGGCGACATTTAGTTTCAATTCTTCCATACGCTAATTGATGATATACGTCTTGGTAAAATACTCACAATATAAGCCAGTCGGATATAGATAGAATGCGCTTGGCCAAGGAGTTCACAACATTGCCATCCGGAAGTATAACGGACCAACACACAAAACTCTGTGTAACCATGAACTTTTATAGTCTGGTTAATACAGTTTAGTGAGAACAACTCACAAACGCGGATGGCAAAAACAATAACAAAGGCCTGAGTGATGTCATCTGCATACTATCTATAGGCCAACCAATGGAATCACTTGGTTCTTGAGCATAACTACTCACTAGACAGTGCAAAAACCTAAAAAAATGACGTCAAACTATAAGTCCTAGTGGGTTCTAGCGAAGCCTTCGTTAACTTATAGATAGTATGCAGATGACGTCACTCAGGCCTTTGTTATTGTTTTTGCCATCCGCGTTTGTGAGTTGTTCTCACTAAACTGTTTTCACCTGACTATAAACGTCCATGGTTACACAGAGTTTGTGTGTTGGTCCTTTATACTTCCGGATGGCAATGTTGTGAACTCCTTGGCCAAGCGCATTCTATCTATAGGCTGTCACTTGGACCGTGGCCATCAGCCTGACACTGAAACCAAAAAAGACTGGCATTTTGATGTCATTATTTCGTTTTTGTACCGCCTAGTGAGTTGTCGTCAGTAGTGCCCATGGAAACAAGTGGTCCCATTGGTAGAACTATATACTGAATACAAATCACGATTTGTTTTCTTTTGTGGCCAAAGACTGTCATTTTGACGTGATTTTTGGTCAATGTCAGGCTATAAGTTAACGATGGCTCCTTTTGGACCCACAAGGACTTATAGTTGACTTCATTTTTTAGGTTTGTGCATCTAGTGAGTCCAGTGAGTTGTCGTTCGTTGAGCTCAAGGTAACAAGTGATCTCATTGGTTGAACTAATGTATACAACTCACGATTTGTTTTCTTTTGTGGCAAAAGACTTGTCTTTTGACGTATTTTTTAGTCAATGTCAGACTATAAGTTAAAGATGGCTATTGTTCTAGTGGCAGGCTATAAGTTAACGATGGCTACAAACAGACCCACTTGAAATAAATCCTTTGTTTCATCGAGATTTGAATGCCGGGCCTTAAGACCAAAGTCATTTGGACTGCAACTGCGCTGTGGGGTTTCCCTCGCCTTCTTACAAGAGAGGGGGTAAGTCGTGCCGATGGGCGGGTCAATATCGAAGGAACTGCAAATAATAATATAGCTATGTTGGTCCCCAGGGGTCACTCCTGGGTCCAATCTTTTTTGTTCTCGTGTGGCTAAAGTTACAACAGATTCGTGATTTATTGCATTATCTCTAGGCCGATCTTGCCTAGATCTATAGCAGTTGCTTAACAAAACATTATACTTTTTAGTTTCTTTATTCCTTTTATTGTCAAGGTATAATAACTGTTTTCCCCTATCTCTCTCTCTCTCTCTCTCTCTCTATCTATCTATCTATCTCTCTCTCTCTCTCTCTCTCTCTCTCTCTCTCTCTCTCTCTCTCTCCCTCTCTCTCTCTCTCTCTGTGTGTGTCCCTCACTCTTTCTCTTTATTTAACTTCTCGTCATACATGTTAAGTGTTGCTGTCGGCCACGTTGAGCACGTTTAATGGATATTGCGCTATATAAGAAAAAAGCTCAAAGCTCAAGCTCAAATCAAAATTGCATGAAAATAAAATCTAAATTGTTGAAGACAGCCACACCATGTAATATATCTATTGTTAAAACAGCAAAATAACACGGCATTCAATTAAATGCATTTGTTTCTGAATGCTGCCGATTGTATTGTACAAACAATTTTATAGAACATTTTTGACAAGACATGTTGACTGTCTCCAGGCAGAAACAGAACTGTTGCTCCGGTTTGTTCAAAATCTCATTCCGATATCTCAGATTTGAACTGTTTGAGGTTATTTTAATCGATTGATATTTACGGTAAAAGGTTTTTTTTTCATCCTAAAAGAAGACGCGTATTATTACAGAGCACGGCAGAGCAG
>NC_088362.1:51780138-51785138 GCF_034508935.2 Berghia stephanieae
TCTTCTTTAAATGATGAAATAGAGACATATCCGGCATTAATTAAAAGTCTCATTTTCAAGTCTTAGTATTCTGGCAACAATGTATAGAAGGCATTTTATCATTGTATGGCAATAAATCAACAGGTGATACACACATAACATCCCACGCTATTATTGATTCTATATAACGATATCACAATATGAAACAAAAGTATCAAGTGTTGGGCAAGGGTATTTCATCATCGATTAAAATATTTAAAGCGACTACAAAAGATGCATTATTTTGTTTCCACAAATCGTAAAGTTTACGGTATCATATAAAAACAGTCTTATTTGTTCCCCCAAATCAAATATTTTCATAAGAAATAATATCAAGTGTTGGGCAAGTTTATTCATTTGTCATCGATTGGATTACTTTAATCGATTATAAACGTTGCCTTATTTATTCTCCCATGTCAATATTTTTACAAATCATAAGAAAGAAAACTGTGTTGGGTAAGGGTTTTTATTTATCATTTTTGAAAACAATTTACTAAGAGCGATTATAAAAGTTGTTTTATTTGTTACCCGATAAGTATCGAGTATGGGGTATTTATTTATTTATCAACGTGTGATAAAGCGTTACAACAAGTTGCCTTATTTGATCCCCCAAATCAAATATATTCACGACATGATAAGAAACAAAACAAAAATGACTGTCTTCAAGATTAGATTGAGCAATTAGTAAAACAAAAACAAAATATGTTGCATGACTTGTTTACATTCTTTTAACAAACAAAATAATATAAATTAAGGTATGAAACGTTTAAACTTAAGAATGCAGAGCTATGCATAAGCTTATTTATTGCGCTGTGAATGATAACATATTTTACTATTTAAAGGAATGGTCGATTATATGTAGGTACCAATTTTGTGAACACAATGTGCACCCCAGCAAAAGCAGTTATTTGGCCCAATGGGAAGGAAGCTACAATATAGCAATTAATTACTCTGAGCAAAAGATTTCAAACGTGTAGACTGCATTCTGCACGCACTGGCGAATGTTATTGTATAATTGATTAGGTAATATTAATTGGTGGATTGTGTAATTAAGACAATGGCAATAGTAAGGCCAGCTGTTATCCTATTAATAATCCATATTGGGATAAGTATAGAAGAGGGAGTGAGTTGGCAGTTATATTTATTAAGATTTTGTGCTTACTGATTTGACTGAGCTGTATCTGAACGTATACATATATACACAGGCGATGGTCAAAGAAAAGTAATCACTTCATAAGAATACAACAAAACCTTGTTATGCCTTGTTAAGCCTTCCTTACAAAGGAGCATACTATTTCCTGCCCATCAATGTTTTTGTTTATTCATCTTCACAACGCCACTACCACATTATCTCATTCGTCTGTAGTGTTTCATTCATACTGTTTTGTTGATAAAGGGGAAACCCGAAACGTCAATTTTATCTGTTTTCGTATATTAAATTGAAGCTTATATTCAATTTCACATTGTTATTTATCTCTTCGAGCTTCGAGCAGCATCATTTACATTATCTAGTGATATCTACTACGTCAAAATGGTGATATAGGAATGAAGCAAGTGCCAACGT
Source organism: Berghia stephanieae (assembly GCF_034508935.2). Taxonomy (NCBI): domain Eukaryota; kingdom Metazoa; phylum Mollusca; class Gastropoda; order Nudibranchia; family Aeolidiidae; genus Berghia; species Berghia stephanieae. The sequence goes on from NC_088362.1 coordinate 51,781,721, forward strand.
GTAAAATTAACCTGAAATGATAAGGAATGGAAAGATTTGCCTAGATGTACATAATGAAAATATTATATTCATTCTCACCAATCAAACAGACAAACTTATCCTTTTTTTATATTGTTTACTATAGGATCAGTTTCCAGCATCAATTTTGCTCCGGTATCATATTGTTTTGAGAAAGTGAGTTATGATTATTTGTTTTAAATACTTTTTAAAAAATGCCTTTTGCCGCCACGATATCATAAGCTATCGTCGCCTAGGCATTCCACGAAGGAATATAGGTAACTCATCAAACAAGATGTCTGGTGTCAACAGGAATCACCCATGTTGTCCAAGTGAGCAAATTAGGGGTTAATAATTTTGCTCAAGGAAAAAAACGAAAGTGCCTGAAGCGGGGCTCGAACCCGGGTCATACGGATCACAGTGCAATGCCTAACCACTCGGCCACTTCGCCCCTTTTAAATAATTATTAAGCAAAATAAGGGGGTCCCAATAACTCAGTTGTTAGAGAAGTTGCTTCAAACTCAAAGGAACTGAGGCTGATCTTGGGTTCACTCGAGACCCCCCACCCCTTGTCCACCGATCAATGACTGGGTGGTTGTTAGATCTGGTGGAAAGTACTTTGCAATGGTCTAACATCTTATCCAAAGTGTAACAAGCAATTGCAATTTTACTTTTCACGCTATAGAAACCGGTATTAACTCCGGTTCAATACACATATTGGCTTTGTACGACTATTTTTATTTAAAAGTGAAAGAAGGCTACCTATTATTTGCAACCCTCTTTTTCTTTTGGAGAGCATTATTTCCATGGTTTTGTTAAATGAGTTTGAATAAAATAATATATGTCCAAATACTCGAACAATAAACACGATGGCAATATCAAACATAAACAAGAGCAAAGTCTTGCCCGAGCTTTTTGTAAGGAGCCGCCACTGTGTTTTTAATAAAGGAGCAGAGATTCTTTGGGAGCTGTATGCCTTGTTCATTATTTATTCATGTGGCTTCCCCACCTCACGACGTCGCATCGAGAATGTACCAGGAATGTCTGGATTAAGCCCTTTCCAATCACTCTTCCCTTTCCAAAGTCGATATTTTTTTTTCGTTTTTGTTTTCTTCTACGCTTTTATCTGTTTCTTCCTTGTAATTTTTTATTTGTCTCAAAGAATATGCAATAGGTAGTGTACAATATATTGTTACTTATGCTTTAATGGCGTTAAGGGAACACTAGGTCCATTTTAAATCCCTATTATTGATATGTTGTATGAAATATGAAAAGACAAAAATGAGAGTTTTTACATAGCGCAATATCCAATCGAAATCTCAAAGCGCTATACTAGGGGTTCCAGGCCAAAAGCAAAAACTTAACATGTAGGACGAGACATGACGCGTGTTAGGCGATATTATATGTTTTCGGACAGAACAACGCTGTTAACTGCATGGTACTCAATTTACATCTGAGTCGGTGAGCGAATCTGACTAAAGAGACTTTTCCAAAGATTAAACTATGCGCCGAGCGAGGCTCAAACCCAGGACCTTCCGATCCGAAAGCGAGTGTCATTCCACTAGACCACATAGCCGCACAAGATATAATTATTATAATTTCGCAACTTTACTTCAACTCCTTTTCACGTGTTCCTTTTTGTTATTTTTGTAATGTTAGTGATATGAATGGATTTATTATGAACATTTATATAGAACATTCCTATTATTCACGTTTCAGCATGCTAAATGCGCTTAACAATTTTATATACATTTTTACAAGGAATCGAATGGACTAGATTTCTATTTTATACTGTGTCGGTTGCCTGCAAAGCGTAATATTTGCACTATTATTCTTACAATATAAATCAATGATTGTAGCCTTGTATTGTAGTAAAGCCGTTAACATTCTTTCTCTTTCTTTTGTGCGACTGCAAGATTTCTAGTGCATCAATGCAATTCATCTATTATTGACAAACCGACTGTTGTGGTGAGTCTGTAGTCGAATGAATGAACTTGTGTGATACAAAAAAAAAAAAGCCCACTGTGAAGCGCCTCTGAGCACTATTTGTGGATACCGGCGATATATCAAATAATAATAATAATAATAATAATATTAATAATAATAATAATAATAATAATAATAATAATAATAATAATAATAATATAATAACAAACAACAACAACAATAAATAATAATAATAATAATAATAATAATAATAATAATAATATAATAAGGATAATAATAATAATAATAATAATAATAATAATAATAATAATAATAATAATAATAATAATAATAATAATAATAATAATAATAATAATAATAATAATATTAATAATAATAATATATTATTATTTTTATAATAAATTAATCATAATAATTTAAAAAAAAAATAATAATTGATGATGATGATGATGATGATGATGATGATGATGATGATGATGATGATGATGATGATGATAATGATGATGATGATGATGATGATGATGGTGATGATGATGATGATGATGATGATGATGATGATGATGATGATGATGATGATGATGATGAGTCAATCCGCTTTATATCATTCCATTATAATGCTGGGCTTTAATGATAAAGGGCAGATGTCAAGGGTGGATGAAGACTGTCAAAATAAGCTTGTTAGGGGGCTGATAAAGGGACAAGGAAGGAACGCGGCTTGACGTAGCCTTAACGACTTGATTGTCACGGCATTTGGATGTTGTTGTCAATTCAGATGGGTGTTTGTTATCATGGACATAACGATCTGATGAAGCAGGAAAAGGACGATTCTGTGTTTGGCATAATAATAATATAAGTCAAGGATATGTAAGGGGGGGGGGGGTGGGGGGTGGTGAGAGAAAAGTTTAATGTGAGGGTGAGAGAAAGTAAAAAGAATGCTAGAAGCCAGAAGGAAGATAAGAGAACGAGAGAGAGTGTGTGTGAGAGAGAGAGAGAGATAGAGAGAGAGAGAAAGAGAGAGAGAGAGAGAGAGAGAGAGAGAGAAGAGTAAGTGGAAGACGAAAGAGGGGTGAGGATAGAGAGATGGACGGGGGAGAGGTTGGAAAGCAGATACACAGACAAACACATACACACACAGACACACACCCACAGAAAGAGAGAGAGAGAGAGAGAGAGAGAGAGAGAGAGAGAGAGAGAGAGAGAGAGAGAGAGAGAGAGAGAGAGAGAGAGAGAGAGAGAGAGAGGGCAGTGACTTTCAAATTAAAGAAAAAGTACAGCATAATACCGGAGTAAGATGGGAAAATGAGAAGAAAAAAAATGCGTTCAATGTCAAAATCGCCAAAATTCAAACGGCAGATTTGCCATAATAGAACTCTTTTGCCGTTTAAAAAAAATGTTAATCCGTTTCCAATTCGATAGGCTATTTTTAGTTACTTATTATTTTTTGGAGGAGGGGGGGGGGGATGGTACTGTAAAG
>NC_088362.1:51790138-51865138 GCF_034508935.2 Berghia stephanieae
TATTTTGGCGAGAAAACTCGTCCTTCGAATATCAATCGATTAAAAAGACCATGCATTTTGGCAAAAACTCTCAAACTAGAAACCGCAATAGAGGGGGGGGGGGGGTCGTCTCTAAATATCCCTTAGTTGAGTATGACTTAGAATAAATCACGCTATATAGTTTCGAATGTAATATTATTGTTATTGATATATTTGTAAAACACTGAATTAAAAATGTTAAAAAGTAAAGCCTCCTGCTGCTTGCTGCCCTAGTCAACAAGCTTCCCCGCCACCTCTAACAAAAAGGCAAAATGCTCTAATCCTAATGGCTTCCATCTGACTACCTGCAAATGTAAATTATATTATTGTTATCTTTAATAGAAAATTGCATTGCTTTAGATTGGTACCACGTCTACATAGTAATCCTATTTTGCTTTTCATCGTGTTGACGAAAGGAAAGACAATTTCCAGAATTACGTCATGAATTGTCCTTGCGTAAATTCGTTTTCGGGGCAGATGGGATAAGGTTGGACTCATTTGGTGCGATGACGATAATGGGCTTATAAAATGTCAACGCGACGGAGAGATCAATTCGATTTCTAGCTCGTCTCGTCACTCTGAAAGAATCTGCTTTATGTACTCTGACGAAAAAACATTTTTTAACACCTCGGCAAGAAAATGTTTACTTCAAATATCGATAAATTAATCACCTTTAACCTTTCATAAAAGTCTTAAAATTAAAGGACTCTTTGCAGTCTCGGGCTCTTCAACAGGTCAAGGTCATTTCAATAGACCGATATTCAAACTATTTTTTTCCGGCCAAAATGAAAAGAATGGGATTTGGTATGATTGGGTAGTATGCTGAGCCAAAGGGATAGGAGAGTGATGGGGACTGATGTCAGTATTGGGAGAGTGAGGAAGATTTCGTGTTATTATTTCCTAATTCATTTGGGATAATGGGAGAGTTGCAACGTGGAGAGGCGAGTCCCTCGCAAAATTGATAGACATGATTAAAATACAGAAAGAAAGACACAATCACATACTGACAATGCGCAAACACAAACATGCATACATCCTCTCACACACATATATATATATATAATGTCAATCACGTATTTTTTCCGATACAATTGTTTCTATGGGAGGGCATAGAAACAATTGTATCGGCAAAAAAATACATGAGTGACCTTATTTATCTTTATATGCTCTAACCAACATTATCGAGCACCCTCGAACCTACAAGTACCCACCAACACTCATATATATGTATACATTCACTTGATTAGCAGCGGCCAGCAGGATATATACTTCATTGTGGACTCTTTTTCAATGTATTTATTTCGGATTTTAATAAACTCTCCTGCCTGCTATTCTAAAATGTTAACGAATTCATTTACAGATATTATGTCCACCATGGCCTATTTAACCACTTGCATTCTGTTTCTCATGGGACAGATGTAAATCTCGGACATCTCTTGAGGAATGGTGTTTCATTATTAGACCAGACTAATGGGTCAGCTGGGTCAGCGGTACGGTCTTTGCTTGGTACCCGAAAGGTACCGAGTTCGAATACTCGATACCATGTGTGGCCGTGAGCAATTCACCTCGCCTTAGCTCAGTTTGTGGCGCGGTTAAACCCTGGGACTATTCCAGTCTCCTCTTGGACAAATTTCCCGTATGGGATGAATAAAGGGATATATATATATATATATATATATATATATATATATATATATATATATATATATATATATATATATATATATATATATATATAAATATATTTATCTATATATGATTCATGGTCTAAACGTACCGAATTTCTGTTTTGAAAGCGTCAGAATCGTAAATGGACCCGAATTATTGATCGTCGTGGTTAGTCATGACACAACCTGAGATGTTGATAATATAATTAAAAGCAGCTCTCCTTATAATGTCTCTATATCAATTTGGTAATAATCGATCTGGTAATATGATATTTACGAATATATAATAGCCTTAAATATATAAGGCGAATGCTACTAAAAATAATTATGTTCCGGGTACTCTTGCACTTATCAAGTGCAGGGAATGTCATATATGTAAATAGAATAACCGCCTTATCAAAACAAGATATGAAGTATGGGGATGAGGCGACGTGCACTTAATTGCAAGTCTGATAACCCAATTCATAATGGGCTCAGTGTTGTAATGGAAATCTCGAAAAATGATGCATAAATAATATTGTCCATCACAAGTGTTAAACTAGGGCCATAAGCAAATTCGGATGTCAGACCTAAATATATGTACACGTCGGGAGGAGGGAATAATAAAAGTTGTTGCGTAGACAACATAACATGCTTCAGTAACGCGCCTCACGCTTTAATGATAGACAGGCCATGTAGCCTCGGGAGCTCTTTGCATATCTTACATCTGTCATGGAATTGAGATATGAGATGGTAAAAAAAAAAATTAAAGTAGGTTGCTTTGAGTAAAGTAGTGAACTGGGAATATGTCTCTCTATAATAAAACAAGCGACATTTATTCCCATTATAGTACAGTTATTTTTGGAACGGTGGACACAATATAAAATTCCACGCCAGAACAAAACATCATCGCCCAAAAGACCGATGAAAAAATAAAGGAAAGATACATGAATATACACCAGTCTCGTTCCTGCCATCTTCATTCTTTTCCAGTACGACTTTGTCTCTTGTGGCTCCTGAGTCGCTCTCCCGGCACGTTTATTTTGTCAGGTTAACTGTAAGAATGTCCTAAGTATTATTACATTAGGAGAAATAAAGGAGCCCCCCCGACAACGTAAGGGGGTTTGCCCTAATTCGCTTAGGGATCTTGATAAATTGACGAGACAGTAGTTCGGGAATACCCTTTGTCATCTTGTTCAGTTGCCTGTATAATTTTGTGTCGGCGTTACGAGTCTTTAGTTTCCATGGGCTTATATTTTTTATTATTATTATCATTATTATTTTGTTCCTTTAAAGGCTTTTTCGTATTGTACAGGAAATAGGCGGGTGTGGGTAATGAAGCACCCGTAGAATACAAATTGTTTCGGAGATAGGAAAGCCGGGTCATTTTCATTGACGATGATAGATATTTTTCAGTTGGATGTTGTCTTATTTTGTACGGACTGGAAGTCTGGAGGAGTGTAGAAGCTGACGAATTTCTATTTATATTGAAAGGTGATGTATTGTTTACTAGTAGAACGAATGTGACGTCACTCAAGCCTTTGTTATTGTTGTTTTTTGCCATCCATGTTTGTGAGTAATTCTCACTAAACTGTATTAACCAGACTATAAACGTTATAGATAGTGTGCTCTTGGCTAAGAACTCACAACATTGCCATCTGGAAGTGTAACGGACCAACACACAAAACTATGTGTAACCTTAAACGTTTATAGTCTGGTTAATACAGTTTAGTGAGAATTACTCATAAACGCGGATGGCAAGAAACAAAAACAAAGGCCGGAGAAACGCCAACGTCGATCTATCGATAATGAAACTGTGACATAGGAAGAGGCAAATACAGGCTTTGATTTTAGGCATGTAATACAAGTATTCGAAAATTTCTTTGATGAAAACTTTAATTTATGACATTAGTCAACAAAGAAAAAGATTAAGTGTTATTTAACAACATATATTATTTTCTCATGTTATTAAAAAAAAAAAAAAAAATTGGAATCAGTGTTGAGCTATATATAAGTTTAAAGTCACGTTAAATGCTTTTTTTTGTTATTTGAGAAGTTGGTTCACTTCACCACTTGTAGCACTTATAGTCACCTTTATTGCAAGAAAACTCTAATTATGGTACGAAATAAATAACACTGTGAAAGTTAATGTAAGCTTCGATTTAATATACAAAAACACATAAAACGGACGTTTCTAGTTTCTCCTTTATCAACAAAACAGGATGAATGAAACACTACAGACGAATGAGATAATGTGGTAGTGGTGTTGTTGATAAAGGGGAAACCAGAAACGTCCATTTATGTGTTTTCGTATATTAAATTGAAACTTCCATTCAATTTCACATTGTTATTTATTTCTTCGAGCTTCGAGCAGCAACATTTACATTACTCAGTATTCTTTAAGTATGGTACGAATACACTAAGATCTGGAAACAATTTCTCTCTGTTTTGTCTGAACACTGACTCATACAAAAAAAAAAACAACAACTTGAGCTTTTAATAAGCGCAATATTCACTAAATGTGCTCACAGCGCTTTACAAGGAGTCCCTGACCAACAGCAACACCTAACATGTAGAACGAGACATAACGCCTGTCTATTAGGCGATATTACATTTTTTCCCCCGACAGAAACAACCCTGTTAAGGGCCATGTATACTCATTTTACACATGAGTACGGTGAGAGAGAATGTGAGTAAAGAGCCTTTTCCAAGGACTCAACTATGCTCCGAGCGAGGCTCGAACCCAGGACCTTCCGATCCAAAAGCGAGTGTCATATCACTAGACCACATAGCCGCACGTACACACCTTTTCAGATATTTATCTTTCACCAGTGCCTGCTGCTCAATTTGTAACTATTGCACGAGGAAAAATATGTAGAAAGCCCCATGAGCGTAAAAAGATTTACCCTGATTCGCTTTGCGATCGTGATATATTGATTAGATGGGCATCAGTCGGAAATAGCCAATGTTATTCCAATCAGTTGCCATTCTAATATTGTGATAACATCACTGCTCCTCATACGCCATGGAATTTTCGTGAATAGTGAAAAAAAAATTAAACCTAATAATTATCTAACTCCGAATTTTGCACACTTTTACAACAAAAGACACGGGACAAAAACAATTGCTTCCTACCGTTTGGATAGGACGCTAGTCTATCGCAAAGTCCTGGCCGCCAGATCTAACAGACGACCCAGCTACACATTTACCGCTGGGGTTCCGGAAAAAATGTAGACTGCACCCGAGATTGAACTTAATCTCTTCGCGTTTGAAGCGAGTGCCCTACCAACTGAGCTACCGGGATCCCCCCCCCCCCCCATCCCCCGGAAGGATATAATATTATATAAACCTTATCTAGCTTCATTTGTCGGTTAGGGTTTCTCCTAATGATATTTTTTGATACTTATTAACCATGCTTATTATACCAATAATGATTCTCATCTGATTTGAGCACCTGATTGAATCAGGTCAAGTGATTCCTAACATTTCCTTATTTCTTCTTAAATCAACACGTCGACACATCCGATGACGGCTTTGCCGTTTTCTGTCAAAACACATTTCTTTCATTTTGGCAAGAAAACTTCAAGAAAAGATATCGATCAATTTAGCTGGTCATCGCCTATCTAGTCAAATAGTTTCAAAATCAGACCTCAAAGTTGCAGGTTTAAGACATTTAGTTTTAATCGATTGATATTTGAAGAACGATTTTTTCTGGCCAAAATATTGAATACGTGTTTGTTTTGCCAGAGTATGGCAGATTAGCCTATTTAGTGTAAGGAAAAAGGGATTGATTTGGCAGGTTGTTTTTATTTTCGCAACCAATAAGATCAAAGCGCTGCCTGACAGATTGACTTTTACATTTTTCTATGACACTTGTTGCCCGTTGAGTCGCTTAATCGGTGACAAGTCGACTTTACGAAACCGTCCGACTTTAACGTTGACGAGCTACCTTTTACCTTGTACTACATCGATTTGGGAAGAGAGAGAGAGAGAGAGAGAGAGAGAGAGAGAGATAAATAGATGGAGAGAGCGAGACATATAGATTGATGAAGAGAGCGAGAGAGATAGATTGATAGATACATACAGAGAGATAGAGAGAGTAGATTGATGGAGAGAGCGAGAGAGATAGATTGATAGATACATACAGAGAGAGAAAGAGAGAGAGAAAGAAAGAGAGAGAGAGATAGAGAGAGATAAATAGATGGCGAGAGCGAGAGAGAGATAGATTGATAGATACATACAGAGAGATAGAGAGAGAGAAAGAGAGAGAGAGATAAATAGATGGAGAGAGCGAGACATATAGATTGATGGAGAGAGCGAGAGAGATAGATTGATAGATACATACAGAGAGAGAAAGAGAGATAAAGAAAGAAAGAGAGATAGAGAGAGATATATAAATAGATGGCGAGAGCGAGAGAGAGATAGATTGATAGATACATACAGAGAGATAGAGAGAGTAGATTGATGGAGAGAGCGAGAGAGATAGATTGATAGATACATACAGAGAGAGAAAGAGAGAGAAAGAAAGAGAGAGATAAATAGATGGCGAGAGCGAGAGAGAGATAGATTGATAGATACATACAGAGAGATAGAGAGAGAAAGAGAGAGAGAGAGACAGAGAGAGAGAGAGAGAGAGAGACAGAGACAGAGAGAGAGAGCATTTAATCTATTTAGGAAGCTGCCAATATAAACATCAAAAGAATATAGTCATCATCATCATCATCATCATCATCATCATCATCATCATCATCATCATCATCATCATCATCATTGTCATAATCATCATCATCATTATTAAAATCTTTATCAATGTCTTCACTATCATGCTTTATTTTCATTATCAGGGGTAAAAACGTGTAAAATAATGAAATTTAATAATACTTCTTATAACAACACACAACAAATTGCTCAATTAATACATTATATCCAGGGCAGACACACAGGTGTGTTAGCCTTGATTAGATCCCAAACCACCTCAATTTGCAAATTATTCTTGATAAGGGTGACATAATTTAATTACTCAATATATAAATAATTATATACATGTGGTTGGCTGCATAATAATTTAAATTTTAGATTGCAGACAAGATAACGATAAACACAGTAGGTGGCTTATTTATAATATATATTATATAATATTATATATATATATATATATATATATATATATATATATATATATTACATGGGGCAATTCTGGCACGTGAAATGATAAAACGTGAGCTTTTTATATAGCGTAATATCCACTAAACGTTCTCAAAGCGCTTTATAAAGGGTCCCTGACCAACAGCAACAAGTAACACATAGAACGATACACGCCTGTTAGACGATATTACAATTTTCCGACAGAGACAACGATATTAGCGGGCAAGTACTCATTTTACTGCTGGGTACGGTGAGATAATGTGAGTAAAGAGTTTTTTTCCAAGGACTCAAAAATGCGCCGAGAGAGGCTCGAATCTAGGACCTTCCGATCCGAAAGCGAGTGTCATACTACAAGACCACATAGCCGTACAAGTACGTGGAAATAAACGAAGAGTTGATTAACACTATATTATCATAATGGAAATAAGGTGATATTATTTTCTTTTATTTTTATAATCATGGCAAAACAAACATATGTAATTGTTGTTGCGGCTATGTGGTCTAGTGGTATGACACTCGCCTTCGGATCGGAAGGTCCTGGGTTCGAGCCTCGCGCTCGGTGCATAGTTGAGTCCTTGGAAAAGGCTCTTTACTCACATTCTCTGACCGTACTCAGGTGTAAAATGAGTACCTGGCCGTTAACAGCGTTGTCTTTGTCCGAAAAATTGTAATATCGCCTAACAGGCGTCATGTCCCGTCCTCCATGTTAAATGTTGCTGTTGACCAGGGACCCCTTGTAAACCGCTTTGAGCACATTTAGTGGATATTGAGCTTTTTTATTATTTTTATATTTTTAAGTGACAAATTGGTGAGATGTCACTGGTATAAAAAATATAAAATAGATCTGAAAAAGTGTGTATGAAGCAGTACCAGAAAAAAAACAGAAAAGCAATTACAAGAAAAAAAAATCACCCCAAAAAATCGGCCTGCCTGTCTCGAATGAGGATCGAACCAGCACAGACCTCTGAGATCTGGGATTCGATCTCTTGTCGAGGCATGCAGATTTTTTGGGGGGATTTTTAATTTTTGTCTCTGCTTTGTATGGCACTGTTTCACACACGCACACAAACACACACACACACACATATACACACACACAAACACACACACACTTTTTCATAACTTTTATCTCTGTCTTTATTATTATTGTGACGACCAAAAGCAACCATTTTGGAGGGTTTTATTAAGATAACCAAACGTGCCTGAATCTCTCTCTCTCTCTCTCTCTCTCTCTCTCTCTCTCTCTCTCTCTCTCTCTCTCTCTCTCTCTTTCTGTATCTCTATCTATCTATCTATCTATCTATCTATCTATCTATCTATCTGTCTATCTCTCTCCCTCTCTCTCTCTCTCTCTCTCTCTCTCTCTCTATATATATATATATATATATATATATATATATATATATATATATATATATATCAATCTCCCTCAATCTCTTCGTCTGTGTAATGGGGTGATTGATATCCTTGTAAAGATTAAAGATGCAACAAGTTGGTGAACGGTTGTTCTTTAACTTACGATGTAACAGAAGAGTGTTATCACGTACATTTCAAGGTGTGCCTTTTCTAATGACACTTAACGGCTATGTGGTCTTGTGGTATGACACTTGCTTCGGATAGGAAGTTCCTGGGTTCGAGACGCTCGCGCATAGTTGAATCCTTGGAAAAGGTTCTTTACTCACATTCTCTCACCGAACTCAGGTGCAAAATGAGTATCTGGCCGTTGACATAATTGTCTCTGTCTGAAAAAAAAATAATATCGCCTAACAGGTGTCATGTCTTGTTCTACATGATACGTGATGCTGTTAGTCAGGGACCCTTTTGCGCTTTTGAGCACGCTTACTGGATATTCCGCTATATAAAAAACTCAAAGCTTTATTTTATTTATTTATTTTTTTTTACATATACAAACTCGGTTGACAGCTAAATCTTACAAGCAAAGGGTCCATTATATATTATTATGTGCCAGATATAATCGTTGTTCTCTTTGTTTTGTTTATTTATATATATATTTTTTTTTTTGGGGGGGGGGGGGGGGATATTTTATAAGGAATTATTTTGGGTTTTTATTTATTGGCTTCTTGTTCAGTTGGTAGTGATTGCCTAGCTGGATATATTAGACTGGCAGAAAGTACCTAGTTAAAGATTAAAATGAAACAAACTAGAATTGTTACTGTCCAGATATAATTAATTGATACGGGACAAACTGCAGATTTTCTTTAAAGTTGATTTTCATAATTTAATCAAAGTAGAGGCAAATCATCATCATTCATTATCATCGTTATTATCATTATTATTATTATTACGTTTTTTTATTAATATTATTATTATTGTTATTATTATCATTATTATAATTATCATTATCATCATCATCATCATCATCATCATCATCATCATCATCATTATCATCATCATCACCATTACCATGCCATCATCATCATCAACATCATTATTACCACCACCATCATCATTACTCTCTTCCTTCTTTGCACTTTTCGGTTACAATAATATAAAAGTTGAGAATGCAAAGGTTTACTTTGTTTTCATCATTCAGTCCATGACCTACAAATATCTTGCAATTTCATTAATTGTACCCGAGGACTCTGATTGTATGCTCGTACATAATTGAGGATTATTTTGTCGATATGACAAACACGTGGGTGTGTGTGTGTGTGTTTGTGTGTGTGTGTATATATATAAGTGTAAGTGAATTAGTGAGTTGGTTGTATTATGTGTGTATCTTTGTTTGTGTGCGTGAGTCTGTGAGAGTGTATTATGCGTATGTATATGAGTGCGATTTCGTGTTAGGGAGTGAATGGGTGTATTATGTGTGTGTGTGTGTGTGTGTGTGTGTGTTTGGCGATTGCATGTAATTGAATAAGTGGACATAATATATACACAGACACACACACACATAAATATATATTTATATATATATATATGTATATGTATATATATATATATATATATATATATATATATATATATATATATAAGAGAGAGAGAGAGAGAGAGAGAGAGAGAGAGAGAGAGTGAGAGAGAGAGAGAGAGAGAAAGATGAGTTTTTTTCATGAAGAGTATTTTTTATTGTAATGACATGAGCTGAGATTTCTCTCTCTCTCTCTCTCTCTCTCTCTCTCTCTCACTCTCTCTCTCTCTCTCTCTCTCTCTCTCTCTCTCTCTAGCTCTCTCTCTCTTTTTTTTTTCTCTCCTCCTCCTCGTGGTTCTTCCCATCTTCCACTACTTTCTACTTTTAATAAAACTGAATAAGATAATATGAATGAGCGTAAATATATTATAATTTGTGTAAGTGCGTGAATAAAGGTGAGGGCTCTTGTGTATCGGTGCGTGAGTACGTGTTGTCTCAATCAGCAGGGATTCACCTATTATGATTTTTTAAATCATGTTGACAGAATGAAAATAAACCTGACCTTTGTTATATATTAATGGCATTTCCCCTGGCCCAAGCAAAGCGTCAACAATATCATTCTACCGTACTATTAAAAAACGCATTTAAAATATAATATTTAACCAGATCAATCTTTGCTCAGATATCAATCGTTTAAAATCTTATCAAAACTCTCAAACCTGAGACTTCCTAAAGAGTTTTTGTTTTTGTTGACAAGATGAGGATCTTTTTATTCGATCGATATTTGAAAGGCGCGTTTTCGGGTCAAAATTTTAAAGTGTTTTTTCAGAGTAGGGCGTATCAATTCTGATTGATTCCTAAGCTGTGGAAAGAACTAGAATAAAAAGATAATGAAGTGGTGATTGTCACGAGGAAAAAATAGTGTTCGGTATCAGTAAAAATAAATAGTATTGAAATTATATACCACTGTCATCATTGCAGTCATCATCACCATTATAATTATCGTCACCACCATCATCATCATCATCATCATCATCATCATCATCATCATCATCATCATCATCATCATCATCATTATCTCCATCGTCATTATTATTAATAAAAATGATAATAATATTAATGATAATGTTACTAATAATAATAATAATAATAATAATATTGATAATAATAATGATAATAATAATAAACACAAACTTACTACTAAAACCACTACCGCCACCTCTACCACCATCGTTACTACTACTACTACTACTACTACTACTACTACTACTACTACTACTACTACTACTACTACTACTACTACTACTTCTACTACTACTACTACTACTACTACTACTACTACTACTACTACTACTACTACTATACTACTACTACTACTACTACTACTACTACTACTACTACTACTATTACTACTATACTACTACTACTACTACTACTACTACTACTTCTTCTTCTTCTTCTTCTTCTGATGCTGCTGCTACTATTATATATTATACAAATAAGGTAAGAAAAAACATACGTTATTAAGCATAATGACATGAACAGGACATTTAGGGGGAAACTGACGTGTTCTTATTTGCAGGTCTGATACCCAAATTTTATATTTTCATTGTTGCAATGAAACTACTCTTAAACCAACGGATTGCAACAATTTAAAACGGGCCCATAAAATGCGTCTGGATATCAGACCTGCAAATATGGTTACCTCGGGGAAAGCCAAATTGTTAACTGCAATTATGTTAAAAATCACGAATATTATTGATTTTTCTAGATATGTGTCACAGGTGCAATATCAATTTTGAAACCAATATCCTGCAACGTTTATCAGCCTCCTAAGGCTATCATTATTCACTTGAAACACTATTATTTCCCCCTCGCATTACTGTCGTAAAATACACCTACACAAAAATCAGTAGATCTAATAGTGTCATCGTCATAACGCATCAGGTTTTTGGATGGATTTAATTATTTGTCTTCTGAGGAAACGCAGCGGATTATCGAATGTTTTTGTTGCGAACAAGAGGGATGTGAACCTTTTGGGTAAAGTGTTGTTAATGGTCTTAATGCGGATTATATATGACCCGTCATGTCAACTGGTATTAGAATAGAATGAACAAGATGGGACAAAAATAATTCGAGTAAATATATTGAGGTAATACCCACTACACGTGCTCAAAGAGTTTTACAAGCGAGCGCTAAACCAACAGCAACGCTTAACATGAAGGACGTGACTTAACAACTGTTCGGCGATATTATATTTTTTTTCCTGATAGAGACAAAACTGTTAACAGCTAAGCACTCATTTACACCCCGAGCATGATAAAAGAATGTGCGTTAAGAGCGTTTTCCAAGGACTTCAGCGATGCGCCACCCAAACTGGGACTCGATCCCTGTACCTTCCCTAGACAAGTTGAATCCAAAATGGTCAGAATTAGGTGACTTATTTTCTTTTAAAAGGTTAATTTTTTTTTTAATTTTCCGAGTTTGAATGTTTTACTAAGCTGTAGATCATTCAAACCAATCGATATTTGAAGGACGAGTTTTCTGGCCAAATTTCTAAATATCCGTCTTTCCATAGCTCGGAAGTTATCTGTTTACATTAAAGTAAACACTTAATTAAACATCGGAGAAAAAATTAAAAACAAATAATTACCTCGTCGGCTTTGTTTGCTTTCATTTTATGTCTCAAAGGATTCATTAAAGTTCAAAAGAAAGGAAAATGGAATAGATTTTTTAATTGCAACCACGCTCTAAATGTCAAAACCATAACATAATGACCTTGCTCGAGAGCTTCCTGCCGAGAACAAAAACAAACAACTTCAGCAGCACTCTACTTTACATCTCGTATTTTGCTATTAAAAGATACCTCACGCTATCTTGTGTTTTGAGTGAGCTCATCGGACTTTGTTGGCAAATTAGTGAAGCCGTGGCTCTTTCATTGAATTTTCTGTTCCATAAACAAGAGTGGAAAAAGCCTTCCCGCGTCCGCAAAAGCATCTCTCGTGGGGCTAATCTCATAGACCTCATTCTCAAGACACTTTAAGTTAAAGAGGGAAAAACAGTTTAGAAAGGAAAACTAGCAGTAAGATAAAAACATTTCAAAATGCTCTTATACTAAGAATATATATCTTACGCAGACATCTCGATTAATTCTTCTCCTTCCTCCATTACTTCATTGCCTCCTCCTCCTCCTCCTCTTCTTCTTCTTCTTCTTCTTCTTCTTCTTCTTCTTCTTCTTCTTCTTCTTCTTCTTCTCGATTATCATCATCATCATCATCATCATCATCATCATCATCATCATCATATTAATCATCATCATCATCATTATCATCATTATAGTCGTTGCACTCTTCGTTTACATTTTTCACTTCTCTCTCTCTCTCTCTCTCTCTCTCTCTCTCTCTCTCTCTCTCTCTCTCTCTCTCAAAAATTCAGATTTATCTTTTTTAAATAGATAAAATCAACGAAAGCAACAATATAAACAATAACGACAACAACAAGAACGACAACAACAACAACAATAACAACAATATAAAAAAGCAATCAAAAAGAAATCAAGCAACAGTTAACAGCCACACATTACCAAACATCATTTTCAATTTGACCAGTAATTCCTCAAAAAATATCTATGAATTAAGATTACACTCATTTTCTCAAAATCTTTTAAATATGTAACTTTAAGACGGATTTATGACTATTTGACAGGTTAAAGGCCATCTAATTAATCCATTATGGTATCATTATTTGAGGTCAAAATCAAATAATTGGTATCTAATGCAAAATATTCTTTGTGAGGAAAGAAAATTGTATTTGTTTGAAATGTCGGTCAGAAAGATCTCCCTGTTATTAAATGACAAACATCGCATGATGTGCATTTCCTGAATTGATTATATATTATAATATATATATATATATATATATATATATATATTATATATATATATATATATATATATATATTATATATATATAAGGGGTAGGGGGTATATACCAGTGGAATCGCCGCAATATTTGCGGAGAAATAAAGGTTAATACTAACAGGCAGTCTCTTTATTTATTGTGGAAATTAACATAGATCGAGGCGAATCGTTTGAGGCAGCAACGATCAAAAAGACCCGCCTAATTAAGTCTGTAAGTGCGCGGAAATGAATTTAGCAATAGGGTAGGCAGATAGTGAATACATGAATACTCCCATCAGATCTTCTAAATGATTATTTGAATCAACGAGAATTGTAATTATCCCTTAATCTAAGAAACGTTTACAAGTTACTCGTATGTCAAATATATTATATATGAAAAATCTCTGCATCTATGTCTATATCTATATCTATATCTATAGCTATATCTGGGAAAAATAGTTTTAGAATGTTTAGATTTACCAGTTATTCTGAGCTCGATGATTAAAATTTAACATTGGCTATAGGGAGCAATGTTGATCCCCAACCCTATATTATTCTAAAGAATATATACACGTATCAAGAAGGGCTTTAGAGACAGACAGTATAGCATTCCTTGATACGTATATATTTCCTTGAATTTGTATTTTGGCCACACCGCCATCTATCTTACAGATAAAATGAATTGACTCACTATATATTAGATTCTATATTTTATGGCAATCAAATATACAAAATAAATGGTTATGCTGTTCGTGACCAAACTTCTTTCAAACACACACCCCACTCGACTCAGAAATGAACTTATTTGGCTAAAGTGACGGATATTGTAAGTCTATTGCTACAAAAAATCGACCACCTATATGATATTTGTGTTTGAAATAGAAAATGTGGACTGTCGCATGTGGAATAAATGAAGCACTGTAGAGCTCATTGCGCATGGACTTATTATTTCTTTTTTCCATTATTTAAGTTGCGATTATAAGCTATTAAAAACCCCTTTTTAAACAGAGAGGAATGTTAATTTACAGGAGATTTTTTTTTCTGGGCAACCATTGATAATCTCTTTTCTCTCAGGAGAGAAAATGAAAGCAGAGTGACAAATATTTGGTTTAAAACAAAATCAATAAAAACAAAACAAAGAAAAAGGCCCGTAAAGAGAGATTGCCTTGAGGATTTTGTTTTCCTCACAGCTTTTGATGTCGAAGGATCAGACGGGGGGGATGGAAAATAGAACATTTTATCTTTAGATGAGTTGAAAAATAGCCACGACGAGTGGGAGAAGATAGGTATTTACAATCAACTGATGCGTAAATATTTGACAGATGAATTTCTCATTGCACTTTCTTTTCTCTTTCAAACAAACACACACTGACATACTAACACACGCACAGACACACATTGCTCTCACACATATGTATATATGTATATATATATATATATATATATATATATTTTTAGTGTTGGTGGGTACTTGTAGGTACGAGAGTGCTCGATAATGTTGGCTAGAGCTAATATAAAATATAAATGGAGTCACTCACTTATTAATGGCCGAAACACATGTTTCTGTGGTCTCCATTCACGTCATCAGTCGCAATGTCCTAAATAAAATCTTTCTACGACATAGCGATGACACGTGGACGGACACAGAAACATGTGTTGGCATTAAAATGAGTGACTCATTTATATATATATCATATATATATATATATATATATAATATATATATTATTATATACCACGAAATCAATCCACCTTACATCAAAAACTTGACAACCTCTTTCGGTAATAAATTATTCAAACTGCTACAAAATGCTTCACACAAGACCACATCTTACACCCTATCATGAACAACAAAATAAGAAACCCCATCAAAATAGGATGCACCTGCAGGTCAAATAAACAAAACATTACATCTTCTTCTTCTTCCATTAAGGCCAAAGCTTCTGGCTGAAGATTGTTATGGTCGTCTTTTCAGTAACAGGTGTTTTAGAGGGAAACAAGGAGGGATTTTTGAAGCCATCAGTCGAAAGGGTTTGTTTACAAATGGTCGGTAGCGAGTTCCAAAGTCATCCAACAACAAACGAAAACAATCGCAGCCAGAACAGCCTTACAACAACCTCCGAAAAAAATGTTATTGCAGGAACCAGGCAACATGTCCACTAAACGGCAATATTGTCTGACACAAAACGTTATATACCAAGAGCATTTACAATCACAGATACACGCAAACAAGAATCATACATTGGACGTACACAATGTTCCTTCAATACCAGACACAATCTACACAAATCTTCTTACAAAAACTTACACATACGACATTCTTCAGCATCAAACGAACACCTTTGAAACTTAAAAAAAAAAAACAAAAAAAAAAAAAACATCAAAAAAAAAATTTAAAAAATAGAAAAACAAACAAACAGAAAACATACAAAACTACATCGCATGGAAAATCATCTCCAGTTCATAGTCATACTCCACTTCATCAAAATTTTCAAACTCTGATTAAAAGAAATATTCTGTAGCATCACGAAACCAAACATGGTAACACTCAACTAAAGAAACGAACTTACATCTTCATGTAGACAAAGAAACAAACATCTTTTATGTAATTACAAACCAGGCGCGACCGAAAATATACGATGTCAATATGTCCCGCAAATTGAGAATGCAAGAAACCATATCGTATTAGTTGATGAAAATTATTCATATATATATATATATATATATATATATATATTATATATATATATATATATATATATAAATATTAGTTCTCTTATATAAGGAATGAAGTTGACGTCACTCAGCTCTTTGTTATTATTTTTAGACAGCCTGCTAGTGATAAGTTCTAACTAAACTATATCAATCAGACTAAACTTTCACGGTTACACATAGTATTGTGTGTCAGAATGTTATATCCGGCTGGCAGATGTTATGAGCATTTTACCTCAACGCATAACATCAATATATTGTGCGTAATGCATGTTTGTATGGTGCACGGAGAATTACAAGTTTAATTTCATTATCCTGAAGTATAAAAAAAGATCTTTTAATCTATATCTGGTTATAAATTTTCAGAATTAGATTTAACTGGCAAGCAATCAACACAAAGCCTCTTCCAGTCTGTTTTAAAATTGCAAATGTGAAAATAGGGCGTATAGATAGCCATTTTAGGGATGTCGCAATATGTCTAGCCAACATAGAAGCTACCTATAGTGTGAATGCTTCTCTCTCTCTCTCTCTCTCTCTCTATTTCTCTCTCTGTCTGTCTGTCTGACTGTCTCTCTCTCTCTCTCTCTCTCTCTCTCTCTCTCTCTCTCTCTCTCTCTCTCTCACTGTCTTCATTTATATGTATCTGCCCATCTATGTCTATATATCTATCTACTTATCTTTCAATCCATCTATGTGCATGCCTATTTTTCTATATATCTACATATGTCTCTGGCTGATCGACTATTTCTTTATCTGTCTGTTTGTCGGTCTCAACTTCTCTTTTTCAAATTCATACCTTATCTCTCTATTTACCTCTCCAATAACTGATAACTCTCTCTCTCTCTCTCTCTCTCTCTCTCTCTCTCTTTCTCTCTCTCTCTCTCTCTCTCTCTCTCTCTCTCTCTCTCTCTCTCTCTGATTCCCAGTTAATGAGAACTCTTGTTTGGACAGACTACATGAAATCACACTTTTGTTCCAAGTTTCTTTTCCAATATTTGGCCCGCAAGGTGACAAAGGAAACTATGTTTGGAGTTTCAGCTAAGGATAAAACCACAAGATTAATTGGATTTTAGATTGAGAACACATTCTATTATAAGCTGAATATTTTTCTAAAATGTCAAACTCAATTCAGAATAGAGTCCCAGGTTTTAGTCCCGCTATGAGCGGCGCATAGTCAAGTCCTTAAAAAATGCTCTTTACTCACATTCTCTCACGTTACTCAAGTGTAAAATGAGTACCTGACCGTTAACAGCGTTGTCTCCGTCAGAAATGAATTTTAATATCGTCTAATCGGCGTCAGGCCTCGTTGTTGTTGACTAGGGACCCAGTGTAAAGCTCTTTGAGCACGTTTAGTGGATATTGAGCCATATAAGTGCTCCATTTTTTTCTATTTTGTATTGGAAATTTTAAATTCTTTTTTGAGGCTGCTAGGCCATGTGGTCTTATGGTATGACACTCGCCTTCGGATCGGAAGGACCTGAATGCGAGATCCAAGCGGCGCATAGTTATGTCCTTGGTAAAGGCTCTTTACACACATTCTCTCAACCACTCAGGTGTAAAATGTGTTCCTGAACGTTGACAGCTTGGTCTCTATCGGAATAAAATTGTAACATCGCCTAACAGGCGTCATGTCTCGTCCTACATGCTAAGTGTTGCTGTTGGCTAGGGACCCCTTGTAAAGCGCGTTTAGTTGATATCGCGCTTTATAAAAGCTCAAGTTCATTTGTTTGTTTTTGTTGTTTTGTTTTTTGTTTTTTCTTTTGGGGGGGGGGGGGGGGGCGTTAAAATTTTGAAACAAAGTCTTTTTTTTTTTACAGAAGATCTTAGTAGTGGAACTAACTTGATGCAGTCATATCCTGAAGAGAAAACCAATTCTCTAATTTTCTATTTCTAAAGATAACTTTTTAAGACAAACTTCTATGAACTAAGAATTTTTAATTAAAAGAGCAAAAGCAAACAAAAGACCGAAACAAAAAAGAATGAAGAACAAAACATAGCCAAGAACAACAAAAAAATACAACAATGAGACCACAAATTAAATGTCACCAAAGTCGTAAACAAGTATTTATAGATTTATTTAAATAACATACAGAATACAAAAGAACATAGACTTGTGAATCCTTATTGACAACAGGTGGCGCTGTCTGAAGTCTGAAATAAAGGACAGTCCTTCACAGGAAATCGATGGCGGGCAGGCGACGATAACATACAACTTCAAACCAACTTTGTGTCTTTGAATGTCGGGCAATTTTAATGGAAAACGGTGCAATAAGAGGGAAAACACCCTATTACATTTTTCCTTTTTGATATGGGATATGACAATGTGTTGATAGCACGAGATAAAAAGAGTTTTCTAATTTAGATTTGATGTTTGGGCTTTTTACAAACTGTTTTAGTGGACATTGTATAATATATTTGAAATTTCTTTCCTTCTTCTTCTTCTTCTTCTTCTTCTTCTTCTTCTTCTTCTTCTTCTTCTTCTTCTTCTTCTTCTTCTTCTTCTTCTTCTTCTTCTTCTTCTTCTTCTTCGTCTTCTTCTTCGCCTTCTTTTCTTTTTCCTCCTCCTCCCCCTCCTCTATCTCCTCCCCTCCTCCTCCTCTCCCTTTTCTTCCTGCTTCTTCTCCACTTCTTCTTCATTTTCTTCTTCTTCTTCTTCTTCTTCTTCTTCTTCTTCTTCTTCTTCGCCTTCTTCTTCTTCTTCATCGCCGTTGTCGTCTTCTTCTTTTATCACTGTTGTTGTTATTATTGTTTTCATCATCATCATCATCATCATCATCATCATCATCATCATCATCATCATCATCATCATCATCATCATCATCATCATTATCATCGTCGTCGTCATCATCATCATCATCATCATCATCAAAACCATCATCATCATCATCATCATCATCATCATCATCATCATCATCATCATCATCATCATCATCATCATCATCATCACCATCATCACCATCATCATCAACATCATCATTATCATCGTCACCCTTGTGTATCTCGAAGTAATGAGCGAATTTCAAGACTTGTGTTATGACACTCGACTACTGACCTGTACGTCTCTGGTTCGAGTACAGCTGTGGTGACGCAAAATTGTGTCCCTTCGAGACGCTATATTTTCTCATCATACTCGGGTGTAAAATGAGTATCTTGCCTAGTATTAGGGTTTTCTCTATCAGAAAATACATTTTTAATAACCTTTCAGACATCGTGTCTTGTACTTTAAATTAAGTGGGGCTGTTGGTATGGACCTGTTGTTTAAACCCTTTGAGAAAATTTAGTGATTTTGGCTCTATCTATCTTTATTGTTCACAATTTAATCGTGAAACAATTTGTCCTATTCGTCTGCAATACAAGGGCCAAAGACGCCGACTCTGTCGTGCACTGTAACAAATCTACTTTTTTTTTTCAATTTGGCCTCAAATCTTTACATACTAAATCAATGGATTATAAGACAAAGAATAGTTTGTCTGAAGTCTTACGTAGTTTATCCGAGCCATGAGTCCCATGAAGCCTGAGTTTATCCAAGAGTCTATAGCGTAAAACGAACAATAATGAATAATGATTGTTTGTTATCCTTTAAATAAAACGCTAGTTTATTACAAAGTTCTTTCCGCCAGATCTAACAGACTGCTGGATGGACACGGGGTTAAGGAAAAAATATATATCGACTCCAGCAACTGGGATCAATCTCGGTCTATTTTTGCATGTGTAGCGAGTGCACTACCCATTGAGTTATCAGTACCTCAAATATTTTTGAAGTCTCAGGTCTGATACTTTATACTTTCTGTGGTTATCTCAATCTATTGTCTTAAAAATGATATTTTCTGGCCAAAATTAGAATTTTAAAAAAGGTTTTGTCAGTGGACGGTAACACAATGGCTAGCTGTATTTGATATGAACCCAGAACACACAAATAAAAGCTCCATCCATCTATTGACACTCGTATTTGAAGTAGTTTTACCATGTCCATTGTCTCTATTTGGGGAACGTGCTGTGGCATTTCAAGGCGAAATGACCAATGTTATCCAAGTAGGTGGTCGTCCATATATATGAAGATCAATGTGGTTTTTGAGAGAGCAGTAGGTATTATTAATTGGAAATAAAACAAAACAACGGAATTAATTCAACATAATGAATAGTTCAATAGCTAGTTTGTCGAACTGTCCTCCAGAAGTTTATCCCAGTTTCTATAGCGTGAAACGGACAGTAGCAGTTGCTTGCTATCCTTTGGATAGGGCGCTGGTCTATCGTAAAATACTTTCCGCTAGATCTGACAGACCCAGCTACCCATTCACTGCTAGGTGGACAAGGGGGTCAGAAAAAATCTTGACCACACCCAGGATCAATATCGGGCCCTTTGCGTGTGAAGCGTCAAAATGAAAGGAAGTTTAATTACGGTGATATACGTCGGAAACTAATATATAATATACAATAGTATTACAAGAGACATGTTATCGATTAGATGTGCTTCAGTAAAATGCTGATTATTTCATCCTGTCCATCAATTGTAACCGACACATAGAAATACGTACAATCGTATAATTTAAAGACAATGTAAACCAAATGACAAATTCCCATTTTTATTTTGGCAATAAAGATTATATATTATTAAAAGAGATGATTTACTGGCGACGTATCACCTCTCTGTCGGTCTGAAACAGTTTTTAAAAGATTTGAGTGACTTCACTCATTCTGTTGATGGTCAATCGATAGCACTTTGTCACAGTTCGTTCTTGTAACATCAATCAAAATACTGATTTGAAAAGCTAGTCTTCATTTTGATTGGTTAGTAAAATCGACTGTAAGATACAGTACCAGCTGTTGTAGACCTCCTCATAAGCTGATACTTACTTATACTTTCCGACTGCGGCTACCATTCGATTGAGAACATTGTAACATATACTGCGTTTTTCTGAAGAAAATAAATATCAAAATTTTAATATTTGGGTCCATTAACTTTTCCTTCAAATATCGATCGACTAAAATGACCCTCATTTTGTCAAAAACTCTTAAATATGGGTCTTCCTTGAAGGAGTAGTTTTTTGGCCAAACTATTTTTTTTTAAAAATGTGTTGAGGGTTTTTCCGATTACGATCATTTTCATTAACAGATATATTATAATCAGGATGCTGATTTGAAGATTTACCATTGTTTTGTTTGGCTGGCAGAAATGAAAGCAGGAAATAGACACACAGTAGGTCGTCATAGACAGTTTCTTTATACGTCCTTAACAAGTTCCTTTCTTGTTTTGTCCGAGAAAGACTGATTGCTTAGGGCGGTTTTCTTTTTTTCTTTTTTTTTTTCTTTTTCCTTTGTCTGGCACTGTTTCTTAAACACTATTTAAAATCTTTATTTTAACCCAGTGAATGCTCACTAATTCCTCAATTTGATATTATCTCGTGGTATGACACAGCGTGTGTCCCGTTCGAGTTTCGCTGTGAATGGCGCATAGTTGAGTCTTTGTAGATATCTCTTCACTCATACATTCTCAGAATTCTCAGATTTAAGATAAGTATAGAGATATCTTTCGAGGTTTTAAAAACGGATACTAGTTTGCGTTGGTTTGAGATTATCTCCATTACAAGAATGAGATCGTGACAATTTGAGTTATCAGACCTACACCGAACTACACGACGCTTGGAAAGGCTCTTTGGGTGCATTTAGTTGATACCGCCTTTTAAGTAAGCTCACTTTTCTTTTCTTTATTCTTGTTCATTTTACACAGATTTGTGAGGAGGGAGATGAGCACCATTATCGAAGATCCTGCTATTCCATTGGTCGGGATGAACGGAAAGAAAGGATCTAGAGTACTCTACACAATGAGGACACCCAGCAAATCGGAAGAGGAGAAAGGGAGACTATCGACACGATTTGAAAATGTTGGAATTAAATTGTCCCTCCGCAAAGAGGTCTATGTGAAGAGAAAGAAGATATGCGATGCCTCCCTGGCAATGGCAGTGATTGGTAAGTGATAACATTAATAATAGATTGCATTATAGGTACCTATATGATCAATCGTCAAATCAGATATTGACTTGACTTATTAACTTATTTTTACGTCTATGTGGTCTAGTGGTTTGACACTTGCCTTCGGGCCGCTGAGCGGCGCATAGTTAAGTCCTTTGAAAAGGCTCTTTACTCACATTCTCTCGCCGAACTAGATGTAACGTGAGTACTTGGCCGTTAACAGCATTGTCTCCGTCGGAAAAATAATGTATTGTTCAGACATTATATTGATGAAGATATTACAAAGATGCTTGTTAATTCGTTTATTACTAGCAGATTAGATTATTGCAATTCCCTTCTCATTGGCTGTCAAAGTAGATTAATTCATCAACTACAAAAAATTCAAAATAAAGCGGCTAGACTTATAAAATTAACGAAAAAAAGAGATCATATAACACCAGTTCTCCAGGAATTGCACTGGCTTCCTGTGAAGTATAGGATAGAATTTAAAATATTGTGCTATGTTTTTAGATGTCTGGATGGATTGGCTCCTGAATATTTGCAGGAACTGATTAAAAAATATGAACCACTCGAAATCTAAGATCATCTCAGTCCTAACTTCTAAAAGTTACCACCTCAAAATCCACTTTCGGTGAAAAAGCCTTTTCATTCATAGCTCAACGCCTATGGAACGCACTTAGTCCTCGGACAAAGTCCTGTGAAAACTTATCATCTTTCAGGAAATGTCTGAAGACTGAGTTGTTCCGCGAGGCTTATTTTTCATGAAATGGATGTTGCTTTGATTCTGTTTTTTGTATGCATGCTTATTATGTATCATGTAGTGTCGTGATTTTTAATTTTGTTGTTTTTAAACATTTTTATTTTTATTTTTATTATGTAAAGCGCCGCAGAGCACGATTAACGTGGATGTTTAGGCGCTATATAAATTCATTATTTATTTACTTACTATTACTATTACTAGGCGACATGACTCATCCTGCATGTTAAGTGTTGCTGTTGGTTAGAGACCCCTTGTTAAGAGCTTTGAGCACGTTTAGTGGATTTTGCTCTTATTATTATTACTATTATTATTGTTATTATTATTATTATTATTATTATTATTATTATTATTATTATTATTATTATTATTATTATTATTATTATTATTATTATTATTATTATTTTAACTGGTCGATAATTGAAGACCGAGTTTTTTGGCTAAATTTTTAAAGATGTGTTTTGTTTTATTTATAGTGGATAACACAGAATTGATGCTGCCGGATATACATATTTAGAATTAAACAAAAAACCGAAGCAAGAAGGTTAATGACCTTTCGAAATGAAACCTGTCGCTCACATGAGCGATAGACTGGACGATATCCACTGGGGAGCCCAGTCACGGGTTTGATTCCCTTGTGGATCGACTCCCATTAATGGTCAATAGACAATTTCTCACTGCCGACGGAGTTAGACAAAAACAACAAACATCTGGCCGACGAAATCGAACGACATAGTGTCAAAGATAAGGTCAGGCGTTTGTTACGCATGGCGATCTGGATACTTGTATTTGGATTGGATAATGTTAGAAACGATGATGATGATGATGATGATGATGATGATGATGATGATGATGATGATGATGATGATGATGATATTGATGATGGTGAAAATGTTGATTATAATGATGATGGTGAAAATGTTGTTTATGATGATGATGATAATGATGATGATGATGATGATGATGATGATGATGATGATGATTATGATGATGATGATGATGATAATGGTGGTGGTGGTGGTGGTAGTGGTGATGATGATGATGATGATGATGATGATGATGATGATGATGATGATGATGATGATGATGATGATGATGTGATAATGTTAACGGCAATAATAATAATCATTATATTGCCAAAAGTTTATTGTTAAACGAACAGTTGGAAACTTGATAGGTCAGAAATTTGAGTCTCCACATTAACCAACGCCAGACATTTTACATCAAAGTCTCATAGAATGCTATTACTAGGTGAACGATTGGGCTAGAAAATCAGATAACCTGGTATTAGCCTTATTATTTTTAAGTAATGGCTGATTTTGTCGGGCCTTTGACTTAGATAACCACCTAGACATTTTAAAAATAAGATTGTGTTAGACTTGTTAAATTATCAATGGCTTGTTGATAATATTTTAATTATAGGGGAAAACAATTTTGTTTCTAAAATATATTTTATACAAAGGGTTTAGTCGACTGTCTGATGTTGAAGCCGTAAAAGAGACCCGAGTGAATTTTAAGACCTTTGAAAAGTGACAGTAAAAATACATAAAGGAAAAGAAATCCTGATTGGTAATTTTATTTTTCTATGAGGAGGAATTTTTTATTCAAATGTTTTAATTTGATGTCCTGCCCTTCCTGATAAAACGGATGTTGTCATTTCAGTTATTTAATACACTGATGGGGACCCTCAAAATATTCTGGAAATGTGGCGAGTCTTTGCGGCCATCAACATCAAAGGAGTCCAGTCCAGTAATAGAGTCTACAAATGCAGGCTAATATTGGCCAGTTTATTAAATATACTAGATATATGGATCGAATTTTTTTTATATATATTCAATTTAAGAACGTTTGACATGTTGACGATATGTTTCAATTGATCATGAAGTAAATCCTTCCTTATCAAAGTAAAGAAAGGCGTGACGTCAGTGCATTGGTAAAATGGTGAAACTGTAAGATTTAAGTCATCATATTTTCCCCTCAGTTTCTTTATTCTCGTAATGATAGACATTTAAATAATACAAGAAAATTTTAAAGACGTCTAACAGGCAACTGGTCTCGTGCGACGTTATCAATTTGTACCGTATCACTAGTTTGGGAATAAATGAAGCATTTTAAAGCTCATTAGTCATGGGGAGGACGTGATGTCAATGTTAATATTTATTGGTTCAATTTTTTTTCACAGGGATCATGCTGATGGTTTTAGAAACAGAACTAGCAGCCGCGAACATCATCACTCGTTCAGATGCGATGTCTATCATTCTAAAAATCTCGATGACCGCATCTACCGTGGCATTGCTCATATTCATCTTTATCTACTACAAGCTTGGCGTCCAACTGTTCACCATCAACAACAGTATGGACGATTGGCGTCTGGCAATGGATAAACGAAGGATATTCACCTTCATGGTCGAAATCATCATCTGCATGGTACACCCCATACCTGGTGAATTCTACATCAAATGGTACACGACCGATAGTGATGGAAACCTTGTTCAAAAACCCGTCAGCGTTCCTCTGGACGTTGTGTTGTCCTTACCAATGTTTCTACGACTTTATCTCGTGTGCAGGTTCATCATGCTTCATAGTCGTCTTTATCAAGATGCTTCTTGCCAAAGCTTGGGGGCGCTAAATCGAGTTCATTTCAACTTCCGGTTTATCTTCAAATCTTTCATGACGCTCTACCCGGACTATTTCCTCGTGGTTTTTATGCTAGGATTTTTCATCATCACTAGTTGGACACTTAGACTCTGTGAGATGTATAATGATGCCGAACACGCCAATGTACACGGTAGTTTCATGAACTCAATGTGGTTAAATGCCATAACATTCTTGACTGTCGGATACGGCGATATCGTTCCAAATTCTTACTGCGGACGTGGCATAGCTATTCTTACGGGAATTATGGGAACGGGGATCACGGCGCTGGTGGTAGCCGTGATAGCCAGGAAATTGGAACTCTCTCATGCGGAAAAATACGTTCATGATTTCGTTCTAGAGATAGACATTGGCAATAAATTGAAAGTTCAGGCGGCAAATGTTGTGAAGTGTGGATGGAAAATGTACAAGTACAACAAAATTAGCAATAAAACCCCAGCACAGGAAAGAAAGCTGCTACATTTGCAGACTCTGCTATTGTCTGCGATTTACAACATCCGGGAATTAAAAAATAGGAGACGACGGCTTTACGACAACGCGGTAACTTTGGTCGAAGTCAGTAAATCTCAAAGCGAGATTTCAGCTTCTGTCAAATCTATCAGGATGAGGCAGATCTCTTTGGAAGAACGAATCGCTGGTATGGAGAACACGTTGGCAATGGTTTACGACAATGTCTGTGCTTTGAGTAATTCTCGAACCGATGGAGTTTCTTCTACTTCTAAGACTTCTTCATAAAGAAATGAACGACAAAAATGGAATGGTTTGGATTTGTTTATGATTCTATTATTTGTAAATAAAATGTTGAGAGGAATTAAGATATATATAAAATAAATAATTCCTTTTATTCTTCCTCAGAGGAAGTTCTTTTAGGGTTTATCTCGAGAAAAGATCATGATAACCCAGTCGTCAGCAACGCTGCCAAGTGTACAATAGGGTTGTTTAGTCACAGAGAGAAAGATATGCTGACAGAATGGTTCCGACCCATGTCTCATGGGTGGAAGTTCATTGCCTAATCCACCCGGCCATCTCCCATGCCCTTATGGAATTTGAGATTTGATTAAAATAAATTGGGTTAGATGATTGTATACAGAGGTAAAAAAATAAAGAAAATGTATTTGTGACATTAATCATATATTAACTGCTAAATGATGTGTTTTGTTTAATGTTGTTTTAATGAGGAAGTTTAAGACCTCTTTAAGTGTCTGATGTATAAAGGATATTTATCATTTCAACCATCTTTGACACGGCAATATATATATATATATATATATATATATATATATATATATATATATATATATATCTATATATATATATATATATATATATATATATATATATATATATATATATATTTAAAAAAAGAAATTAGAGAGATCATCAAGTGTGTAGAGTTTTATTAGAATTAAAGAAAATTAACGATATTGTTTTCTAGTTAATTCATTCTGTTTCTGAGGATTTCGCTGTGTGAACAACACCAAATTATGATAGATGGATTTAGATATTTGTTTACAACAAGATTAAAATGACCAGTATATTTTTGACATATATATATATATATATATATATATATATATATATATATATATTATATATATATTATAGTTATAGGGAAGTGGAATTTATTTTTAGATTCAAAAGAATATTTTGATAGACAAGTTTGCTTATTTGAGCACACTGAAGGTTTTTATCCTTTATACCATCAAAAATTTTGTTGTTTGTGAGGTGATAATTGTAACTTGAATGTAATGTTATTTCATCATTAATTATGTGTAGACTATTAGTTCCAATATGCTAGTTATTTGTTTCATTTGTTTTCATTAACGATGACATACTTATTAGTGTAGCACCGGTATTAATCTCAACTGTGATGTAATATTAGATACTTAATATAAATAGTTTTATCTAAATGGATCAAGTAGATATGAAGTTGAAAAAATCCACAGAAAGAGCCTTATGGCATAGCTAGAACACTATGTGATTTCGAATAATTTTCTCTCATAGATAGTCTCTTTCTCAACAAATCGAATACAAAAAGTTGTATTTGTCTACATCTGTACTAGTTCTGTCTAGAGTTACACTGGGGTCTGAACTTCGACTGCTCTTGTTTCTAAAATACATAAATGAAAGTTCCGGGAGAGTCGATGAAAGAACCAAATTAAAGTCTTTTGCTGACTGTAATCCGCTAGAGAGAGTGTTAAAACATTTGAAAACACTGATATCCTATAAAACGACCTCACTCAACAAACTGCAGGAATGGGAACGAAAATGTGGAAATTCTTTACAAACTGAAGCAAATTGAACCAGACTGCATTATATACCAACAAAAATTGGATTTAAAGGCAACAGTTGATTAACTAGGATACTACAACATGTCATGGAATAACAATATTAAAATTTCCCCCGATATAAAAAAGAACTTTAAATTTCAGGAGGAAAATATTAACATCATGTGCTACAATGTCTGTGTTAGACCAATCTTAGAGCACATTTGTAGCGTAATGGATATACATACCAAACAATCGGACCAGAAACTTTTGCTGTCTCGATTACTTTTCTTGATTTATAACCTCAGCACATTATTGCACATTATTTAGAAGTTGCACAATAAGTAAAGTACATAAGTGACAAAATAGGGAGAAGGTGTGAAAAAGTGTCAGATAAAGCAATTTGTTTTTTTTTTTGTATTGTTTCTTGTATTTTTCTTTCTTCTTTCACTGGAACTGTTTCAAACACACTTTTTCAAATCACAAGTAGAATAGAAATTTTCAATTTCTCTTGGGAAAAGAGATTTGAATTATGTGTCTTATGCATTATAGTTTGCTTAATTATTTTAGACCATAACTAAATAGCAATAACAGATCTTAAGGTTGGTTTTGTATCATCTTTTATCTCCCTGGGTTTTTTTTTTGGGGGGGGGGAGGGGTTGGAGGGGGGGGGATCTTTTGTTTTTTCAGACCTGTAAACTTTACACGATCTTCCTTTTGCATTGACACTGAAATGACTAAAGGTGGAAGTGGCTAATACGTCAAAATATATTATATTTAAAGGCCTGGTTCAAAATGAACATTATTGACTTTTTTTTTTTTAAACTTCATATCAATTTTTTAAAATGGTTTCTTGACTTTAATCCTTGACGCCTCGTAAACTGATATGGCATGTATTATTTGATTCTTACTTGAACTTGAACTTATCAATCTATCATTTGCAAGTCTGATAACCGAACGCATTTCTGGGCTTATTATAGCATTGCTGTAATGGACGATATTTTGAGCCTATCACAGTTTGGGTTATCAGACCTTCAAATGAGTAAACGTCAAATCGAAGCCATTATTATCGAAGACCACTTGTTGAGCTTGAGTCTATCGAATGAGTTTATGTTTAATTTTTATTATTTCATTTAATTGGGCTTTTTGTTTTCACACAATAGGTCATTAATGACTTTTTAAAATCTAATTTAATTGTCGATACCTTTATTCAGTATGTAATAGATTTTGACGTCATTGGATTTACTGGAAAAATAAAAATAATATAATGTCTTGGTCTAAATCTAGACAAACTTTGAAAAATTGTGATCCTGAAAATGTAAACTATCAGGTAAGTCCAGTGTTTGGTAACCAATACTATTGATATACCTAATTTATTCCGAACATATTCTTTCTAAGTGACACGTTTACAATGTAATAAATACTAGACATTGTGTTTGTAGAAAGGTCAAATAACTTATATTGAGATTTCAATTCCCAAAGAATTGGTTTGTAATAATTTATTCTCAAATAGCAATACAGACCGTGTTGACGTTGTTCCTAGTATTTCAAGATTGAATTGGCTTCTCTACTTATTATGTTGAGATAGCAAATAACGGGTCTTAAAGGTACGTAATGTATTTATATTATATGATTGTATTTAATTGTATGAAAGTGAAAAATTAGAAAGCAGGCATTTGTCGATGCAAAGTGTTAGTCTTAAGAGTAGTTTAGAATTCAGTATCACATAGGAACATTCATGAAAAAATATTACCCCTAGTTGCCTCGATAGCTCAGTGGTTGAGCAATCGTTTCAAAAGTAACGGGACCAGTATGGATCTCGTGTACAATCGAAATTTGTTTAAAAATCTGACTCGCGGTTTATCCAGCAGTGACTTGGTAGCTGGGTCTGTAAGGTGTGGCGGATATTACTTTGCGATAGATCAGTGTTTCATCCAAAATGTGACAAGCACCTGTTTCTGTTTAATTGATACAACGGAAACTAGGATTAGGCTCCAGCTCCATGAGTCCCATGGTTCTAAATTATGTCTTCCTGCACTCGTGGCAGGGTTGGCTAAAGAAACGCACATTTGTCAGATAATCAGGAAGACTAAGACTGACTGAAGTCTAGGAAAGCTGAGATTTTTTAGATTATTTTTTTTTTCTCGTGTCTCTAATTTCTTTGTCTGGGATTGCAATATACAATATTTTGTGCTAAAAATGTGTTTATATTGTAAAACATGAAAGAAATTTTTAGAATTGAAGACTTACAATTCAGTAGAATATTTGACTATGACTAATTTGTTAGATTCTTAAATCCAACCTTTGGACATCTTGACAAGTTCTGTCGTACTCTGAAGAAAAAACAAATAGAAAAAGAAATTAGGCCAGAAAACTCGACCTTTAAATATCGATTAATTAAAAATGACGTCCAAATTTTTTAATTTTTTTTTGTTTAAGAGTTCGACAAAGTGGGAGTTCTTTTTATTTCGTTGATAATTTGAAGTTATAAGTGTTTCTGGCTAAAATTTGAAATTTATTGTTAATGTGCGAAAGAGGAGTTGAAATTTACTTGAAAGTTGAAATAAAGAATGGACTCTGGGACAGTCAAAAACATGGTTGATTAGTTGTCTATGATTGGATATCATTATTGTCGATTTGAATCACAAGATATATATATATATATATATATATATATATCTCAATTGTATGTTGCTCAAAAGCTCTGCTTCTCCTAATAAGAATAGTTAGAACTGATAGTTCATGTAAATTGAATTTGAAATACTCTCTCGTGTGTTAATAATTCGAGCTTCTGTAGCTGGGATATTTTCAAAAACAAAATGCGAACAAATTTATTTCATAACAAGGTGATGGTTTAACCATCTGTAATAGCCATTGGTCTGCCAAATTCTGTAGAAAAAAAAACACAAATATGAAATTTTGGCCAGAAATCACATCTTCTAAATATCGATTTATTTAAGTGACCCTCATCTTGGCAAAAACTCTCAAACTTGAGACTTTGCTAAATTCCAAGTTTGAGAGTTTTTGTCAAGATGAGGGACATTTTAATCGATCGATATTTGAAGGACCGGTTTTCTGGCCAAATTTTTTAAAAATGATTTTTTCCAGAGTACGGCAGTGATGTGGTTGCTGACATTCATTGAGACTCACTTGCTCGTTTAACACGATATTGGCGTAAGGTACTTAATATAGGACGAATGCATTGAGAAAAGTTTATTGGGTTTCTAGTATTTAAGACAAATGGAATTCAGAAATGTGGCAGACTGCCTCAAAACTTGAAAATGTATAGGGCAATATCCACTAAACTGTGCTCAAAGTGCTTTACAAGGGTTCCCTAGCCAAAAATAGCACTAAACATGTCATTTTCGGACAGATAAAACGCTGATTATGGCCAGGTACTCATTTTACACTTAAATACGGTGCCACCACCACCAGCGACTATGTGTTCTTGTTTGAGTGACACTCGCTTTCTAATCAGAAGGTCCTAGGTACAAGTCCCGCTCTGAGCGGCACATAGTTGAGTCCTTGGAAAAGGCTCTTTACTCACATTCTCGCACCGTACTCAGGTATAAAAAAATAATCCCTGGTCGACGTTATCTCTGTCGGAAAAAAAATGTAATATCGCCTAACAGGCGTCATGTTTTGTCCTATTTGTAAAATGTTGCTGCCTGTTGGCTAGGAACCCCCTGCAAAGCGATTTGAGCACGTTAAGCGGACATTGCACTATATAATTGCTCTTTTTTATGCAAGAAAAGTTTTCTTATCAATAAATTATACAAAAAGCGCTTTGCCAGTGTTTGGCAGTAAAAATACTATCAGAGACATTGGGTTAGACACTTATGGTAAGACTTTTCACTGTTTATCTCAAAAGAGGATATTTTTGTTTTAAAATATCTTTGTTTTAAAGATTTGAAGAAAAGTCTTTCATAGGTCGATCACTGGTCGACAAGAATCTGGTATTGTTACTTGGTGTAAAAATATCATATCTATACTGCCTTTTTATTGAAGAACCCAGTCTGTGCTATTTGGTTAACATTGCATATAGGCTACTGTGGGTTTTTTTTTAACAACGGCAGTATAGCATAACCAGTTACGACTGTGCGGGCAGGGCTAGGGATGCGCAGGAGAAAACAAGGCGGCAAATGACAATCGGGATCGAACCAGATACCTTTGCGTGTAAAATGTGTCCTCTGTCAATTTAGATACTGGTCACGAACATCCTATATTATTTATTCATTGGGTAATTCTTGTCAAAAGCAATGCGGATTCAGACTGTCATGAAACCATTGCTTTGTGTGTTGTGATTACGAATAAGTCAAATATACACTGAGAATAGGAAAAGGGGGTGTGTGTGTGTGTGTGTGTGTGTGAGATATACATTATCATATATAATCGTTTTTCATTATCAATATATATTCGTCGGTTGTCGCCGACGTTGTCGTCATTATCATCATCATCCTCATCATCATCATCATCATCATCATCATCATCATCATCATCATCATCATTAACAACATCATAACCAGCACCAAGGCCACCAATACTATATCATATCATCTTCATTGTTTTCGTTATGCAATTGTGATGATGTTGATTATAGTAGTGATCATCACATTTGTTGTCGTTTTTGTCGTGGTCATCATCATCATCATCATCATCATCATCGTCATCATCAGCATCACCATCATCTTGATCATCTTAATTATCTCTATCGCCTACATCTTACTTATGCCCATAGTCACAAATAACTAATGGACCATATCTCCCTACCTCTTGATACAATTGTGCAAATAAACACAATATTAGTGTCAAAGCTGATGTTGAAAAATGTCAAATGTTGCTTAATATTATTATTATTATTATTATTATCATCATCATCATAAATGTCATCATTAACATTGTTATTATTATTATTGTTGGTATTATCATTACTATTATTATTAACATTATTATTATTATCATTATTATGATTATGGTCATGATGATGATGATGATGATTATTATTATTATTATTATTATTATTATTATTATTATCATTATCATTATTATTATTATTATTATTATTATTATTATTATTATTATTGTTATTATTATTATTATTATTATTATTATTATTATTATTATTATTATTATTATT
The DNA here is from genome assembly GCF_034508935.2 of Berghia stephanieae. Classification (NCBI taxonomy): domain Eukaryota; kingdom Metazoa; phylum Mollusca; class Gastropoda; order Nudibranchia; family Aeolidiidae; genus Berghia; species Berghia stephanieae. The sequence continues at coordinate 51,823,214 of NC_088362.1, forward strand.
ATTATTATTATTATTGTTATTATATTATTATTTTATTATTATCATCGTTATTATTAATATTATTGTTATTATTATTATTATTATTATTATTATTATTATTATTATTATTATTATTATTATTATTATTATTATTATTATATTATTATTATTAATATTAATATTATTATTATTATCGTTATTAATATTATCACAATAATCATAATATCAGTGCTATCACCACCATTCTTATTAATATCATTGAATCACCATTGTTATCATAATATATCCTCTCTCTTAATTTCATCTGAGGATGAAATACAACAACAATAATGTATATGTGACCAGCCGTCTCCAAACGGTATTATGCCGGGATCAATTCGATGCTGAAAATTGAATTTATAACGACGAATACGAAACTTGGGGTTGTTATCGCGGGAAATAAATACCATCTCTGGCATTGCATAAAACTCCCAAGTTCGAATTTCTCATTATTTTATTCCTAAATTCACTTTTCGGGGTCCTATTCATTCCGACATAATACCGTTTTGAGACGGTGGGTGACCGTTGATGTACTCCTCCTCCTAATCATGACGATTATCTACCTTCTTGTTTGGTGTGGATTAGCTCCTGATCTATGTTACATTATGACCAAATCATTAAAATCATATTAACATTATGGCGTTTCACAAGATGGACATACTGTTAATAATATAATAATATACTATAATATATTTATGTCAAGTTACTACACTGTAAACTGTAATATTACAGTACTCGTTGGGTTCTGGCACGCTCTGCAATACGGCACACTGGACCTAAGTGACCGAATTTTATCTATACAATAAGTCGTTGCCTCCCAAGAGCATCGGATTTCAGCACGCTCGGATTCTAACACGATTTGTGGCTTCTCCCTAGAGCGTTCCAGAATCCAGCGATTACTGTAATATTATTATGGTGTTTCACGAGAAAAGAGAATACACGCTCTCTGTCAAGATGCGCATACCGCTAATAATAATATAATATAATATATCCTATTTATGTCACGTTACAACATTGTGACTGTAATATTATTGATATTCATTCAATGTGCAATGTGCGTGAGAATTAATTTTTGACTTTACTTAACTTATTGACGAATAAATAGACAGTTAGGGGTATTATCATTACTATTGTTTTTCCCGTGCGAAACCTAACATGCAAGGAATTAAAGAAAGTTCCACCTGAAAATACCAAGCGTTTCGTTATTTTATTTTTTAAATCTTTAACAAGTTAACTAAGAAAACCGCGAGTTTAAGATTTTTGCCAGAAAACTCGTCCTTCAAATATCTATCGATTTGAATTATCTTCATTTTGGATAGAGAAAAACCCCTCTCAACCCTTGGACCTCGCGAGGTTCCAGGTTTGAGAGTGTTTGTCAAGATGAATGGCATTTAAATCGATCAATTTTTGAAGGATGACTTTTCTGGTCAAAAATGTAAAACGTACTTTCTAGAGTACGGCAGTTAACTGATTAAGACGTCTGTTGCTGATGGTAGGATGAAAATGATCAATGACCAGAGTAAGAATGTCAACGATCGTCTGCCCATGGCGTTGAGTCGTAAATATATTCAGCTCCCATAGTGGACAGGCAGGCACTTACTGTGTATTCTATCTCCCGACGTCTTTTTCCAACTTGCTTTCAGCCTTTGCCTTTGAATGAGATTACTTGGTTTTGTCCTGGCCCTGGTCAAAATCCTTGGCTGGGATGTAAACAGTCATACGTAGGGATATAGTTGGCGGAGACCTGTGCTTGTGTCGGTATGAGAATTTTAGGTGATCTCAAACGAAGTAAACTGATAGTATGCTCTTGAACCATTCCCCTTTGTCTTACATTTTCTCGTATACTTTTAATTGTAAGTCTTGATTTATATACTTTTTTTATTATCCCATTTTCTTCCTTTTCTACTGGCGCTGAAATGATAAAATGCGTCGCAAGCTGCGTAAAATCCTTTTAAAAAAGCAAATCCATCAGTGTGCTGTGCAAGCCCTGATATTTTAAATCGGTTAAGTGAATCCCTCTTACCGAGTATCCTGTGATTGTGTCTGGCCGACACTTCTAGGTAATCTCAACACTTGCCACACGAATAGATTTTCTCTTGGTCCTATTTAATCTCCTGGATGTTTTTCTTCATCCTCCCTGCCAATCTTTGAGCAGTGAATACGTAACTGAGTCTGATTAGCTATGTCGGAAAGCATTTTGCGAGAGAACAGCGTCCTATCCAAATGATATTCAGATTTAGTACGATCCTAAGATACTAAAGTTGATATGAATACACCAGAATGCAAGAAGCGCTTGATCTGGAAGTGGCGATTTTAAAAATCTGATTAAAATTTGTGATTCAGTTTAATATCAAATCCCCTTTGTTCATTCAAGGGAAAAGGTTTCTCTCGAGTTTATCTAGACGAAAATTAAGATAACCCGGGGTTAGCCGAGGGGCAGCAAGTTCTTGCTCAAGGAAAAATATAAGATGCTAACAGCGAGGCTCAAAGCTGTGACTCGGGGGATACGTGTAAAAATTTATCTACTCAGCCATCCGTACAATTAACTTAACTCCTGAGACAGTTAATAAGAAATGTTACATTGAAAAATCGTATCGTTACATTCAAGGGTGAGATTGCAATGTAAACAAGGTATTGTGGCTACCAAAAGTCATAGGTTTTGTTTCAGAATTTTTTTAGAAATACCGTTCCCTTTGAAGCTGCACTGTGGTGGCAAAAAGCTGTGTTTATTTTAACATCCTTTCTTTTTTTTCAATTTGAAATAAACAATTATATTGTACTCTTCTTATTCCTTTCAAGTCTGTAAGTTCAATTTTGAAGATTCCACATTATTTTTCTTTCATTGGAGATGTGAGACTATCCGATTGTCTCAAAGTCGATGGTATGAACGAGTACAAGTGGGCAACCACTCTTGAGTAGGAAACCATAAACTTGGATGACTTCCTCTTATTTTGTTGAATATCACCGAGGGGTAATTTCACTTGGTCGTGTATGCCTTTGCAAAATATTGTTAATTTTGTCACGTCTTCTTCTCTGTTGTAGCAGTTCATAATCTAAATCAGTTTCATGTTTTTTATATTTGTTGTTTTGATTTATAAATTTCACTGCTCTGTTTTGTATTTGTTCGATTTCTTGGATTTCCGATTTATGGTGAGGGTCCCTGAAAGATCTACTATATTCTAGTGTAGGTATAAGTTTCTTCTGAGGAAGCCTAAGGTAGAGTTAGCATTTTGCTTATGTTTGTACATGATCTTTCCAATTTAGTTTGTTAGTTATTGTTACTCCTATATATTTCTCCTCGCTTACTTCTTCTAGTAGTTTTATGTATTGTGTATGTTGAATGTATGATTTTTATGTTGTTTGTGAATTTTAGAACCTGGCACTTCTGAGGATGGAATTCCATGCTATTTTCTATTTCCCAGCATTGTAAGCGATAAAGATCAGCTGGAAGAATGTCTGTGACACGTTTAGTTCTTATTGTCCGATAAAGAAGGCTGTCATCTGCAAACAATCTCAGTTGGGTTCCTGGTGTAAGTCTTTCTGCCATATTATTAATATAGATTAAAAATAGAAGGGGGTTGGGAACTGCACCCTGAGGAACACCAAACACCACTTGGGCTGACATTGATGACTCACCATCCACGACAACTACCTGTCTTCGATTGGTCAAGAAAGGCATAATCCGTTGGAATTTATTGTTTCGTGTTCCATATCTCCATACTTTCAGTGCCAATGTATGAAGGTGGACTTTGTTGAAAACGTTGCTGGAGTCTCTGACAGCAAAGCGCATTAAAACGGCAAGCACTGTAATTTAAAAGGAAGATAAAAGATTTAAAAATTTTAAAATAAATAAATAACACTACCGCGCCATCCCAAAATCCCTAAATACTCAGCACATTGTGTAAACATCAGAACTATTAAAATGCTAATTCTAATGCTATTCTTTTCTATATCTTTGTAATAGTTTCAATAAATGTCATGTGCCTAAAAATAGCATTACACCTGAAGTAAAGGCCATTCATGTTCAATCATCAGTAGCGACAGCTGGTCATATCTTTTTCATCCATCTAAATCATGGAGTTGTATTCTTGATATTATCTGCACTCAAAATGAACAATCTGTATTAGCTTTTTTTTCATTTTGCCCAAGGCTTTGATTTTGCTCTGGTATGGGTCAAAATGACCCACACCATGAATTGTATCCAGTCATATTATTTTTAAAATATGTCAATATGACAACTTGAAATAAATCAATTTACGGAAATAGAAATGATAGGATTATATCTAAGAATGAGCATTAAAGTTATACCACTGCTATGAGTGAAATGAGCAAGACAAACCGAAATTTGGAAATGGAGAAAAGAGCGAAAACTAAACGAAACAAATATAATCATAAAAAGAAACAATATGAAACAAAAAAGACACACGATAATGATTACTACTGTATTTCTGTGGAAATCTAATGTAAATGAAAACTATGGCACGTTTGTCTAAAAATACAAGACATAAATTTGATCATTTGCAGGGTTATCTTATCTTATCTTACTAAAGGCTTAATAGGAATTATCCTTTAAATGCCTCATACAATCGTTTATAATTACAGAACCTCATATAGGAGGACGAGAGACGCATGCGCACAACCAACATGACGTTCTCTCTCTATAGCTTTTCCGCCGGTGACGTCACAGACTATGGGTGACGTCCAATCAAGGGACACTACTCTTCCGCTAATCTCATTCCCTAAAGCTTGCATTGTATCGTTCACAGACTGTTTTACACAACTTTGAATGTCAGGAAAAATGTATCAATACGGAAATGTAAAATCGAAATGAATCATAAATATACAAAGTTCATAGTACAATGATATATTAAGGACAAAAATAATCATGAAAGCAACAACAATAATAAGCATACATACGTCTCTGATAAATTATGATTTTACATTGTGTCAGATGTCATGCATTTTGCTGGTCAACATTTACAAACCAGTCTAAAAAATCATGAAATTAATGGAAACATCCACATGACAATTTAAAGTTTAAAATATAAATAAATTAATGGATAAATAACCAAAGAAACAAACAAACAAATAAATGAATAGATAAATAAATTAATAAATAAATAATTATTAATAAGTTAATAAGCTGGTAAAAAAGATTGGTTGATTGGTAGATAGATAAATTTTAAAAAACAAGATAATGGGGTAACTGTAACTACTGAACCAGAATTGTAGGCTAAATTTAAGGCGAAATAAGAGGTGAGAACACCATTCCACCGAGCATCCGGGCGTCCAAATCACTGTCTGTGTTCAAGAAATCCTTGAAACTTTTTCTTTTTTGATGCCATGTGTTTTCTTTCATATTGTTTTTGTGTTTATGTAAAGCGCCAAGAGTCACGTGGTTGAGGATACCCTGTGCTCTATTATTATTATTATTATTATTATTATTATTATTATTATTATTATTATTATTATTATTATTATTATTATTATTATTATTATTATTATTATTATTATTATTATTATTATTATTATATTTTTATTATTATTATTATTATTATTATTATTATTATTATTATTATTATTATTATTATTATTATTATTATTATTATTATTATTATTATTATTATTATTATTATTATTATTATTATTATTATTATTATTATTATTATTATTATATTATTATTATTATTATTATTATTATTATTATAATTATTATCATTATTATATAATTCATGCTCTTTAAAAAGTCGAGCACTCTATATATTCGTGTGCATCTACATCTTACGAAATAGTTAAATAGATAGATAGATAGATAGATTGATTAGATGGATAAATAGATATATAATATATATATATATATATATATATATATAATAGATAGATAGATAGATAGATAGATAGATAGATAGATAGATAGATAGATAGATAGATAGATAGATAGATAGATAGATAGATAGATAGATAGATAGATAGATAGATAGATATTTCGTGCGAGATTGATGCGCGAATCTTCAGAATGCTCGACTATTTAAAGGAACCTGAAATATTACATCTTTCTCACTTCTTTCTTCTCCTGCAACTTTGTTTCCGCAGGTCGACTTCATTGTATCATCGAGTCTGGAAGTCCCAGGTTTAAGAGTTTTTGACAAGACGTAAAATCATTTTAAATGATTAAATATTTCAAGGACAAGTTTTCTGGCCAAAATTTTAAAATGTGCTTTACTCTATTGGAGAGAATATGCCTCAAAGATTGCCAGCTCATGCCAACAATCATGAAATTGATACTTTCATATTTGGCCACATCAAAAGACATGCCTCAATATGCATGGAAAGTGCCTGCGAGAGCAATCGGAGTAGATGGAGGCCATCAAGATATAGCGGGCAGGATGGGGAGCACAACCACAGAAGCAGGACGTATAGGCACATATGAAATCCAGGAAGGAGCTCCGTCGGCTGTTTGGGAGGCTACGTCCAACAACTCAGAGTAAGACAATATTCAGTTCTAAGGAAATTGTCTTTACTCACAACTTCTCGTCATGCAAAATGCTTGTTTGAGTTTCGTCGAAAAAAATATATAATCGCGCCCTACATATTGTTAAGTGGTGCTGTTGACTATGTAACCCTCTTGTATCACTTTGAGCTCAAGAAAACTCTACAATATGTGGGGATGTTTATGTTTATATGTTCAAATGACAAAATAATAAATTTGTCCTAAGATACATATTATATCATTTTTCTAAAACACAATGCCAACTTTTGTCCTACCGTAGACCGTTTTAAAATTTGGAGTACCGTACCCCCTGTTAGACAAACCAACCCATATTGAAGAAGGCATACTTTTGTAAACCGAAAGTCCATTAGGATTTGAACATAGACTCTAATATAGTCCAATGCTAGAGATGAAATGACTGAGCCATAGAGCCTTGGCAAATGCAATTAAAACAAAATCCATTACTTAGATAACTTATAGTCAGCTGCATGTAATCAGTCCAATCAATGTGATTATAATCGCTCAACTGTGAAATTAATTTCATTTATGGGTAATCTATGTGTGGGCGGATAGATACAATCAGTTATGCGTAGTTTAAATATTTTTGCCAGTTGTGTTTTGTGCGGGTTTATTTTATCACTCCTGTTTTATTGAATGACGTACGTGAAGTGCATCAGAGATAAATGGCTCATGGAACCGGAGTTTATATTGTTTTAACGTCAAACAAATTGAACAATTACTTGCTATCTTTGAATGAGTAGGACGTTATCATATGATCTGATAGATCTAGTAGACATCCACCCAATCACTTCTGGGTAAATAGAGAGGTTAGGTAAAGCCCCGACATCATCCCTACCCGATACAGGTGAGTATTCGAGTGTTTTAATACTCGAACTATTGGGATCTCAATTTCACTAAACAACGTTATATTATAGAGCTGAACAAGTGTGTATGAATGAAAGGTGCCAGACAAAGCAAGAAAGAAAAATACAAGAAAAGAAATCATCCCAAAAAAAGCAGTCAACCTCGACTGGCCAGGGGATCGAGCCTCAGACCTTCTGATTACCGCTCAGACTTACTACCATTACATTATAGAGCATCTGTTTCGAATATCGAAATCTAACGCTCCAATGTAGTAAAACTCTCGGCGTGTGACCTTAAACAAAAACGAACTATAGGTAAAGAAAAAAGTATATCGTATACTAACCAGTTAGAAATTGATAGAAAATCGTGCACTTTGTTTTATAAGTTTTATAGTGTAATGAAGTGACATTTTGATAATAATTAATTGTCCCGGAGGCAAAATCTCTGCGAACAACAAACAACATCAATCGATCGATTATTAGTAGAACGTCTAATTTAAAGTCAACACTTCCATCAACCGTCTCCTTGTTACAGGAAATTGCCTCCGTACCATCGCAAATGTTAATGATGATTCGTCTCACCCTACGTACACATATTTTGCAGGTCTGATGACTAAACTCAATTATGGGGCTGATTTCCATTACAACAATTAGCCCATAATAATTTAGGTTATCAGACCTGAAAATAAGTACTCTATCATGGTCTGTTGTATGCCCAAGAGCTAACTCGACTACATTTATAAAATAAAGATGTGAAATATGTATACGCCCCCCAGAATTTTCTAGTTATTAAAAAATAAGAACAAATGACGTGTTGTTGAAGATGACATGTATAAAAAGATGAGTCTTCTTATAAATGAATGGTGATTAAAGGTACAAATATACAAATGAGAATATGATGATATTACTGTATCTTAAGCGATCTTGCTGAGATGATGATAATATTAGAAATTATTGTGTGCGGGCTTTTGGGGTTCAACTTCCAATCTGAGAGTAGTTGCAGTTTTTCCTCCCACCAGCCAGGGCTTGATAAATTCTTGACTATAATTGAACTGGCAACGGTGACAAAGGAAGCTCCGGCGACTTGACGGCTGAAATCAAAATTAGTGAAGTGCTCCACACAGCGCCGAGAGTAGGTTATAAATCTCGAAAATGGCGATAATATGAGGAGTGGAATAGTGTAGCCATCAAGTAGTAAGTTCTTGAGAGAAGTGAGTAATGAAGATGAAATAAATCAGCTTTTATGATAAGTGGCTACGTGACAAAGGTTGAAAGAAAAGTATTCTCTAATTCGAAATGAATTCAAAGACAAGGCTATTAAAGGAATGAAAATTTATTATTATAAAGTAACGGTTTTCTAAGCCAACCGAAATATAATTGGAGTGAGATAACTTCCGTTCTTATGTTAGTATTGCTAGAATAAAGCTTTAGAAAGATAAAAGTGAATCATAGTTATGTGACATCACGTCGCTTTCACCCATTGTTTAAACACATTAAAATGTAACAGAGAAGCCGACGGATAATAAGATCTCTTCGGTCTTTTCTTCCTGTTGGCATCATACATATTTTATAAAGCTTGAATGATAAGCATACTCTATAGTCTTTAAATACTCATCGTTTATACGAGTATTATAAAATTCATTACAAGGTCACATACACACAAAATAAATTCAGAGAGAGAGAGAGAGAGAGAGAGAGAGAGAGAGAGAGAGAGAGAGAGAGAGAGAGAGAGAGAGAGTGAGAGAGAGAGAGAGTGAGAGAGAGAGTAGCTTTTTCTGTGCATAATGTGAGGCTCACGAGTAAAATATCGACACATTCCCACACGCACACACACACACACACACACACACACACACGCAAACACATTCATTCATTCATTCATTCATTCATTCATTCATTCAGTCACTCACGCGCTCGCGAGAAACTGGACAAGAGACACGATTCATGTGTGTGATGTTCCATAAGCGATACATTGGGTTACTTCCCTTGAAAATTCTTCCCTTAAACCTCGGTCCTTCTATCATGTATTTTTTGGTGGCGTTTTTATGCATCTCCGTTGGAGGTGTACAAAAACGCACCGTTTTATGCACCTCCGTTGGCGGTGATGGTTGATTAATGAAAATGAAAATGTTGCTGCATACCTCCATGAGGTTTAAATAGTTTTATATTGTAGATTAGCATGCTGTTTAGTGATTACCGATGTACGTTTATACAATGATAATAAATTATAGAATAATAACAATAATTTTAAAAATCAAAGGTAAATAGAAACATTGCAAACAAATACTGATCTCAAATATCTAAATAAATAATTTTATAAAATTAAAATCGAAGTTTGTTTTTTTTTAAAACATGATAAAAAGTTTTTGAAAAACAAAAAAAAAAAAAACAAAAATTAAAAAAAAATAGAAAAAGAAAAAAGCAAACAAATATATCTTTCTCATTAAAGTAAACTTTTTTTTTATGTCACATTTAATAAGGTCTTTCTAAAACATTATTTTACCTTCAATACAACTTTTATTTTCTAGTTTTATATTTCGATTTTTTAGATTATTATTATTTTTATTTAAAAAATATGAACAAAAACATCCTACAGCTGGCAATATAACTTTAGCCATGTGCCAAATACAGAAACAATCGCTGATGAAATTGGGTGGAATGCGCATGCGTGACGGAGGTGTATAAAAACACTACGTTGTTTGTTTTTTTTCTCCAAGCCCCGATGTCATGGAAATAACTTTATTGCTCATTCTAAAACAGGTTATACGTCTACATTTGAAACCTAGAAAGCGAAATAGATTTTTTTTTTAAGTGTCGGGTAGTCAGATCAATTTGGGGCACAACTCGACTTAATATTACACCCCTAACTGACGGTAGCCTCTGTGGTGTAATGGTAGCACGTCTGACAGGTAATCAAAAGGCCTGAAGTTCGATCCCCAGTCGAGGTCGACTGACTTTTTGGGATGTCTTTTTTCTTGTATTTTTCTTTCTTGCTTTGTCTGGAACCTTTCATACACACTTGTTCAGTTCTTTAAGAAGAAGACGCTCACCATACACTGAAGACCAGCTTAAAGTATGCAACATCAAGAGCAGAATTTTGGACTGGTATCAACCTCTGCAGACTTAACTTTATGGGCCACTGATAGAACTGAAGAAGGCAACGACGTTCCTTCACCATTTAGACATTCAAACGTTAAGACAATATAAGGCGGAAGAAGAAGAAAAAGAAGAAGAAGAATTAATAGAGATCCACAAATTCTCAGAATCTCCTATACTGACCGATCAGTCAAAGTCAGTAATGTGCAAATTTGTCAGTGTTACCGATTGTCAATGATGATAGTCATGCGGGTCAAATTTTATAGTTTGCCTCGAAAATGTTATGTTAGATCTATTTCGTTTGTGCTGAATAATGTAGAGAAAAAGACGACGCCAATGTGTATTTTCCAACGTGTACGCATATGCAGGTCTGACAATCGAACCCACTTATGGTTACATTTTGTAATGAACAATATTTTGCGTCATTTTTGAGATTTCAATTACAACAATGAACCCATAAGGAATTGGGTTATCAGACCTGCAAATAAGTTCCCGTCGGTTTTTCAACCTAGTCATGGATTTAATCTTTCAACAATTATTAGATTTCGTGGTATGTTGTATCGTATTGTTTAAGAGCTAATAGGCTTTATAAACCTTTAGATGCATCGATAATATTTTTGAAAGTTATATAACCAACATTCATTATTAATTTGACAAATTTCGGTACAGAACGCTATTTCAAATGGTTAAATATCTAACACACAAATAAATCTCTTAGTCAAGATTCGTAGAATAATTTTCGCTACCAACATTCAATTGACTTGTCCACTTTTATAAATTAAAAAGCTTCAATTAATCAATATACAAAATGCAAATAATATCCAATGTCGTGGTATCTTATTCATCGCAATCAAATTGTATATTGTTAATTTCTCTACCAACGACATTCTTAAAATAATTAATGGAATGAAATATGGACTATAATAATAATAATAATAATAATAATAATAATAATAATAATAATAATAATAATAATAATAATAAATAATAATAATAATAATAATAATAATAATAATAATAATAATAATACTTTATTGCATCCCAAAAAGGAAATTTTTTGTACAGACGTGTTATAATTTACACAATAAGATAAAAATACAATGGAAATAGGATGTATATAAAAAAAAAAAAGGAGCAGCTCTATACCCAGAGCTGCGCTTTATAATATGAATAATTTCAACACTGTAAATTAGTTAAAACTGTCACTATAAATTGAAAATTGAAAAGATTGCAAAACAAATAAATTAATAAATTAATATTTATATTTTAAAAAAGTAAAAATGAGAAATAATTATATAAAATGATTATTGCTTGTTGTTATAAAGCCTAATACTGGACAGAAAAGATTTTCGGTGTCTCTCTGTTTTGGTTGAAATAGAGAAAGGGCGACCACTTCTTTCTGACATAATAACTGATGGTCTTAGTGGATGATACTGGTCATTTAATATTTTAGTTATTTTATTTATACAAAATTTCTCGTATAAAAGATCTACATCGTCAACATCATTTATATAGCGTTTAATGGATTTTTTAATATTTGAATTTATTTTGTTCCTTTCCACTGCTAAGCAATTGCCTCCCCAAGCTGTTATACAAAATGACAAAACACTTTCAATTACTGCTCTATAAAATAATGTGCAGAGGGTTTTATCTATTCTAAACTGAGAGAGTTTTGATAAAAAATATGTACGTCTGCACATCTTATGCCTAATTATTTTCAAGTGTTCATCCCACTTGAGCCTGTCATCAATCGTTACACCAAGGTATTTGTAGTGAGGAACTCGCTGGACGAATTGTTCCTTTAATTTAAACGGTTCTATCGGTTCCTTCACTCTCCTAAAGTCAATCACTAGCTCCTTTGTCTTGCTTATGTTAAGCTCTAGGTGGTGGGCATCACACCAAGACACAAATCTATCAATTTCTTGCCTATAAGCCACTTCGTTGCCATTTGTTATGAGGCCCTGAAGAGCGGTGTCATCTGCAAACTTTATTAAAGGTACACTCAGGTTTTGACTTCTACAGTCATTCGTGTATATTGTGAATAATACAGGGGACAATACACAACCTTGAGGAGCACCAGTATTTGTAGTTATACAGGAAGATTTGTTTTGTCCTAATTGAACATATTATGCTCTCTCCGTAAGAAATTCGAGCACCCAAGCAATTATATACTTGTTTAAATTCAAACTAGTCAATTTTTGAACAACCAACTGAGGTTGCATTGTATTGAACGCTGAAGAAAAATCTGCAAAAAGCAATCTGCAATAGCTCCTAGCGTGATCTAGATGCCTGTAGATGTTGTTTGTAAACAGCAAAATGGCATCCTCTACGCCACGTCCTGGTTTGTAAGCAAATTGATGACTATCACTCAATGGCATAAACTGATTCCTAATTTTAACAAGAACAAGTTTTTCTAAAGATTTCATGTCAGTGCAACAGGTCTGAGATCGTTCATAGTTTCAAGTTTTTCTTTTTTTGGAACAGGAATAATTTTTGAAGTTTTCCAAATTTCAGGGATCGAAACGCATTGGAGGGACCAGTTAAAAATATGTGTATAAATGGGGGAAAGCTGATGGGCACATTCTTTTAATAATCTTCCTTTCAATCCATCCGGCCCAGCAGCCTTCCTCTCGTTTAGTTTCGAAAATACGAATCTCGTTTCCTCTTCACTGACCTCAATAGTCATTTCATCTTCCAAAGCCCTGTCTAATTTATGTTTTTCATTTTCAATATCAAATTTGTTTGCTGTGTCGAAACGTGAATAAAATTTATTTAAAGTTTCAATTTCGATATCTTCTGATATAATCGTGGGCTTTGGATTATAGTTAACAGAAGTTTTAAGCCCCCGCCACGTGTCCCGTATATCCCCAGAAGAAAAGCATTCTTCAATTATATTTTTTTACTTGTCTCTACAACTAGATATTACCCTCTTTATCTCTTTTTGTTTTGTTTTCAGATCTTTTTTGTTTCCACTAGTAAAGAGAGTTTTCTTTTGGTTCAATAAAAGTTTTAGATCTTTTGTTATCCAAGGCTTGTTGTTAGGATAATATTTTATTTCTTTTTTACAAGACACTAGCTGTTCACAGAATTTTAAATACTCACTCACACAGTCATTCAGCTCATCCACACTATCACATGATTCGATAAAAACATTCCAGTCAGTACATTCAAAACAACCACGCAAATCTTCACACACACTTCCGTTCCAGATCTGTACACTTTTCTTTACTGGTTTTACACGTTTAAAAACAGGGCGGTAGGTGGGGAGTAGCAAGAGCATGCAGTGGTCAGATAAACCTAATGGGGCACGGGGTAAACATTTATAACTATTTTTAATATTACACAGGAATAAATCTAATGTTTTTTTTTTTTGTCCCTTGTCTCGCAGTCCACGTATTGATGAAGTCCCGGGAGAGTAAAATCGTTACATTGGTTAAAATCGCCAGTGACCATCAATACGGCATCGGGTGACTTAATTTGAATGTCCTGTATTTATTTCCTCAAAATATTTTTCGCTGTGGTGTTGTCTGATGATGGTGGAATGTAGACGTTGATGATGATGACATGAGTGTATTCCCGGGGTAGATAATATGGTCGTGACGAAACAGTAATAAATTCAATATAATCGTCACAATACATTTTCTTTATATGACAGTTATTGGAGTGGCACCATTTGTTGTTAATATACGTGCACACCCCACCCCCAGTTCGTTTATTTACACTTGTCCGATCTCCTCGAAATAGTGAATATTGTTCAATATCAAAACATGATGATGGTATGTGAGGAGATAGCCAAGTCTCTGTTAACGCTATTATGGAGGCTTGACGATAGTCACTATTAAAACGACACAGTGAAAACAGTTCATCAATTTTATTTTTCAGTGATCTTACATTACCTGTCACTACACAGGGTAAAAATGGACGAAAAGGCCGTCTGTTAAATTTTGTTTTTATTCCTCCTTTTCTCCCCCTCTTTCTTACTTTAATAAACGATGTGTCAATAGTGGGTGGTGGGGGTGACACGGGTTGGAGGGATCGGAGAGTCTCTGAAGTATAAGTTATCGATAGGGCAAAATCACAGGCTAAAACACCATTTATGCTTATAAATATACTAATAAATATAAAAATCAGGAACAATATATACTTAACATCCATTTTGAATAAAAATTAGGCCTAAATTCCGACGATTGAAAGATAAATGAATAAAAATATGTGTAGAAAATAGGTAAACATTCACAACACGTCTGTTGTCGCCGGAAGCCAGCGCCTATATTCAAGACTATCTAGAACTATGAAAAATTGATATTTTTTTAATGAGGAAAGGGCGGGGAGGATTGTGGAGGGGGCGGCAGTAATGATAAACAGTCTATAACAGTGCGAATATCTATATCTTGATATTTTGGATATTATTGGTATCTAACCAGTTAACTTTCGTCCTCTGGAAAGTCACGTATTTCAAAATTAAACCAGAAAACCTGTCCTATATTGGCCGATTTAAGTGACCCTCGCCTTGGCAAAAACTCTCGCAATCCCCCTTTTCTCCCTGTCCACCCAGCAGTGATTGGGTATCAGGGTCTGTTTCATCTCGCGGAAAGTACTTTGCGATAGACAATCGTCATATCCAAAGAGTAGCAAGCAATACCTATTGTCCGTTTCACGATATAGAAAGAAGAGATAAATCCGGAACCATTCTGAAGGACTACTTTTTCATTTGCAGTATCCATGTTAACGCTTACTTGTTGGGTCTCTCAAGGCATGGTCTTATCATCTGCGTTTTTCCTCCTGAATTCTACATCCATTTCTTTTGTTCAAATGTCACCCAGCGATCCCCACTTCTAAATTTAACACACCTCCTCCACTGTAGGATTCCCACTACAGTTGTTTACAAAGTATTATGCACACACACACACACACACACACACACACACACAAACACACCATATATAATATATATATATATATATATATATATATATATATATAATATATATATATAAATATATAATTATAAACTTGTATTTTGGTTGAGCGACTATCTATGACCATAAAGAATGCCAAAGTTATGAAAAATGGCATTTAAGCATTTAAGAAATATTAAAACAATATTCGATAAATATTAAAAACGACAATATACAACACACTTCAATCGGCTTTACAGATCAAAAAACAAATACTCTAAACTTGATATGAAAATTAGAAAACAAACAAACCATGAATAGCGAGCACGGCAAGTCAATACAATCACATTATCTCTCGTAAAAACAAAACCAGAAACCAACAAAGGAGAGAAAAACAGAGATTTGGAGATTTATAGAAGGGGGCACCCATGGCAGGTCTGTAAGATTTAACCGTATTTTTAAAAAAAAAATCTTTATCGATTAAAGGGTTTAGATTATGCAATAACCCTTTTTTTAAATGTATGTATTCCATATTCGTTTCTTGAGCATTCACTTGGCTGGAAAGTTCAACCATCCTTGACTAAATCATCGACGATGACAAAACACGTTTTGATCATTTTGAACAAAATAAAATGTTAAAACACATAAGGATTACGACAACCTTCCACTTGTCAAAAAATATTAAACCTGAAACGTCTCTAAACTTCTGTACAAGTATCAGGTATGTAAGACTTTTAACAAAAGGTATAAGATGTTTTTTAATCTGTAGAAAAAGTATTTTTGTCAAAAAAGAAAAAAAGGTAGTTCTGCCATCTTGCGGCGGAATAGTCTTTTATCGCCGATTATTTATTCTTTGTCCGACATTCATAAAGATTTATTCTATGATTTTCATATATTCCTCTTTTTATGTTGTTAGTACATTGCTTTGACACTTGTATAAGTCGTCTTTTATTTCCTAAATACGCTTTCCGCTTATCAAACAAAACCGTGTATGTTGTGTTCCTATTTAAAAAGAATCAACCGGTTTAAAATAACACAGTTGTGCAGGACTCTTATAAAAGAGTATTCATCTACCTACTTTTTTCGATATCCCTGGTCGATTATAACAATTTGTATGCATATAATCCTGTAAAATGATTATTTATCATCTGTTTATCTTTAATATTAAACTTCCCACTTGTAGATTTTAACTGGCTACTATTTTGAATTGATAGAAATTTTCATCTTGGATTATTATCTGTTTACTTCACTCGTGAACTAGTTGCTGTGTTGATATCGTGTTATGTGGTGTTAGAACACAATTTATTACTTCTTGTAAGATTTGCTAGTTATATCCATGAACGGCATACATACATATGCTATAAGAGGACGTTGTATTTTTCTTCGGCGGTTCCTTTAAATCATTTCTGAAATTGTTGATCGTAAGTATTCAATTTTTGATTGCTTTTTAACGCAATTTGATCACGGATAAGTAAATGAATGAAAGAATATGGCTGAGCTGTCTCTATGGACGCTTGTCGTGAATGTGTATGTTACTTCGAGTGTGTCAGTCTGTTTCTATTATCCAGTTAGTAATTTGTTTCCATAAATATATGTCCAGTGCAAATGAATTAATAAATTATTAAATCAATAGGTCTGTTATGAAAAAGATAAACAGACAATAATTGAATCCACGTGATTAAATGACTTTGTCAGTTGAAATCATTTCAACTATAAGATTATAAATGCCAACTTTGCTGACTCTACATATAGCACATTCATTTAACACACGAGACAATGGACGGACCGTATTTCTTGCGCACAATAAAGTAAACAAATAAATTGATGAATACATAAATAACTGAATAATAAACAATAAAATCAATCAATAAATGAATAAATTGAATGTCGAGCATTCTACCGTTCGAGCTATCGGGGACTCCTTCAACATTACGTCTCAACATGAATTTGTACTCTATGGGACAATGAGGTGGTTCCGATAACTCAATTGGTAGAGCACTCGCTTCACATGCAAAGGGATCGAGATCCATTCGGGTGAAGAAGAGAATTTATTCTACCCCCCCCCCCCCCCCCCCCCCCGGTCTACCAGCAGTGAGTGGGTATCTGGGTCTCTTTGGTCCGGCGGAAAGTATTTTACGATGGGCTGGCATTCTATCAAAAGGATAGCAAGCAATTGCTATTGTCCGTTTCACTCTATATAAAAACCTTGATAAACTCCATCTCCATGGGCCTAATGGCTCTGAGGGACTTCTATGCGACTATGTAACTACACTGCCGTGCACGGACAAAACATTGTGTGTTTTTTAAAAAAATTGTCCGGAAAATAATTGCTTCAAATGGTATATTAGAATAACGCTCAATTTGCCAAAGAATTCCCAAGTTTGAGACTTTTTGACAAGACCAAAACCATTTTAATCCATCAATATTTGGAGTTATTTTATTTTATTCTAACAAAACATTTAAAAGAGCTATGATTAGGCCCGTGGAGCCCGAGTTTTTTTCCGGTTTCTACAGCGTGAAACGGACAATAGCAATTGTTTGTTACCCTTTGGATAGGACAATAGTTTATCACAACGTACTTTCCTCCAGATCTAACCGACCCAGCTACCTAATCACTCTTAGGTGGACACTGGGAGAGGGGTCAGACAAAATAATCTCGACTTCATCCGAAATTGATCTTTGTCCCTTTGCGTATGAAGCGAGTGCTCTACCAACTGAGCTATCGGGACCCCCTTTTGCAAGTGAGAGTGAGAGAG
The DNA here is from genome assembly GCF_034508935.2 of Berghia stephanieae. Taxonomy (NCBI): domain Eukaryota; kingdom Metazoa; phylum Mollusca; class Gastropoda; order Nudibranchia; family Aeolidiidae; genus Berghia; species Berghia stephanieae. The sequence goes on from NC_088362.1 coordinate 51,841,335, forward strand.
TGAGTGAGTGAGAGAGAGAGAGAGAGAGAGAGAGTGTGTGTGTGTGTGTGTGTGTGTGTGTGCTAGTGTGTGTATGTGTGTGTATGTGCGTGAGAGAGATAGATAGATAGATAGAGAGAGAGAGAGAGAGAGAGAGAGAGAGAGAGAGAGTACGAAGTATTGTCGGAAACTGTAGTGAAGGCTTTTATCTCGTAATACTTATCCGCTATCCAAACTAGATATCTTGTCAAATAAAATGATCTATTTAAAAAAAGAAATTCTTTACTAGCGGTTGCGTTCCCGTGATTATTGAATCTTTTCAATACTGTCCCCATTTTCATTCAAAGCCTTTTACCGACTTGAACTTCCATATTTGTACCTTGCCTTTTACCAATTCAAATGGCGGAACGAGTTTGCAATAATATTTACATTTTGACAAGTCCAATTACTCCCTTTAATAAAATGGTGACACAGATAACTCTAAGTGTGGATTTCTTTCTTTCTTTCTTTCTTTCTTTCTTTTTTTTTTTTTTTTTTTTTTTTTTTTTTTTTTTTTTTTGCATTCCATTATGGTTTTGAATTAATTAACCGAGTTTTTTTTTTTAATATATAGTTTTCATTCTCAAAGCACAAGCTCATGAATAAATAAATTTTAAAAATGAATAAAATAAATTCAAAACCTTGATCGACTTTTTTTTACAGTTGAGCTCACATGTTGCTAAAGCTGAAAATCTATTCTTTTAAAAAATATGGGGCTGGGTGTCAAAATTGTTCCGCTCGGCCATGTTAGGTTTTAGCCAACGAGCACAGAATCACTGGTAAATTTGAAAATCATAATACTATTTTTACAGATTGATATACGAGTAGATAACTTACATTTTAAAGAATTAAGAGTAATTCTATTACCCGTTCATACTAGTGATTATATATAAATTCTGCTCGGGCATAATGATCTGTCATTTGTTTTTGAGAATCGGCATCCCGCCACCCTGTTGACAGATTCATTTTCGAGCATCTACAGACTTTATTACCGGGCGGTTTCGACCATTGATAGCTCAAAAGAGTCGTCTCGATCACATAATAATATAATATAGTATAATAGTTAAAATATAAAAGTGCCTGTTCGTAATCAAACCTTACGGATATTACCTTACTGCAAACATCACGGGTTCTCCACAAGTAATAACAACTTTACTAATCAATCCAATAAATAATAAACAAAAAGAAAAGAGAATTTATAAGAGCTTAAAATAAGAACAAAATACGGAACGTTTGATTCCAAAGATCTGAACAAGTGTGTATGCTCCTTAATTTCTTAGCTACATTCCAAGATCGAATTTCTTACAGAAAGGACATACGAAGTATGTCGCTGCCGTCTATCCTTTTTTTTAAAAGTTATATATTTATGTTTTTGTTGGGTTTTCTTTTCTTTTTTTTTTCTGTTATTGGCTGAAGAAGTGTTTTGAGCTCACATCCCGTGTTATGCATTTTGTGCCTTTTTAAAAAGCTGTTATATTCATTGTTATTCGTTTCTTTTTACAGTCCACGGCTTCTAGGAGCCGATTTGAAAGCAGTAGGATGAGCGTTGCATTCGAAGACCCGAGAACCCCATTGGTCGGGAGGAACAGGGAGAAAGAACCAAGAGTCCTCTATACGTTGAAGCCACCAGAACAGGCTAAGGAGGAGAAGGAGAGGAGGATTTCGACACGTTTTGAAGATGTTGGAATAAAACTATTTCTTTGCAAAGCGATTTGTTTGAGAAGGAAGAAGATATCTGACGGCAGCCTAGCAATGGCTGTTATTGGTAAGTAAAACTAGGTAGTTGATTTTGGGGCTGCTTATTATTTTTTTTTTAATGTTTCCTTTACAAAGCATTATGACCGGCAATAGAAAAAACGTAAATGGGATCAGCCGCGTCAAAAAAAAAAAATAAAAATTAATGAAATCACTGATTTTAAAACGTATTCTAAAAGTCATATTGATAATAGTAATAATGATGATGATGATGATGATAATAACAATAATATAATAATAATAATAATAATAATAATAATAATAATAATAATAATAATAATAATAATAATAATAATATAATAATAATAATAATAATAATAATAATAATAATAATAATAGTAATAATAATAGTAATAATAATAGTAATAATAATAATAATAATAATAATAATAATAATAAATAATAATAATAACAATAATAATAATAATAATAATAATAATAATAATAATAATAATAATAATAATAATAATAATAATAATAATACAGCGGATCACTGCCTGATAAATGACAACATTACTGAGTAAAGATATGGTAAATAAATAACAATTGGATAGTATTCAAAATACGCTTGAGAATGGAATCAGCTCTTTTTGCAATTGTATAAAGGGTAAATGGAGCAACACATCCAATTTGAACGTATTAAAGCAAACTAAGGTCCAAAGAACTTTAGCTTACTTTACCATTTCCATTATGTTCACAGAGGTAATCTCTACCATGTGTAAACAATGAATGTTTGACGATTCCAACACATCTCTATAATAAGGAAATTATGTCTCTAGAATTAACATTGCAAATTATTGCTACATGCTATCAAACAGTTACTTTGCTTTGAGTTAGATTATTTATACCAAAGGATACGAAGGTATTAAACTAACACCGGGAGGTCCTGGGCTCCAGCACCGTTTTCGGAGAAATGCCGAAAATGTTGGGTAAGGAGAAAGTTAAAAACTTTCGTGGGCATCTGCTTCATCGCGACATAAAACCAGGTTGAGTCAGTGGGTCACACACACACACACACACACACACACACACACACACACACACACACACCATTAAGAATGTTTTAGTACAGTGCTCGTTGGATTCTAGCAAGCAATCAGGAGGAGCCGAAAACGTGCTAGAATATGAGGGGCCGAAATCCGATACTTATGGGAGGTAACTACTTATTGTGTAGATATTCGGTCAACCAGCTCAAGCACGTTGAATTTGATTCAATAGTCTGATGTCACGTCGCCCAGCAACGGAGGCCATCGTGGTTCTAAACAAAGAAAATCGGTACTTTTTTTCTTCATGCTGGCTAAAACTTTTCATATATCCTGTGATCAGAATGTGTAAAAGTCAAAACATAATCAGATTTATAATGGGTTTTTTTTCCTCTGAATACGCTTTTATGCTGTCAGAGATATATTTCATAAGGGCGCCATTGTTCCGATAGTTTAGAGCCAGTTACAACGTTACCATGCGTCATTACGAGGGAAGTGACGTTAAGACTGTTGAAGCGTATTGTATTAATGGGTGTGTGTTGGATGGGGGGGGGGGGGAGTATGTATCGTTAATGATATAATTAAATTTAAGTCAATTCAGGAAGAAGATCTGCATGGTTGATTTTATGTGCACCGTTTCCCCATTTCAAAACACAAAATCAAATCTGTTTTACATCTGATACAATATCAAGATTAGGTTTATTACCTTTTTCTAAACAATATCCATTGTGTTTTTACAGGTATCATCTTGATGATTATAGAGACAGAGCTAACAGCTGCAAATGTCATCTCCCGTTCCGATCCACTGTCCATCGTTCTAAAATTCTTTATGACCGCATCAACAGTTGCATTGCTCATATCCATCTCTATTTACTACAAACTTGGCATCCAGGTTTTCACCATCAATCATAGTATAGACAACTGGCGCCTAGCATTGGACAAGAGGACAGTAATCACATTCCTGGTGGAAATTATCATTTGCGTGATACACCCCATACCCGGAGAATTTTATATCAACTGGTATACAACTGACGATGACCGAGACCTTGTCCGAAAACCCGTCAGCGTACCTCTGGACCTCGTGTTGTCCTTACCAATGTTTCTACGACTTTATCTCGTGTGCAGGTTCATCATGCTGCATAGTCGTCTTTATCAAGACGCCTCCCGCCAGAGTTTGGGAGCGCTCAGCCGAGTTCATTTCAACTTCCGGTTCATCTTCAAATCCTTCATGATGCTCTACCCGGACTATTTTCTCGTCGTGTTTATGCTAGGATTTTTCATCATCTCGAGCTGGATGCTGAGGCTATGCGAGATGTATGATGATGATGAACACAATAAAATCAATGGTAGTTTATTGAACTCCATGTGGCTGAACGCTGTTACTTTCTTATCAGTCGGATATGGCGATATCGTTCCAAATTCATACTGCGGCCGTGGCATCGTCGTTATTACAGGCATTATAGGAACTGGGACCGCGGCGTTGGTGGTAGCCGTGATGTCCAGAAAATTGGAAATGACACATGCTGAAAAGTGCGTTCATAATTGCGTTCAAAGAATTGATGTTGAAAACAAACTAAAAGTTGAATCTGCCAATGTAGTCAAATTTGGGTGGCAGATTTACAAGTATAACAAAATCAGCAATAAAACATTATCACAAGAAAGAAAGCTATTGCATTTGCAAACACTGCAGTTGTCTGCAATACATAACACACACGTGTTGAAAGATACGAAACGACGGCTTTGTGATAATGCTGTGACTTTAGTTGCTATCGGTAAATGTCAGAACGATATTTCAGCTTCAGTCAAGTCCATCCAAAAGAATCAAATGTCTTTGGAAGAACGAATCACTGGCATGGAGAACACCCTGGCGTTAGTATACGACAAGGTCTGTGCTTTGAGTAACTCTCAAACCGATTGAATTTCTTCCTCTAAGACCTTTTCATAGGAGAATTGAAAATGAGAATGTTGTAGTATTGTTATGGCTTTATTCATAGAATAATATTATGCCATTAAAACGGGTTTCGTAGAATTTGTGATATGCTTATTTGCAGTAGGTGGTAGAGAAGTTAACAACCGAAGGAAAAATGTTACTGTGATTATCTTTTTTTTTAAAATAGTGACTCCTTCTTGGTATCTCTGAATATTATTAATGCGTGATAACTGAAGACTTCGCCGATGGAATGCCTTATTATGTCTGTAACTCTCAATGGAATAAAATAAAATAAATAGGATAAATAAATGGAACGGGGTCGGTCACTTAATTCAGTTTTATTAACAATCTTCCGGATTTATTATTCTGAATGTAATGCTGCTTTATGCAATAGACAACAATCTTTTTTTTTAATTAAGTACCTGTCCGAAGTTGACAGTCAGTATGTCATCAAGAAATAAAAAGAAAAACAAAAATCGCATTGACTCATACTTGTTCACGGTCACAAGCTCATTTAAACTATACGTTAAGAAATACCATTTCGAATAAACCAGACACATTATCTCACTGTAAAGCTGGTCAAAAAAAAAGTAAACAAACAAACAAACAGTATCCACATTTAAAGCAAAAAATCTCCCCGAAAAAAAATGAAAAAAATCGACAAACATAAACGGCAAACAGAAATAATAATAACAACAAAGCAGCATTCCCCTCCCCGGCAGCCTCTTATGGTTCTCACACTACTATGTTATGACGATCGACCCAATCAGCAATGTCCGGTCCGCATTCGTGCACCGTCGCGAACCCGCCTGGTCGCATCGTCACAACACACCGTTCAACTAGATGCTCTGCCGTTTCGGGTTCTTGCCCACATCGGGTACATGTAGGACAGGTGGAAAGCCCCCACTCCCCGGCATACTTACGTCCACAAACACGCCAGGCCACACAGAATTTCAAAAGCGACAAGACAATGTGTTATTATACATGTTACTATGTATAGTTTTTATTGAAATCAAATAGTGTAGAGATATATAAAAATCTGAGCTCTATATAACTGTAAATGATAATAAATAAATGAATGAATCGATACATTTAAAAATATCAAATTTAATTTCATTCGTCACAAAAATAATAGCATTTCATTTTTAAAAAAAACAATAGATATATCACAAAGAGAAATTTCTATTGACCAAAACACACAAGCTCTACTTGTAAATAAATACAAAAACGCGGACATAAGAATATAGCCCGCAGATGAAATAACGCTGATTAAAAAAGTAAACGCTTTTAAAACTTGCGGAGACTGAAGACAATAAACATGGATATCTCTTATCCTGCGGTTAAGAATTGGAGATTCATACTATAATCTGTCTTCTTCAAAGGAAACATTTTATTTTGGCCAAATTATTTTTTCATCAATTGTCCATTGACATCAATAAATTGAAATGAATCTCATCCTGTCAAAAAGTCTCAAAGTGATTTAAAAGTTTCACGTTTGACATTTGTTAACTAGTTAGGCGTCAAATTAATTCAGGGATTTCAGAACTAACTGGTCAAATTGAAAGAAAAAATGATAGCAGTGCTCGTTTCATATATCAAGTAATACATTGAAATAAACTGTTGTCCTGTGTGTGTGTGGGGGGGGGGGGTGTGCTTGTGTGTGTGTGTGTGTGTGTGTGTAGCGATCAGGAAAGTTTTGAAATCACATAGTTAAATTCGTATTCAAAAGTGCATGACGACTTCGTTTTTCTATGTGATTGTGATGTGAGATTGTAATCTCTACCCTATAGCGTAAATAAGTAAAATAACAATTCAGCATTTTGATGACATTATATAATATCAAAGAAAGGCAAAGAATGGACTAGAATTTAGATCACAACATATAACAAAATGAGCGTTGATAAAAAAAATTAAAAAATAAATGAATAAAATTCCCTTTATTCATCCCATAGGGTAAATTTGTCTCTAGGGTCTATTCCAAGGGAAGACTGGAATAAACCAGGCGTCAGCCGCAGTATAACGCCGCAAATTGAGCTAGGGCGAGGTGACTTGCTCAAGGCCACAAAACGCAGCAGCGGGTGATCGAACTCGGTACCTTTCGGGTACGAAGCAAAGACCGTACCGCCGAGCCACGCTACACATAAAAAAACCTTATCAACTTTAGTGCATTATTCTGATTGTCTCCAATATACTTGCATGGCATTGATTTGATTTTCCTTTTTGAAAAACATGACACAATTGAATTGTCTTGAAAGATTTGGTACTTTGCTTCGCCTTGATTTTAAAGATTATTTACCTCATTTTTCAATTGGGCCAATTGGGCGCCTTCGTCATGGGCTGAATCGTATTGGGGGTGATAATTTCAATTTCAACCATGATACAAGATTATGGCCATGCAGGTCACTTTTGGTGATCAAGAAAGAATTAAATGGCAAATATTTATGCGTGGCAAGACAACATAAATGGAGAGACTACCTTAGTAAGCTCCTCGAAAGTCATACTTCAAAGGTGTGATAGATTTTTTTTAAAAAAGGTTAGAGGTTTTAGCTGAAATCGACTTTCAAAATGTTTTTTAAAGGCAATAGAATATCCAATTCAAAATTCATTTGAGATTGTAAAATATGAAATAAAGCTGTTAAAACTCTGAGGTCCCAAAAACATATTTCCAAAATCAAGCAAAATTTGGTCCAAGGTTCTCCAGATTCAAAATTCGTTATTACTCCACCACTGGCTTGTAGAGAAATGAGGTCTGCATATCGCATGACCCCTGACCTCCACTGATCGATGCCCCAAGGATTGGGGAATATCGCTGTACACAATTGACTTATTGTGCTCTTACATTTATCTACTTTAAATATCACAAGACATTATCTAATTACAGATATATAATATAAAAAGGTCCATAAATAAAGTTCGGAATCGAAAACAACAGTTTTTTTATGGAATGAGAAAAGAGACATACTTCCAAAATATCATAGAATTGAAAATTGGATGCACAATAATGCATTATGGCGCTACGTTATATCTATGATGATACATAGGATTGCTTTTTTAAAAGATTAAATTTCTGGAAGGGACGTTTCATATTTTATGACAATTTAAAAAATGTATACATGGTGTCATTGACATGGAAGATTGGACCAAGGCATTGGCTAAATTAAAAATAAACTGTATTTGATTTATTTAAATATCAAACTTTGAATTAAGCCTATCCGACACCATTTTATAAAACAAGTATTTCTCAAGGGATTATCACCATCTTTCCAATACTAGACTTCGAAATCCGAGACGAATCTTGAGGTCAAACCACACTGTAGTCTAATTGTTATCCATTACGCCTAGTATTTTGTGATTCATAATTCCAGTAAATAAAATGCAATACAAAAGTATTGAAATTGAAAGACATATAAAGCGATATTAAAAAAATTGTAAATCACTTCAAATTCCAACATAAAAAAGTAGGTATAAGATCTTAAGAAATAAAAGAAACATACAGTAGAGAGTGTTACATAAAAAAATAATTTTAAAACAACATGGCAACAAAACAATTGAAAAAAAAAAAGATAGGGAATAAATCGTGGCGCTATTTTTAAAAATCACTTTGAAATATTTACCACTCTAAAATATATTCATAGGAAAAGAACTATGATTTAAAATTTAAAATGAGACACTTATTTCTTGACATTTTTACAATTTAACCCCCCCCCCCCCCTCCAAAACAAAAGGAAGAAAAAAGACTTTCAAAGCTAATGGAAAACATATTGGAAGGTGTTAGCTTTAGATTAAAGGCCACAGTGTCTCTCTTGTAAAAATAGATAAAGTCAAGAAATGTTGATTGTGGTTGGTAGCATGTTTAGTGACAATGATTGCAAAACTCTGGCTCCAGAGTCGTACCCTTTGGTAAGGCATTTTACAAACATTACCCCACTCGACTCAGATATATGAATTAAACTTGGCAACTGCAGTGATTGAAAGCTATTCACCGTGCCAGTACAAAAAGAAAATTTAAGAGACAATTTGTACGTTTTAAAATGGGATTGATTTTAAATAGTCTGCATAAAGCATTGTGAACAGTCAAAACCATGAAAATGTTCCCTTTTATTTATATATATATATATGTATATATATTTTTAAAATATATGTTTGAAAAGATAAATTTTAAGAGACAGACAGTTTGCTTTTAAACACTGATAGATTCGGTGAGTTAAAAGACTGTGAGTATAAAAAATTACAATGCTCAAATAATCTTTTTATCGGGGGAAAAAAATTATCATTCTTGGGCTCCAGGAAGGTTATCACACAATAGTCATCATCTTCATAATCATCATCATCATCATCATCATCATCATCATCATCGTCATCATCAACAACAACATCATTAGCAGCAGTAGTAATAACATCATCATCATCATCAACATCATCATTAGCAGCAGCAGTAATAACATCATCATCACCATCCTTGCTATCTTCATTATAATCGCATATCATGTTGAATGACACAAAAGGTTATGTAGAATCTCAAAGAGAGCGAGACGACATTCCAAAAGATTGATTATATAATCTTAAGAGTACAAAAATAAAGTTACACCATCAAGAAGCTGTCAAAACATGTGTGTGAATGCAGAAATTTATCTATAGATAAAGTGAATGAATAAACTATTTATTTATTTATCTATATCATGTAATTTAATGTGTATTTGTTCAGCAACGATGACTGCTGACGCTTGATTCTAATCTGTTAAATACGTCATAATCATTTGAATTCGAGTTTGTAATAAATTATGTTTTTATGAAGTTCATCAAAGCAGTGTCAGAAGCATTAAATAAACAATGAATCGCATATTATCAAATCTTGAATCAGATATATTTTACTCTTGAAATGAGAAAATGTGATTTTTACATTCAGTTCAAGGCCGTATTTCTTTGAATAGAACGAAAAATACAACCATATCTTTATTCACATATATTTTGCTGTCGAAATGTGATTTTTACATTCAAGACTGTGTTTCTTTGATACAATGAAAGATACAACCAAATCTTGAATCAGATATATTTTGCTGATGAAATGAGAAAATGTGATTTTTACATCCAAGATCGTTTCTTAGAATACAATGAAAGATACATATATGAATAATGTTTTGATTTAACTTTTCTTGTTCAAAACGATGTTACTTTATAAAATATGTAAACGTTTTGTGAACATGCATATATTTTACAAATGAAATATGAACAATAAAATTACATAAATATTCTAAAGGTTTTTTCTAATTTCTTGTTATATGGTTGTAATGAAATTACACCACTGAAAGAAATAATATGTTGTTGATGAGGTTAATGCCCTTATAATTGTTGGTGATGATGATGATCATCATCATCATCATCATTATGATGAAAATTATTATTAAAAAAGGATTCATTGGGATCAAATAACATTTGAGTTGCCGATATGATTTAAAGCTCTCTATGTTATGTTTGTGTTAATTTTTTCATTTTCAAAAATATAAAATCTATGTTTTAGAGAGTTGAGCCAATATCAGAGTTCAAATATCAGAATGTGGAAAAAAAAATCACTTTTAGCTCGTTGACCAAGTCAATATCTCATCACCATCACCACCACCACTATCATCATCATCATCAACAACAGTAGCAGCAACAGAAGCAACAGCAATAGCAACAACAACAATAACAACAACAACCATGATAACAACAATACCATTAAAGAAGAGCATCACCAATAACATAATGTTTGATTTTTTCTAACGTTCAAATCTAAAGTCGACTACAGAAATCTCCAGGTATAACAATAGGGAGATATTAATCACAATTCATCCGCCAAATACATCTCATTTTTACAGAAATTGTTTAAGCACGTTCACAACTTCGTCTTCCTGGGTCCATCTCTGCATAATCTGTGAAAGTAGAGAGAAACATCATTTTTAAATATTACTAGTCAACGTGATGTCTGATGTAAATTACATACATCTAGTTAGGACTGTACCATCATTTGATACCACGTGCTACATGAACATCCCTGTCACTCAAACTGTGTACTGATCCCGCACATACACTACTATATCAACATACAAGTCTTAAAAGAATAGATCTTTTAATTTATCTTTAATTTGATATCGGTTTGCTCTATATTAACTAGTGTGTAATTTCAGATTTTTGCAAGCAACCCATCACAGGACATAAAAATTTGCCATGTCAAAACGTTGGAATTATTGATGTTTTCAGATATCTTCCTGTGTTATTAATTCAAATTCTTGAAGGTTTAACGAGGAATTCAAATATAGATTTGATTTCTTTGCACTTTGTATGACTCCTTGCAGTGTCTTCAAATGTGTAGAACTTTATTTTTAACCGCAAAGTTTGCCATATGTTGCCATTGCTTTGTTTCCATGGTGTTTTTGTATCTGTATCTGTATGGTTGGCGCTGAAGAAACCAATGGTCTGGTTGTATTTCAGCGGCGTCCTCATTGGGCGCGGGCCCATGTCAGTCGGGCCTTGAAATCGTTTAGGTGTGGTGCCATGATGACCAGTTCATCCAGCCCATTCCACTCCGAGATAGTTCTAATGAAGAAAGAATTTCTGTAGTGTTCTTGTCTGTGGGATTTTGAAGCAGTTCGAATTGTTTGTGGCGTATCTCTCAATGGAGTTTTCGGTTATGTGGTTGGCAAAAGTGAGTGCTCGGATTTTTCTTTTCTTTGGCCGTGGCGTGAAAAAGGAGTCTGCCTTTATTGATGGTATTTGATCTGTTATAATATTGAACATGAATGACAGACGGGTTTCTTTTCTTCTTTGTTGGAGGCTGATGAGGTTTCTTTCTTCTAACTTTTTTGTCATGCATCCTGGGGTTCTGCTTTTATAGTCTCCAGTTATGAACCAGGCACCTTGTCTCTGGACTCTCTCAAGTTTTTGAATATTCTCTTTCAGGTAGGGGTCCCAAGCAACTGCTCTGTATTCTCTTTTTTGTGACTAAACATTCAATCCCTGTTTTCGAATATTATAAATGATAATGGTAATTTACCTGTAGCTAAAAATAAGAATCATCATGACAATTCTATGTGCATAGAAAAGAAACTCAGAGCATTTGAGATGTGGACCTATAGAAGAATTGCAAGGGTATCCTGGAAGGAAAAGAAAACAAATCATCAAGTACTCCAAACTTTAGGAATAACATCAACAACGATCATTTCAACTATTAGAAAGAGGATAACCTGATATTTCGGCCACATCAGAAGGCACAACTCACTACAGAAGACCATTGCAGAGGGAAAGATAGAAGGCAAGCGTGGTCGAGGACGAAGAAGGACAAGCTGGCTTGGAAATGTCGCAGCGTATGTAGGAAGCCCCATAAATCAATGTGCGAAACTCGCAGAAGAGAGAGAGAGCTGGCGAACCATGATCTCCAACGTCGTGTCCGACATGGTAAAAAAAGATTTGATAACACAAACATTGTACTCACATGTTCCCACGCATCCTTTGGACCCCTATTGTCCAAGTCTTCTGACGACGACGGGTGCATAACTAGAGTATAAGAAACAGAAAAAGATGAACAGTAAATGACATTTACCAGATGTCTCTATCAAATCAGATATTTCGTGAGATATTGATGTGCGCAAATCTTTAGACTACTCTACTACTATTCAACAAGCCTGAATTATTATATTTCCATTATTTTAGAGCCTGAATTATTACATTTCAACTATTTAAGAAGTCTGAATTGTATCATTTAAAGGACCATGAATTATTACATTGCTGAAAAAAAACAAGACAATATTGTAGGCAAAGTAAGAGGTTGGAATAATGTAATAATGTAAAATCGGATAAAATTTAATATATAAGCTACCATTAAATCTCTACAAAAATTGCATGTATTAACAAGGGTTGGAATGCTTTTAAAAATTCGAATACACTTTTTTAAAAAGAGGTTGATAAGACAAATATTCTCTTTTTGGGGGGAAAAAAGGCACCCCACGTCAACTATCTTGAAAAATAAATGTAGGGATTGGGGTGGGGGGGACTAACAACAGAAAAAGGTCTTTGCAAGAAGAAGATGATTTGAAATGGTGCAAATAAAGCGGTATGTAACGGACAGCTATGTAGTGTTTTGAAGGATTGGGTATCTTTTCATATGGGTTAGACCAATGTCTAGGTTAGTATATTATAATGAGTACGTACTGTTATTGACCGCATTCAAGGTTGAACACACTTCTTGTTTTAAGGGAGTTCCCTGGTATTTCTTCAACAGTGCCATCAGAACGTTTGTGCCCCCGTGTCGGTTAAACAATTGACATAATCGACGATCACTTGAAATCATCATTCGGGTGATGATAAGACCTGCAATATAAATGTAAATGTTTAAAATTTGTTCAAGGTTTGTTTTGTCTTTTCAAGTATCTCTTTTTAACGAATTTGAGCTGAATTCATTAGCAGAAGTGTGTGTGGGTGTGTGTGTGTGTGTGTGTGTGTGTCTGTGTGTGTGTGTGTCTGTGTGTGTGTGGGGGGGGGTGTGTCTGTGTGTGGGGGGGGGGGGTGTATGTGTGTATATGTGTGCACATGTAAGTAAACTTTGCTGTTAAGTTTCCAGCATAATATGATTAAAAATTAATTCTTCAAAAATATTTGGAGGGTGAATTGCATTCATTTGAAAAATGAAAGTAAGATATAGGACCAAGTAATTATTTATCTCTCTAATAAATCAATCTGTAAGAATTAGAGCTCAATTTTCAATACTTTAATATATGCATAAATATTTTAAGAAGACATCCTGATAGCTGTATGAGCGAAAATTTTAAGTGCATTGTGCGAGACTTTATTAAGAAAATGTTCTATACAAATGTTATGTCATCATCATCATTATTACGATCATCATCATCATCATCATTATCATCATCATCATCATCATCACCATCATCCTCATCATCATCATCATCATCATCATCATCATCATCATCATCATCATCATCATCATCATCATCACCATCATCCTCATCATCATCATCTTCATCAGCATTATCATCATCATCATCATCATCGAGGTTATTATTACAGAGCTTCCATAAACACTGTATGAATAAGGGAGCATCTTATAAGTTACACACTTTACCTGACACCTCTAACAGTTCATCATCATCGTTGACTCGGAGGAAATCCACTAACTTTGACACACAACCAAGCTTGGACAATTTCATATGGATCTCATGCTGTGAGACAAACAAAATGAAAGAAAGGAGATTATGTCATGTGCTATAAACCCGTAATTTTTTTCTCAACATGTCAAACTTAAATATAAAGCAAATATAAAATGTGTAAAAAAAAAAAAGAAAAGTCAAAGTTTAAATCCGTTTACAATTATAGAGATGAAAATTTATTTCAGTCTCAAAACAAAAAGATTTCTTGAGTGCATTTTATATTACCATAATATATGACTAGTCATCCCAAAACGGTATTATATCGAGGTGAATCAGAAGCTTGAATTGGAATGTATACCTTACTTATCTTTTTTTTTAACTGAGTTAAAAATGATTGCATTCATAGAGAACGATGAAGTAACGTTTGCCTTATTTAATATTTATTTCAAAAAGAGTTAAAATGAATGCATTCATAAGATAACCGTAAAGTAATGTTTACCTTATTCTATAATTTTTAAAGAAAAAGTTAAAATGAATGCATTCATTGAGAAGATAGAAGCAATGTTTACTTTATTTTATATCTTTAAAAAAAAAAAGTTAAAATGAATGTATTCATTAAAAAGAGTGAAGTAAAACTTAAATTTCTTAAATCTAATCCTTTTGATTTTTAGTTGTATTTTTTTTCATCTAGTTCATTCCGACATAATCCCAGATTGACACACGCAGTCCTCGTTGACATTTAAGTATCGTACAGTACTCACTGGATTCTAGAACACCGAATTCCAGCATACTCTGCCATATGGCACGCTGGACTGGGTGACCGACTGTATTGGTTACCTCCCATGAGCATTGGATTTCAGCACATTCAGATTCTAATACACTTTTTGACTTCTCCCAAGAGTGTGCTAAAATCCAGCGTGTACTCTATCTTTATGGAGATCATATTATTTTAAGAAGCAGATTAATAATGAGAGGATTTGATGTTTGAATGTTAATGTAAGGGTACTGAGATCATAACTGTGAAACACATAACAGGATACTGGAATCTCCATCTCATTTGGTTATAATTAATTGATTCATTTCTATGGCTTTTCAAGCTTAGTTGATGTATTCGATTTCTTTCAAACTTTTCAAAGACCCAGGGGGAAAAATGAATATGGTTGCTTTAACATTAACTTATAGGAATAATACAATGATTTTCGTCATAAAAAATGATATTTCATGAATATCTTTTCATTCCAAAATCTGATATTGGAAGTCCTGATAGTTCAGTTGGTAGAGCACTCGCTTCACCCGCAAAGGGACCAAGATTAATCCCGGTGAAGTCGAGATTTATTTTACCTCCCCCCAACTTGTCCACCCAATAAATTGAGTAGCTGGGTTTATTAGATCTGGCAAGAACTATTTTGCTATAAACTAATGTTCTATTTAAATAGATATTAGATAATATCAGGCCAAAATTTAAATGAAAAAAAAATAAATAAATGTACTTACTGAGCCATGCTTCACAAGATCATGAAGGAGGAATAAACAATTCCTTTTTACATCTCTACTTTTGCTGAAGATGCCAATAAGAGTGGTTTCCCCTGCCACTAAAAATGCAAGATGACAACACTGGTTGCTAATATTCCCTTTGGAGTCTAGCGGAGATGCAAGTTCTGTCTCTGGATCAACCTCTTCCCCATTGTTGCTTATTTCTGTTTTTCAATAAAAGAAATAAATAAATAAAATTAAGGCATTATTTTCTCCATCTTCTATTTTTCCTCCCCCTCCTCCTCCTACTTCCACCTATCTTTACATCTGATCTTGCCATTTTTGGTGATAACAGTGACAGTCCAATATCAATTCCTGGATAAATGCCAGAGTGATTGTTTCTTATGAAAATACAAAAGTTGCGATGACAAATTCACTTGGATATGTTCATACATTTTCTTTTTTTAGGTTAAATTGATATCTCAGTTGGCCGAGCACTCGATTCACAGGCAAAGGGATTGAGATTAATCACTGGGGCAGTCCAGATTGTTTTCTGACCCCCCTACCCACCCAGCAGTGATTGAGTAGCTGGGACTTTTAGATCGGGTGGAAAGTACATAGCGATAAACTCCAGCTCCATGGGTCCAATGGCTCTGAAGGACTACAGTATTAATTGTAAAAGAACACAAGAGGTAGAATGCAAGGATGATGGAAGAAACTTACCTTTAACCATTTTCCCCCTTTCATCAAAGCTGACTGTTTTGTTGCTTTTAACACTGAATCCTCTTGAAGCCGGCCAAGAGTTTTCTTTAGATTGAGGCACTTGTTCACCAGATCGCAGGAAAAGTGGTTTCTGCTCTGATCTAGGGGTCAAAGGGTGAAAGACTTCATATTTGGCACTGCTAGGCTGATCACGAGCAGAACTTGCGCGTTTAAAAACTCTACTGTTTTCATTATCTCCAGATAAGATGTATTGTGGAACTCTGGCAGAGGAGGGCCTTGTGGTCATAGCAGATGATCTTGATCTGGAAAAATTGTAGATCGTATTTCATACCAGCTCATATTTTACATTGCAGGAGACTGAGATCTAAAGAGAAATAATATTTTAACAATCATGCATACATATGACAAATTTGATTATCATCTCCTCCATCAAAGTTGTGATTATCTCTGGCTGCACGAAGTTGCGACTTTTAAGACTGAAGTTGAAGATGAAAGTCATTCAGTGTATTATTTCACAATTGTTAAATTTCTTCATTTTCATTGGCATTGCTTCAAATATCTTTAAACAGATAATTTATGAATGGTTATTATCAATTATTGATATGGCTTATATAGCTTTGCTCATAGCGCATTACATGGGGTCTGAAGCAAACAGCAACACTTAAAATGCAGGACGAGATATAATACCAACTACTGCTAGGCTCTATTACAAATTTTTCTAACAGAAGCAATGCTGTTATCGACAAGGTGCTCATTTCACACCTGAGTGGGATGAGTGAATTTTTAATTTTTAAAAACATCTAAGTAGTACAATATCCGCTAAACATGCTCAAAATGCTTTACAAAGCATTCCTGACCAACAGAAACATGCAACATGTAGAACGAGACATGACGCCTGTAAGGCAATATTACAGTTTTTCCGACGGAGACAACACTGTTAATGGCCAGGTACTCATTTTACACCTGATTAGAGAATATGAGTAAAGAGCCTTTTCCAAGGACCCAACTATGCGCCAAGCGAGGCTTGAACCCAGAACCTTCCGATCTATAAGGGAATGTCAAACCATAAGACCACATAGCCGTACAATATAGAGGCTTTTCCAAGAACTCAACATTTCACCTATAAGGACGACAGGCCAAAAGCATGTGTCACACCACAAGGCTATAACTATAACTGTATTCCAGTCTACTTTACATTAATTACTTCATCTTACCGAGATGTGAGGTAAGGGATAGAACTCTGTGGTCTGCTACCAATGCCAGGACGACCCATTTGAAAGACTTGCTGATTGATTGAATGTCTCGACGCTGTCTCGAGCCGTCCAGTTGCTGATTGTGGTCTAAAATTGACAATGTAAATAAATATACATGCCTAGTAAATGTGGTTTCAGTTGGATTTAAAATGCACACACATACTTGCACAGAAACGCAAACAGACACAAAAATATTATTATTATTATTATTATTATTATTATTATTATTATTATTATTATTATTATTATTTATTATTATTATTATTATTATTATTATTATTATTATTTTTATTATTATTTATTATTATTATTATTATTATTATTATTATTATTATTTATTATTATTATTATTATTATTATTAATAATAATAATATAATAATAATAATAATAATAATAATAATAATAATAATAATAATAATATAGGAGCAGTTGTAGTAGTAGGTGTTGTAGTGGTAGTATAGTAATAGTAGTAGTAGTAGTAGTAGTAGTAGTAGTAGTAGTAGTAGTAGTAGTAGTAGTAGTAGTAGTAGTAGCAGAAGCAGTAGTAGTAGTAGCAGTAGTAGTAGTAGTAGTAGTAGTAGTAGTAGTAGTAGTAGTAGTAGTAGTAGTAGTAGTAGTAGTATTGTTTTCATTATCATCATCGTCATCATCATTATTATCATTATTCATTTTTCAATGATTTTATTTTTCTACAAAGAAAAATTTTCAAGAGAAATGTCAAGAAAAAAGTGATAGTACATAATTTATTTCATTGATAATCATATTTAAACAAAATAATCTCACCTTGTTTTATTGATGTGTCGCTGTACATAAAGTCCGCTTTTTGAATTGCTGTTTTCTTTATCTGATAAAGGTTGGACACACATTCTAAGGGTTGTGATTGACATGTTCTGAGGAAAAGGAGAGAAAATGTAAAGAGCAAAACATGATCTAAATATTCATTTCTTTAGTTTCCTTTTTCTTTAAAAAAAAAAAGGGGGGGGGGATGATGAGTAATTCGAGCTTTCCTTTATAAATGAAAAAAAAACAAAAACAAAAAAATAAAACACTTGAACTTTTATATAGCGCAAAATCCACTAAACATATTCAAAGAGATTTGCAAAGGGTCCCTGATCAACAACTACACATGACGTATAGAACGAGACATAACGCCATTTAGGCAATATTACAATTTTCCAACAGAGACAACGCTGTTAACAACCAGGTACTCATTTCACACCCTGAATATGGTGAGAGAATGTGAGTAAAGAGCCTTTTCCAAGAACTCAGCTATGCGCCTAAATTTCTAATGGGAGTAGCTACTATTTCTGTACAAATATTTAAGATTTTCATGTGAGTGGGCAATTTCTTGAAATGAACAAAATTTATCTGGGAGACCAAGCACAAACCAAAACACTTATATATATAATAATATGTTGTAAAATCTCAAAAGACCCAGTGACCTTCTTATTGCTGGTTGAGGACAATACCATCCTCCCTACACTCTTTCTACACTCCTTTTTACCTTAGTAGGGTCCCAATATAGTTCAGTTCGTAAAGCAGTCGCTTCACATGCAAAGGGACCAAGATCGATCCCTGGTGCAGTCAAGGTATTTTTCCAACCCCCCCCCCCCCCCCTCTGTCCCGCCAGCGGAAATGGGGTAGAGTGTCTCAGTGGTATGGTCTTTGCTTTGTACCTAAAAGGGACCGAGTTCGACTACCCGCCTCGTTGTGTGGCCTCGAGAAAGTCACCTCGCTTAGCTCACTTTGCAGTGCTGCACTGCAGCTGATGCCTGGGTTATTCCAGTCTTCCCTTGGAATAGACCCTAAAGATAAATTTCCCCTTGGGGATGAATAAAGAGAATTTATTTATTTATTATTTATTTAAGTACTTTGCAATAGACTAGTGTCATATCCAAAGGGTAGCAAGCAATTGCTATTTTATCCATTTCACGCTATAGAAACCAGGTTAAACTCCAGCTCCATGAGCTTTATGGTTCTGAAGAAGTTTCAGCCATTGTATGGCAATACATAAGTGCAGGTGCATAAATACTTTCTTTGTTACCTACTAATCTTGCTGAAATGTTTGACTAGCGTAAAAATCAACTTTCATATGATTGATCTTTTTTTTCTCTTTTGTGGATGGGACGGAGTAAAAAAAACAAACTGGCTTGGATAAAAAATAACTTTAATGGTGTCAACTGAAGGTATTTGACTGCCATACTATTGATGAGCGATTTGCTCCATTATAATTAATATGGCTTAATACAGGTTTTGGTGAGAATTTGATTAAATGCTGTGCATCCTAACTTGTTATACCTTTTTGCTATCTGGAATATCTTATTTCATACTGACTTTAAAAGCAAACTCATGACGCAGATTTCATTTTTTTTTTTTTTCAAAAAAATATAGAGACAGAATTAGTTAATGTGAGTAGTTATCTAAATGAACTTTAAATTCTTTAAAAAGTTTCAGCTGATCCTGTTGTGTGATTTGGTCCATAAAAACTGATTAAAAACAAATACTTATTATAAATTTTTATACAAGACGAAAATCAATAAGAAAAGAAATGAATACACATCGTTATGTCATTAGACAACTCTTTACATGACCAACATTGTGTGGCTATGTGGTCTTGTGGTATGACACCTGCCTTCGGATTGGAAGTTCCTGGGTTCGAGCCTTGCTCTATGCATAGTTAAGCCCTTGGAAAAGGCTCTTTACTCACATTCTCTCACCATACTCAGGTGTAAAATGAGTACCTGGCCGTTAACAGCGGTGTCTCTGTCGGAAATGATATAATATCGCCTATTAGGCGTCATGCCTACATGTTCCATGTTGCTGTTGGTTATGGACCTCTTGTAAAGCGCTTTGAGCATGTTTAGTGGATATTGCACTATATAAAAGCTCAATCAAAAAAATAAAACAATAAGGGCAAATACAAATATTGCCATTCTTTATAAGTTGTTAGTGACAAAAAATGAATACTTCAATTATGTGTTACAGTTGGTACAAACCCGAATTGATTCATCGTCATGTGAGATGAGCTGTCTGACAATCAGCATAAGGCCCTCCTCCACAAGATGGCAGCGCAAGAACTTCCTGTCGGTAAATTCTTCCCTCTCAGCCTGTTCTACTTTATTTTTCTTGATGGCGGTTCTGTCTTTACTGATAGTTTTCTGATCGCTGCTGCAATCATCATTTTTACTACTAGAAATATGAAAGCTGCACGAAGCTGTGCTGATGATTAAGATAAATTCGTTCAATTTCATCAGCAGACTGTATTCTTCAGGGTGTAAGAAGGAACTTAGGTTAACTTTTATCGATGGTTTCACTTTCTCTTTCTGGTGGATGTATGCACTTGGATCACCATTATTTTGACACCGTGAGGATGTGCAAGATTTATCCCTATTTTTATTGTTTGGAGTTTGAATTTTGTCGGTTGTTGTTTCCACGGGGAGTCTTTTATTAACCTGTCTAAAAATAGCCATGATATGTTGACCAATTTTAGTCCATATTTCGAGAGTGTGGTGTCGATTGATGGAGGAGATCAATTCTTTCCTGTCGATAGAGAGGTAAATTAAATGAAAAAAATAAATATTTTTAAAAGCAATTAGAGTATGTAAAATAAACATTTCCTCGAAAAATGCATATTTTGTCTTCAAAAATTGTGTTGACATGATTCCATTTAATCAAAAGAGACATTGAAATGCTATAAAATATTTTTAATGAAGACAATCTGAAATTGAAGACAAAAATATAAAATTGACGATTTTCACTATAATGGTCTTGTTACACCGCATACTTTTTTGGGATGTGTGCACATTTCTAAGTTTATAATTGTGTGTATGTATCTATGCGTTAACCATTTCATCCATTCTATTACATTTCCTAATTTGAGATGGCAAAATTTAAATAACACTATAACTCCAAAACATCAGACCATGTGCATAAATTACAGGACAAAACAATCTTGGAGATGAAATGGGGATGGAAGATACAGAGAGGATTGACCTTTTTATTGGTAGCTCACAACCCAGGAGGTAATTCCTATCTCAAAAAGGCCCTCATCCTACAACAATAATGGCAATGAATGAGAGAGATTTTTAATTATATTAAATATAAATCGGATACCATGGATCATTGGCTGATTCTTCCTCGACAACTATTCCCAAAGAACCACTTGATTTTCTTGGACGCTGGATTGGCCATTGACACAATTTGTTGAAACAACCAATCAATGAAGAAATGCAAGTCAGCTGATCGGCATTGATGCTACCAATGAGGCTAAGACCACAAATCAACTGTTTTTTATCATGGTAGATACAGGCTGGTGAAGATGATGATGACAATAATAATAAAAATAAATATAATAATGATAATAATAATAATAATAATAATAATAATAATAATAATAATAATAATAATAATAATAATAATAATAATAATAATAATAATAATGATAATGATAATAATAAAAATAACAATAATAATAATAATAATAATAATAATAATAATAATAATATAATAATAATAATAATAATAATAATAATAATAATAATAATAATAATAATAATAATAATAATAATAATAAGGATGATGATGATGATATAACGATGATTATGATGATAATGATGATGATGATGATGATGATGATGATGATGATGATGATGATGATGATGATGATGATGATGATGATGATGATGATGAAAAGTATTTTAATTTGTCATACAATAATCCAATTATATCACAACTTAGAAAACCCAAACAATTATATACAAGTGAGTATTCAAATTAGCATTATTGTTAAATCAGAAAACCGTGTATTTTGGACTGATATCCTTCGACAATATTGAGTAAATATCAATAAAACAACTTTTAAAAATTAATAAAAGAAAAAAAAAAAACATGTTGGGCACAAACCCTTATTCACCCAAAAACAAAAATATATATATATATCATATAAACAGCAATAAAGAGTAGTAGATCTGAAGTCTGTAATGTTGAGCTCTACTTACCTTCTCTCTCCAACAAGACAATAAGGTCTGCTATCATAGTGTCAAAATGCTGCCATAGTAATGCTTCAGCTCGACTTTTACGCCTTGTGGGTGAGCTCACCCTGTCCTCCTTTGAAATATACTTTGATGGATGCCTTGTGACTTTTGTATAAAACATGCTCTCTTTGGATAGAAGAAGAGAAGATGACTAATATTAAGCTAAGTGCTGTGATACCAATAGCTCAGTTGGTAGAGCGCTGTAATTTGTGGGTTTGACATTTTATTTGAAAAAAAAAACATACAAAAATTAACATTATATAAACATTCATTGAAAAAGTGATAAATTAATACATTGTTTTTAGAGGAAATTTTTTTTGATGATAACGATGATGCTGTTTTCATTTCCTACATAAAGCAATGCCTTTACACCTTCGATATTCAGTACAAATGCAAGGGATATAAAAATGTACTCTCAGCAAATGGAAGTTTATCTAAGGACTAGCGTCTTAAACAATGGTGGTCCAAATAACATTTTACACTCACTACAAATGATACCGAGACTGGATTTACGATTTTCATGAACCCATTTCATTTCCTATAGATATTGATAAGACATGCCTTATTTAAATAAAAATTTATTATTCACTTAAATTTTAATGAACAAATATGAATTTATCAGCTTGAAAAAAGAACAAAATGACAAGCACACAACATTTTGGGATCAAAACCTTTCTTCAGACAATTAAAAAACAATAAAAACCTTAATGTTGTCAAAGATTAATGGTTTTGTTGTCTTTAGTTTTGAAGAAGGATTTTGAGTTCAAACCGTTCCGTGGTTGATATTTTGTTCTTTTTTGAAGCTGTTCAAGTCCACAGCTTAGTATCACTGTGACTATTTTTCACTTAAGACATTTCTAAACAACAAACCTGAATTACACTCCATGAACTGGCGGGCCTGCACTACATTCTGTGTAGAAAGCAACTGTTCTAGAATTGTCAAAGAAAGCGCTCTCACTTTCCTGAATTGGGAGTATAGAAGGGAAAAGAATGACGTCACTTGGCTCTTTGTTTTTGTTTTTGTTTTTAGACAGCTATCTTAGTGGTTACTATTTACTAAATCACATCAATTATACTATAAATGTTCAAGGTTAAACACAGTTCTGTGTGTTGGTACAATTTATCTGGCTGGCGGATATTTGGAGTATTTTACCTGAACGCAAAGTATAAATAAAATTAAACATATGTGCAAAAATCAATTGCATTACTTCCATTAATGGATGGAATTAAATCGATATAAACAAATACAGAAAAACTTGTTTATATTGAAAGACGAACTATTGGTACAATGATATGTAACTCTATTTTGGATCAGGGGGCTGTGGGTTTGAATCCCTGTAAAAATGATATGCTTCCTTCTTGTGACAATAGAGTGGAAGTAACATACTAAACTGCTCTAAAAAAATAAAAACTACAAACTAAACAGTCTGGGTATTAAACTTTTAAATTCCTCTCCCTCGTCTTGACATACATCGTTACTCCTTACTTTTGTACATGG
>NC_088362.1:51870138-51872638 GCF_034508935.2 Berghia stephanieae
ATCTGAGTACAGTGAGAGAATGTGAGTAAAGAGTCTCTTCCAAGGATTCAACTATGCGCCGAGCGAGGCTCGAACCCAGGACCTTCCAATCCGAAAGCGAGTCTCATACCACTAGACCACATAACCACACTTATAGATTAAGCAGTTGGTTGATTATTATGTATTGTAATTCAGATCGGAGACATCCACTATGTGTATCAGTTCATGTTCAGCGTCATTTGGTGATTGATTCTTGGGTTATAATATTGACAAAAAGTTTTGAATATTTATTGATTTGATCGTCAAAGGTTGTGATTGAATGATCCTCCCTGAATTTGTAACATTTCATTTTATCAGCCATGGGGTTTTAGATCAAGATTTGGTCAAACACTGGGGCTCAGATTGTTAATAATATTATCATATTTTGCCCAGCACACAGTAAAACCTGTTGTAATCCAAGTTTCTATGACAATATGGCACATAAAACTGTTGTAATCCAAGTTTCTATGACAATACTAATGATTGCCTAGTAACACTACAAATGTCACTGTGATACCTTATCAGCGTCCTGATGGCTGAGAGTCTCTTTCCCATTGTAACCCTTGGCAAGACGAGCAATACTCTTGGCTTGTAGTGGATTCAGATGTTTACCAGAGAATTTGCTAAAGGTTTTGAATAATGTTGCAAGCTGTAAACCTAAAATATAAAGCAAAAATAATTATGTCAATAACAGAATACAAAGGATAAAGTTTGCTGGTAAAATGCACTGAACTCTAATAGCATGATTCCTTTATCATAATATAAGTTACATGTTCCGTGTAGAAAACTCATTATCAACAATAAAAAATTAAAAAATAGGGTCACTTTCTTTTAAAATATTAAATAACAGTGTGAAATTGAATGTAAACTTCAATTCAATAAACGAAAACAGATAAAATAGATGTTTCGGGTTTCCCCTTTATCAACAAAACAGGATGAATGAAACACTACAGACAAATGAGATAAGGTGGTAGTGGCGTTGTTAAGATGAATCTGTTTTCCTATATTCAGTTGAAGCTTACATTCAATTTCACATTGTTATTTATTTCTTCGAGCTTCGAGCAGCAACATTTTCATTTACATTAAAAATATTAACAATATTATGGTAATGTGATTATCACTGACTCTGTCAATGTCATGTCCCTGTTTGCTTGAAGCGAGCATTATTATATGGACAGTTGCATATAAACAATATTATTTCCAAGGGCTTAATGATTTATTCAAGTGAAGAAACTTCACTTGTCACACAACCCATCAAAA
This sequence comes from Berghia stephanieae, assembly GCF_034508935.2. NCBI lineage: Eukaryota > Metazoa > Mollusca > Gastropoda > Nudibranchia > Aeolidiidae > Berghia > Berghia stephanieae. The sequence continues at coordinate 51,871,417 of NC_088362.1, forward strand.
TAACAGGCCATAACACTGCGAGTGTGAATCCTCATAATTTTAGTACTAACCCTATTGAATTCGGCGACTGGTAACATAACATAATTTATTTCATTCAATTCTAAATTCACCTTACTCAGAGCATGAACAAGTAAGAAAACCACCTGATAATCAAAATTAGATTTGATATTATGGGTATGAACCATTTTTTAAATATGAGAACCCCATGTAATTGCTTGTGAAAATCTCATGGAAAAGATCTGTTGTACACTAAAGATGAAGCCACTTCATTATTTTAGTCATTACTATCAATAGAACTTACCATCATCTTCATCTTCCTCTTCCTCAGTATGTACCTCTTTGTCATGGGTCTCTTCCTTCACAAACCTGTCTGATAGTCTCCGCTCTAAGCTGTTTGATCGAATATTTATCCTAGCACTTAATGAAGCAGCACCTGACCGAAGGCAAGAACAATCTGTGGCAACAGGCAATCCATCGTCTTGATTAAGATCCACAGCACCACTTTTTAGGTGCAGTGTTCCAGGGTGAATACTGGTAGAATACAAATTTAATGTTTAAACTTGATATGGTAGAATAATACTGATGATAAATTAAATAATAATGTGAATAAATTAAATCACGGTATTAAAAGCTAACTACATTTCTTACCACATTTACCATGTTTGATAAATTTTAATAAATAAAATACAATTATGAAACCAAAAAAATTCCTGAGAAAAATGGAATGTTTGGCCTGATATAAAAACCCTTATATAGCTACGATTCCTTTGTGTTGAGCCTTGTTCTTTGATATCAACAAACATATCAGGATCATTTTCAACATATTTATATGAATTATATCACATTAATTCCTTTCTATTCATAAATAGAACAATTCAGAAGTCTGTAAAAATGAAAAAATTAAAAACATGCCTCATTAAAATTGGAATCAGCAGGATTGACAGTAAGATGATAAATTGAAAGTAAAGGAAATAAACCTGAAAAGTTGATATTGGGCATTCAGACTGTCATATGAGAAGTTCCCGGTAAGTCTGCGAAGGTTGTGCAGCTATGTGGTCTTGAGGTATGACACTCGCCTTGGATCGAAAGGTCTGGGGTTTGAGTCCTGATCTGAGCGGCGCATAGAGTTCAGTCCTTGGAGAAGGCCCTTTACTCATATTCTCTCACTGTACTCAGGTGTAAAATGAGTACTTGGCTCTTAACGGCGTTGTCTCTGTTGCTT
>NC_088362.1:51877638-51912638 GCF_034508935.2 Berghia stephanieae
ATATATATATATATATATATAGAAAGAGAGAGAGAGAGAGAGAGAGAGAGAGAGAGAGAGAGAGAGAGAGAGAGAGAGAGAGAGAGAGACGAGATAATCAATGCGTCGACATCAGTACAGAGAAGCCATAGGGGCTATGCTGTGTTTTTTGCCCGAGGGAAAACGAGATGAGAAAAACAGGGTAACCCAAGAATAAATGCAAGTCATGAGCTTTTGTTTTGATGTAAATTCGTAAAGCAATTGCATGTATCGTTTCTGTCTGTGTTTGCGCCTGGGTTGAATTTGTCAGGTGCGTCAGAGGTGTGACGACACATATTATTATTATCATTATTATTATTATTATTATCATCATCATCATCATCATCATCATCATCATCATCATCATCATCATCATCATCATCATCATCATTATTATTATTATTTTGGTTGGGTTTTTTTTTTAAAGATTGCTTTTGGTTCTACTTCAGTTCTTCAATTGAGAAAGTCCTCTTGTCTTTTTTATTATTATTATTATTATTGAACGAGATTAACCAATTTAACTGTCGTTCTCTGGAAAGAAAAAAACACGTACATAATAAAAATGTGAATAACCTTATCTTGGCAAAGCTTCTCAAACCTGGGACCTCTGGCCAACTTTTTAAATATGTGCCTGTCCAGAGCACGGCAGTTTACTGATTAAACACAATAATATATTTATAGCATTTTGCTATCCCAATGGATGGTCTCCGTCGAAAAAAAAAAAAAAGAATAGAAAAGAAAACGAAATGGCGTCTGACAGGCGTCATGTTTTTACTTGAAAAAGGCCAAAGGCCGAAACGTCGTTTGTTTTTTGTTGTAACCTGATTTATGAGTCACATTTAACTCTCTTTATCTTTCTCTCGTTATGTTTCTTGCTACATGTTAAGTATTGCTGTTGGCTTCGAACCTCTTGTAAAGCGCTTTGAATGCATTTGGTAGATTTGTGCTATAAAATCTCAAGATTTTTGGGATTTTTTTCTTTCGTGTTCTTCCGTTTTTATGAAGGCGGACTATCGCTTCGTACCTGACTTTAGTCAAGGACATGAAAAAAATCGCTTCTTATTCATATTATTGAGCTTACCAAGCAAGTCCCAGACTAAAACTAAGTTTTTGTGTTTTAGTCAGAGATACTCATTCATGCCCTGGGTGTTTTTTTGGGGAAGACAGAAAAGATGGGTATTTCTCTTTTTTTTTTTGTTTTTGTTGTTGTTTTTTTTTGTTTTTTTTTGTAAGAGGGTATTTTTTCTTGTAAATCTTCTCTCTTATGTATCTCTTTCATATTCAATTTTATACTCATTTGAGTATCCTTTTAAGTTGGGATCCATTAGCTGTGCTGTATGTTATTTTATTTGAGTCTCTGACAATGCCTACATATATATTTCTCCCGTGATCTCTTCCCTGTTTGAACTTTCCTGTCCTCTTTGCCTTACTTTTTCTTGTGCGCTCTGATGACCTACAGGCACAATGTCTGTTTCCCTCGGTGCTGCTATTACCAAAAAGCGTCGTTCAACTCTCAAAAATACTAACATTGATTTTGGGTACAGGTCAAAATCAGTTCAATCTTATGAAAAGAATAAATAAAAAATAAATTTTATTTCGCTTTTTCAAAAAGTAGTCTCAAATTTTTATGCATTTTATTTCGAAAATCCATTGGCTTAAATAACAAAGAAAGCACTTCACACACATACATACACATACACACACACACACACACACACACAAATTCATTCATACATACATACATACATACATACATACATACATACATACATACATACATACATACATACATACATACATACATACATACAAACACACACATACACACATACATACATAGACACAGACACACACATACATACATACATGCACGCGCGCACACACACACACTCACAAACACACACACACACACATACAAATACACACACATTCATACACAGAAGGAAAAGATAAAAGAAAAATATTTAACAAAATCCCAAACTGGTGTTTGCTAATTGGCATTTAAGTGCATATTTTTTTATTGTTAAATTTTTTAAAAGAAAAAAAAATGGAAGCAGTGAATGGATTTAGTATTTATTCATATCTTTATTCCCTTCCTTTAAAAAAAGATTAATTAAATTTGGTATCGTTGTTGTAATTCACGAACTGCATAAGCATAAACAAAAACAGCTGATGAAACAATTGTTCTGAAATTAAGTAACACTGTTGTAATTGTAAACATATTGCACAGAAAAAAAACAAAAACATTTAGACATTTCTTACGATTACCTTAAGATGTTGTTAAATGGAAAATAACAGCATAAAATAAGATTAACCAATGAAAGCAATTACAAATTAAATATTGATGCCACTTAAGTAAAGAATGTAAAGTAAAATGGAATGTTGAAAGCGCCACTATCCATCTCAAAATAAATAATATGTAATTGCGCTCTAAAAAGAGATATTAAACAAGATTACAATACAACCATAATCCTTATGTTATGCAAAACACGGTTTTACTTTAGTATTTCCTTAGTCCATCATAAGAATGTTTCAATGCTCACATGCTCATACAATGCTATAGACGTATTTTTTTTTTTATCAAAATGGACTCTATTCCAAATTCCAAAAATGAAAGCATCTCATAAACAGTAGTTACCCGATTACCAAAATATCATTTCTATTTTACTGGATATAGATTCTCGATTTTCCTTGTTGGCTGGAAAAGTCGAATCCTGTTGCCTTGGTAATCAAAAGACAAATTAAGAAATTATGGAGCAGGCACCAGTGTAAGATAAAGAACATACACACTTGTTAAGATCTTTAAAAAACAAATCAATTTGATATATTTTCTTATTAAGGCAGATACAGTATAGCAAATGTCATAAAAGACAACTTTTGGCATTTATTAATAGGGAATATCAGAAAGCAGTTTATCAATTTAAATGAACTTGAAAATTTTATTTAAAATCAAATTTATTTGTCATCTGCAAAAAAAATGTTTTTAACATCAAATTTGTTTGAAAGAATTTTTAATGTTATGTATCCGGTGATGAATTATTTACAAGAATTAATTTATAAGTAATTATTTAGCGGGTGGCAATAACGGCCCTTGAAGCATTGGCTGAGTGACTGGCCATTCGTCAGGATTCCATTGTTTCGCCTCCATCTCTTCTTTGCTAGGGGCTTGTTCCTCATGTATCTGCATTCTGGTGCCAGTAATGTTCAGCAATTTCAATTCCAAAGGTCCCAGTTTGAGGTAATCCTATGATGAATAGAAGTCAAACTGATACTAAGTACTGCTAGTAAAAAAAAGTATTGAACAAAACAGAATATAACAGCTTTGAAAAAGAAACTATGTGTGAGCCCCACTTCGGACACTTTTTTTTTCTTCTGGCAAGACTTTCAACCCCTAATTTTCTCATCAGTGCAGCATGGGGGAGTCTTGTTGACACGAGACGTTTGTTTGATAGATAATCTTTATTCCTTCATGGAATATCAAGGTGATGGCATTCAACGAGGCTAGGGTCTAGTTGGGTTTTTTTTTTTTGTCTTTTTTTCTTTCTTTCTTTTTTTTTTTGTATTTTAAAGGGGGGAGGGGGTGCATCAATTTCGATATTCCAATAACACCATGTTAAGATATATATATTAAGTAATAGCAAATACTCGTAATTATCAATACAGAGTACCTATGATATAACATAAACAAATGTAATTTGTAAAGAATACACAATTTGATATGTAAATGTATTATCTTTATGAAAAATATCTGAATCATTCATCTCTTTGGCTGTTAAAAAAATATTGGTGACAAGAAACGGTTGTGTGATGGCACCCACATATTCATCTTATGCCTTAAAGGTAAGAAATATTCCAGAATTGCAAATAAAGGGTCTGCTGTACACGCTGTAGACCAAAATCAACCAGAGTGTTTCCCACTTGTCAAACTCTAAGTCTGGGACAATCTAATTCATGATGGAAACAACCAAGATGCAAATACTATTCGAATAATACTTACCCCAAAATCTTCCTCTTCAAAATAATAATTTTCAAAAATTCCATCCTGAGAACCAGTATCTGATAGATCTGTAGACAGTAGAAAAAAAAAGATATATATATATAAGATTTATTTAAATGTATTGGCACAACTCATCACCATTAAAGCAAATATCTATATATAGACACACACTCACACACACACACACACACACACACACACACACACACACACACACAATATATATATATATATATATATATATATATATATATATATATATATAGTAAAACAACATCATCTTGCTTCATTATATCACCCTCACCAATTTCCTACCCTAATCGAATACACCATCACTACCACCACTAGGGTATTGTTCAGCTCAGATTTGATGAAAACTACTTGTTATACTGCTCACATTGGCCGTATATTATATTAAACAGTTTTACAGTAGATGATAACATAAAATTTACCTTCATCTCCTTCCTCAGCCATATCTTCAAGAGATGTTCGAGTCGTTAACAAATTAAAGACCTTGTCTTCTATGGCTTTTTGTGTAGCACTCTTTGGTCGACTTGTTTTGGCTGTAATTTAAGAAATAAATTTTTAAAAATCAACAAAATATCAAGGATTCATGAAGAATTTATAACCTTAAAAAGCAATAACCCCCTTTCTTACCCTCGCCAATCCCCAAATAAACACCACGTCCTAAAAAAAAAAAAAAAAAAAAAAAAAAAAAACCCCACAAAAATACACACACAAAAAAGTAAAAAACAAAAATCAAAACAGTTTTCATCATAAAACAACAAACAAATAAATAAACAAAAACAATGACAACGACAACAATAATAACGACGACAACAACAACAACCTATAATTATTAATTTCTATATTTTAGGATTCTTGACACACTTTTCGGTCATGAAATGCGCAATATGAAAATATAATATGTGATATATAAAGCAAAGACATAAGCTAAGTCGTAACAAACTTATAGATAAGGACTGTAAAGCAGTGTTGAATTTAGAGGAATTACCTTGTGAAACAACCTCTTCTCTTACAGTAGAGAGGCTGCTGTCAGGAGGGACATTGATTTTAGACAAGTCCATCTCCAGTATTCCTGTATGGTCAAGATTTTCAGAGTCCTCAAACTGGGTAAGGTAAAAGGATCTGGAGTTGTGCAGATGGAATTATAGGGGGAAAAAAAAGGATTTGTGTGAGTTATAAAAATTAAGTCTTTGTGAAAAGAGGGTTGGCTACTACTCAGTTGTGAATCATGTGGCTGATATTGAAATGGAATAGTGATAAGAATTTATACACTGATACACTGATGTGAGAAAAGTGCAAGGGGGGGGGGGGGGGGGATATTGAATGAGCTGTATTGTTACTGCTTCTATTCTACAACTAGAAGATCTGAATACAATGTTTTTGTTTTGTTTGTTTGGGGTTTTTTTTTCACCTATTTGAAACATTTTCATATTTTAAAGGATATAAACACCAAACATAAAACTTAACTTTAATATCCCAACTTACCAAACGTATTAAGAGTTGAATTTTCTATTGACGATGCTATTGATATAATACCCTGCATGCGATGGCTGTAATGATGATGATGATGATGATGATGATGATGATGATGATGATGATGATGATGATGATGATGATGATGATGATGATGATGACAATGACTATGATGATAACGATGACGATGTAGTTGATTATGGAAAAAGATTTGCGAGACATGCAGGAAGGATAGGGATTCTCTCGAATACTGGAATTTGGGAGACCCCCCACCCCCACAAGAACAAGTGCATGCATCAATAGACAATAAGTGTCAGAGTCATTTCTGTTCTCCGTTAATACAACTGAATCCGCTTCTGGTCTGCCAAATTCAGTTCACCTCCTTCACATACATTTCAATGCCGCTATATTCTAAACCAATTAATGTTTTCTTTTGATTTGACTTGTCCCATCCTGCTGTCAATGATCTACTACTGCCTAAAATATAAAACTCCCTGGCTAAAACTATAGGGTTTCCTCAACAGAAGTTGGTGACCAATCAGAGGATCTTCCTAAAGGTACTTGGTAAAAGCATTAGATGTTGATGATGATGATGATGATGATGATGATGATGATGATGATGATGATGGTGATGATGATGATGATGATGATGATGATGATGATGAAGATGATGATGATGATGATGATGATGATGAAAATGGTGACTGTGATGATAAAAATCTTAAATATTCTATTTTCAAAATACAATCAAGCATACCTGGATATTTTAAGATCTTCTATAGAACATTCAAACAATTCACTCATCAGTAGTAAATTTTCTTTCTCTAATTCTTCAACGACTTGTCTACATTTTTCTGTTTCTACACTGTGAATGGCAACCTGAAAAATAGAGCAAACATTCTGATTTATCATAATGATAATAATAATAATAAATAATAATATAATAATAATAAAATAATAATATAATAATAATAATAATATAATAATAATAATAATAATAATAATAATAATAATAATAATAATAATAATAATAATAATAATAACAATAATAATAATAATAATAATAATAATAATAATAATAATAACAATAATAATAATAATAATAATAATAATAATAATAATAATAATAATAATAAATAATAATAATAATAATAATAATAATAATCAATCATATCACATTATCACAGCACATCATAATAATAATAGAAAGGTTAATTTCTAAGCGCCTGGTCGGAAAGCAAAAATAATAGGCATACTAACGAAATGGGCACTCAGGAGAATTCTTGGGCAATCGAAGCAGCCTAATATTTTTTTTTGTGGGGGGGGGGGGGGGGGGGGGGGGGATGGGTTTTTTTAAATTGTATATTTCTTACTGCTTTGGCATTCATACTTTTCCAGAATGTTAGTTCATACTATAAAACATCATTTGTTTATTCATGTATTCCTTTTAGCCTTATCATTTTAAGAAAATATTGCCAAAAAAAAAATTAACATAATAACTTGTCTTGCTACTGTATGGGAACAATACCCTTCTTTATCATGAATAAAGTTATTGGTGCCTTGTCATTTATTAACATGTTCAAATTTATCCACTCACAAAAAAAAAAAAATAAATAAATAAATAAATAAATTAAAAAAAAAAAAAATAAATATGCATATGCCCTGCAGTTCATTGGATAAATGCTTGAGATAATCCTAATCTACTTCTTCTTCTTCTTCTTCTTCTTCTTCTTCTTCGTTCCTCTGATGAACATCTATGGCTGCAGTCCGATATCTGCTATGAAGTCTGTGGTCCGCTTTAGGTCCTCAGCCTCACCATAGAGCTTTGTGTTGAGTGTTGTAGGGGTGACCCAGTGGTTCGAACGTTGCACGTTGTATAATGGGCAATCCATAAGCACATGTAAAGTGGTTTCATGGTCGGTTCCACATGGGCAATAAGGGGTTGTTCCAATACCTAGCTTTGTAAACACCTAATCTACTAAATGTGCAGCGATGTAGTCTTGTGGAGTGTCACTCGCTTTTGGATCGGAAGGTCTTGGGTTTGAGCCTCACTCGGCGTATAGTTGAGCCCTTGGAAAAGGCTCTTTACTCACATTCTCTTACCATACTCAGGTGTAAAATGAGTACCTGGTGATTAGCAGCGTTGTCTTTGTCAGAATAAAATGTAATATCGCCTAACAGGCACCATGTCTGGTTCTATATGTTACATGTTGCTGTTGGTCAGGAACCTTTTGTAAAGTGCTTTGAGCATGTTTAGTGGATATTGCACTATATAAAAGCTTAATTTTATATATCATTTTCTTTTTAAACGAATAAAATAACACGAAGATCATGCAAACAATGATCATTTTCACTTTCCTTTTAGCACATTTTGGGAGCCTGATTGACTATTAAAAAAAAAAAAAAAAAAAAAAAAAATATATATATATATATATATATATATATATATATATATATATATATATATATATATATATATATATATATTGAGCTCTTATATAGTGCAATATCCACTCATAGGACTCAAAGGGTCCCTGACCAATAGCAACACGTAACATGTAGAACGAGATATGATGCCTGTTAGGCGATATTACAAATTTTTTTTCCGACATAGACAACGCTGTTAACGGCCAGGTACTCATTTTACACCTCAGTACAGTGAGATAATGTGAGTAAAGAGCCTTTTCCAAGGACTCAACTATGCGTCGAGCATGGCTCGAACCCAGGACCTTCCGATCAGAAAGCAAGTGTCATACCACTTGACTGCATAGCCACATAGCCGACTAGTTGGTGTAATGAGAAATATAGAAATGATGCATAAAGCTTTGATAACATGCCCATCAGTGTTGACAAAACTGGTAAACAGGTAAAATGTGCTCAACAACTGATAGAAAAAATTATGTAACATGAGACAAGCAAGTACTTAGGTGGATTGGTCATTCAGGCAACAAACACTCTCGTAGAAGCCCCGGTAACAGTAATAATAACAATAACTTCTGGAGGCTGTGTTTTTGTTGCTCCACATTGTATGAACATTTTCTCATTTTTACTGGTGCTGAACTTCGAACAAGATATGTGTGTGACTGTTGTAGTGATTTTGTAGTCGAATGAATGAATATATGTGATACTAAAAAAATCGTTCGTACCAATGTTTTGTCTCAAGGAAATCGAAATGGCGGCGGCCTTGTTTACTTCCGACACAAAAGTGCACCACTAATTTCATCTTATTTCGTGATTTGTTGATTGAAGACCTATCCTTCGCTTAATATTATATAAAGCATTGTATGATGATTTAGAATTACAAAGAGGCATCAAAAATAATAAACCACCCTGTTGATGAAGTAGAAAGAATTCATGGAAAAGCAATAGAAAGGAAAGCATTCTCAATTACCAACAATAAAAAAACATATTTTATACCATGAATTTGATATTTTGCCATCTGGGAGAAGTTTTTGTCAGATTAAATGTGGAACTAACAAGTATAAATCAACGTTCGTTCCATCAGCAATAAAAATGTTGAATATTTCATATGGTACAGCAAAACCAAGGATTGATGCGTTGACTGATTGACTGATTAATTTGTTTAATGTTAGGCTAGATGAAGTGACCAATTGATAATGATGATAATATTTGGTGTTGAATTGCCAAGAATGTAACGAATTGAAAATGAAATGAAAATGTTAATGTTGTGTATGTCGCATGCGTGAAAGAAGAGAGAGGAAGAGAGAGAGAGAGAGAGAGAGAGAGAGAGAGAGAGAGAGAGAGAGAGAGAGAGAGAGAGAGAGAGCGAGAGAGAGAGAGAGAGAGAGAGAGAATGGGTAGGAGTGAGGTGTCTGTTCAATGTTATAGTTATCATATAACGTTATGACAAGTGTAACTAAATGACAAATTGCCATATTTGTGGACAATAAAGATCTATTATTATTATTATTATTATTATTATCTATTGTAAAGCACCTCTGAGCACTATTTGTGGATACTGGCGCTATATCAAATAATAATAATAATAATAATAATAATAATAAATAATAATAATAATAATAATAATAATAATAATAATAATAATAATAATAATAATAATAATAATAACAATAATAATAATAACTTTGAATTCATCCTGTTTCAGCAAACTTAATCAAATATGAAAAGTGTTTACCTCTCGTTTTAACCAGTCATTGTCCAAGACTTCTTGCCGGTCCTTCTTATCAAGCTGTGCCATTGCTTTCTGTAAAAAATAAAATAAAAAATACAACAATTTATATATTAAAAAGAAGATAAAAACGATTTTGATTAATAAAAGTATGAAAAAAAAGTCATTATAATTCTGATATAAATATAGCTGAGAAGATATCAGTTACAAACTTTCTACTAAAAAAACACCATGCATGCAGGATAAACTAAGTTATCCTCTGAGTATACCTCACTATTTTCAAACTTAAGCTTAAGTAACAAAATTAAAAAAATATATAATTTCCTTTATTCATCCCATTGGGGAATTTTGTCTTTAGGATCTATTCCAAGAGAAGAATGGAATAACCCAGGCTTCAGCCACAGTGAAGCGCCACAAATTGAGCTAGGGTGAGGTGACTTGCTCAAGGACACACAATGTAGTGGTGGGTGATCGAAATCGGTACCTTTTGGGTACGAAGCAAAGACCGTACCGCTGAGCCTCGATGCCTTCACTTACTCAATGTCGTAATGAGCGGGGGGGGGGGGGGGGGGGGGGGGGGTTTCGTATTGAATCCAATGCAGTATGCATATACTTAAAGATTCACATCAAATTGGAAGATAGAAGTATGATAAAGCAGTGCATAAAGATTAGTATTGTTTACAGAATGTGCATCTGTTTGCTCATGTTAATATACCTTTCTTTAAATGCAACAACAACAACATGCACTCAAACTCTCAGTCCAAAATGGACATTGCTTGGCTATATAAATCGGCATCATATACATCATTGTCATTGCAAGTTGGAAATTACCTCTGACGCCTTGTCTTTCTGTTGTGATAGAGTGTCCTCCGTGTGTCTTTCTATTTCCCCTATTGCTTGATCTTTATCTCTTGTTAAATGAGCTGTTGAAAATATATTTAATGTTCAACTTTCTATCAAATCACATTGGGATATGGCACTATGGCTCAATCAAAGAATAAACGTTAAGCTTTTTGAACAGAGCTGCTGTGTCACATTAATGGTGGTATTAACTCTCTCCTTACCCGACCGTTTTACGGATTGTCCCCAAAACTTCACACCCAACCTATACAAAAATAGATTTATTTCACTCAAACACAAAAACTGTTGGTTCTTGCTATACATATTTCTTTCTGCTAAAAGAGCTCTTCAACACAGTTTTAATATACTTTAACTATTGCAAACCTTTTTGTTCAAATATTATGATGTACAAAAGAAATTAGAGAATGAAAAAATGTTGGCTACATCCTAATGAATGTGATGATTTTCCTATGGGTGGTAAGGAGAGGGTTAAACCTTTAAAGGCCTAGATTGATTTCACTCTCACCTGACGTCATATCTAAACATTTTTATCAATATTGAGTAATGGCAAGGCAACTCTGCTTCTAGAGTAAAAATTGAGTTGCATTGCTGTCACTGTCTTTTTGGTGAAATCAGTAAGGCTTGCACTATAATTAGTAAATCAATCGAAGAAATTCCTTTTTGAAGGAAGTTGTCTAACAGTTAAAGAATAATAGCATATAATATTTTTTAAAAATACTATTCCAAATCAAGGAGACCTCAGAATTTATGTCCATCTCCAATAAGAAAGCCATAGTCCTTAAAAAACCATAACGCGCATGAAGCCAGAGGTTACCCCATTCTATGCGATGTCAACAGACAGAAACAATTGTTTGCCACCCTCTGGATTGGATGCCGATCTATTGCAATATACTTTGTACTAGATATAAGAGATTCAGCTACCTAGTCACGAATTGGTGGATAGAGGATCAGTTAAAAAAAAAAAAGATAGACTCTACCCATGATCAAAATCAGCCCTTATGCCGTGTGCCAGGTGTCCCTCTAATTGAGTTATCAATCGTCTTGCAAAATATATAGAACAAGCCTCTCCCAATGGGCTTACTGCTTAGTGTCAACTATTAGGTTCAAATCATGACCCTCATTTAGAGATAAAAAGCTCGTTAGATTCTAGCTTGCCGAATTCCAGCATTCTCTGAAATATGTCATGGAGCTAGGTGACTGACTTTTATCGATAATTAGTCGTTACCTTCTGTGAGCATCGGATTTCGGCACGCTCAGATTCTACGTAAATGCTTTCTGGTGTCTCCCAAGACCATGCTAGAATCCAGTGAGTACTGTATACAACACGCCAGATAAATTGCCACTGAGCCCTACATCTCAAAGTAAGTTTGTGCGATGATAAATAACAAAGTACTTTAATTTAGCATAGAGGACTTTTAATGGAATGAAACATAAGTTAAGTAAAACAACTAGCTTCCAACTAATTATGAACACTTTACCAGCCATATCAACAAAGCTACTCTCCATATCTTTTAATTCCTGTTCCAACAACTTGATCTGCATTTGAAGCTTGTGTTGACCGGAATCTCTGAAGGTCTGCCAGCCTCCAACCTGTCTTGTCACTTTTTCTATCTCCACCTCCTTCAATGCAATCTGACTTTTCAACTCTGGAAATTGATTGAGCGGATAAACATTCTAAATTAATAAGAATAGATTATTGTTTGATTGGTTTAGTACTGAAAGAAAGGCAAAAAGCACACATCAACAAGTTGATATGATGATGATGATGATGATGATGAAATTATGAAGGCAACAAATACCACGATATTGATGAGGATGATGGTGATGATGATGATGATGATGATGATGATGATGATGATGATGATGATGATGATGATGATGATGATGATGATGATGATGATCTGTGACATAATTTTGCTATAACATATCATAAATTATTTGGTGATATGCAATAGTCATAAGATTGCAAAGAAGTGATATTGGGAAACATTTATTTTTACCCAAAGATATATTCATGATAAGTAAATGGTATATAGAAAATACGAAATAAATTCTAGTCTCAACACCCTTAAAAGAAATCATTATTCTTCACACCTTCTAATTCCTTCTCTCTTTCTCTCTGTCTTTTCCATTTGTCCTTCATTACATCTGTGACGTCTTCTCTTGTTTTCACCGCCTCATTTTCTAATTCTTTGGAGACTTTTCTGTTTGTTTTTAGCAAATGTTTGAGTAATAATTCTTGCTCCTGTTTTAATTTGTCATTCTGGTTATAAAGATGAGAGCATCAATAAAGAAATAATAACTAAATCGATATATTTTATAACGATTTGAAAGCTAAATGTACAAATTATGACGATGAGAGATTAAAAGAATGAAAATTGGTCTATAGTATAGAAAGAATATAAAACAATGTCATGTGTTTATATTGTTTATTTCCATGTTAAGATAAAATCAAGAAGGAATTTTACGACAATTACTTAATTGATTCAATTGGAGACGTATAAATGTTAAAACATTTGAGTCTGACCACAATACATGTAAATGTTTTCAGTTATTTTGAAGCAATTCAGCCTTCATTATTCACATCAAAGTGTTCATTTATTAAGCTTGGTTTAGTTTAGAACAGCTTATAGAAACTTACTGAAACTAATATCAAAACACCACAGGATTTGTAAGCTTTATTGTCGAACACTTGAAGCTGACAGTGCAGCATTGTTTGGCAAATACATAATGACACATAAACCAAATGTTATGAAATATAATTAAAGTATGGATGTTACTTTACAAATCATTAAAAAAACATCATCATGGCATCAAAGTATCTTAAGATATTTAAAGAAACAAATGTAATGCATAAATTGAAACGACAATAATAGTGAAAATATAAAACATACCCTTTCTACATTCCTTCTGTTCTTCTCCTCCCATCCTCTTATTTCATATGATACATCGTCAAGCTTCCTTTCAACAACATTTATTCTACAAAAGATTTAGAAATCATATAAAAGCTTGCATGACTTTAAATATTTGGTTATAACCAGATTGAAATAAAATAAGCACGAATTAATACAAATCATCGATTGATCAACATCATAATTCTGCCAGAATATATCTAATTTTATACAAACTATTTCCATAGGCAAACACCCCTACATCTTAGTCAATAACCAGCACATGTGAATGATCAAAGAATAGAGATGAATAAATAATGAAATGGTAGATTACCTAATAACTAATAAATGAATAAAATGATGTTGCTGCTCATAGTTGTAGTTATTTTTTGTTTGTTAATTTTGTCTTTGGGTTTGCTTTTTTTATTTCTTTGTTGTTGGTTTTTGTTTGTTTTTGTTTTTCCTTAATCTCAAACACAGTTAATTATCTAAAAGTGCAATCATAGCCAATTCTACCAGGTAATCAAAATGCAAGCCAGTTAAATGGACTGGTTTCAGCGCTTCATCAAACCCCCTTTTTATACATTTTAAAAAAATCAACCCTAAACAAAAACAAAATGCTTTTATAAATGAATTTGTCTCTAGCGTTTTCTTCCTCTTCTCTTGTTTTTATATCTTGAGTCCCATTTCAAAGATAAAGGTACTCATCTTTTTTAGTTCTTCAAGCGGGCGGAAAAGTTTTTTATTTAAAGAATTTGCAGAGGGTCATATCTCTTCTCTATGGGTGTGTATTTTCTGCAGCGCTGCAGTATATGTTCTGCATCTTCCTCAACTTCACCACATGAGCAGACTGGTCACTGTGTCAGTTTCATGTGTCTGTGCATATGCTTTTTAAGTCAATTGTGTCCTGTACTGAGCGCAATAGTGTTTCATTCATTGTGTTTTATTGACAAAGTGGAAAACCAAAACGTCAACATCGTCTGTCTTCGTTCATTTAATTGAAGATTCCATTCCATTTTCTATCGACAACTTCATCAATTCATATGTCATTGAAACTTACTGGTATGCAAGTATGGCTTCTTGTGCGGTCATCTGAGGCTCCTTATTCTTCTTTGATGAACCCTTCTTCCCCTTTTTTCCTTTTCCCTTCTTCTTTCCTTTTTTCCCAGCCATGACTTTAAGAACAGAAACAAGTTTTAAAAGTTGAAACAAAAATAATTACTGTAAAGCTGTGTCAAGTATTGTTTATTATTAACATTTCATGTTATACTTATATAATAAAG
The DNA here is from genome assembly GCF_034508935.2 of Berghia stephanieae. Classification (NCBI taxonomy): domain Eukaryota; kingdom Metazoa; phylum Mollusca; class Gastropoda; order Nudibranchia; family Aeolidiidae; genus Berghia; species Berghia stephanieae. The sequence continues at coordinate 51,892,339 of NC_088362.1, forward strand.
GTACCTACAATAATATAGAAGGTGGGGGGCGGGGGGGGGGGGGCGTGGCGTTGATAGCTCAGTTGTTAGAGTACTCGTTTCACATGCAAAGGTCGTTCAAGTCACTATAAAATACACGAAAAAGCTGAGGAAGAAGCAGTGGATGGATATATTTTAAGCTTGTCATTAACCTTGTATATAGCACAACAACTAATAAATGTAGTCAAAGAACTTAACTAGGGGTCCCAGGCCAACTGCAAACAAGTAGGATGAGACATGACCATTGTAAGGTGTTGCAAATAGTTGAGTCCAAGGAAAAGGCTCTTTACTCACATTCTTTCACTGTGCTCACGTGTAAAAGGAGTACCTGGCTGTTAACATCTTTGTCTCTGTCAGAAAATATTGTAAATCACCTAACAGGCGTCATGTCAAGGACCCCATGTAAAGTTCTCAGATCACGTTTAGTGAATATTACACAATATAAATGCTCACAATTTTTTAATATTCATTTTTGCTCATTAAGGAAATGTCAGTGATAAGCCCGGGACCGTCAGGTCACAAGCCAATTGGCACTAGGCCACAAAGCTGAATGTGATCTGATCCAGAAAATGGTTATCCCAATGGTTATGAAGTGGCAATTCAGACTTGAGTCTAAATAAGTCCACTGTGGCGATTTGGACTCAAACTCCAATATGCCAGCACAAACATAGGTGTGGGGGGTGGAAGGGGAAGAACAATGCGGGCAGTGAACAGAGGGTCTGTGAACCTGAATCTGAAAGTTTCTCGAAGTTGACTCAATTCTGAGTATTGATATTCGAGGGCGGAGAGAGTTGTTGAATCTGGCATCTATTGTTGGTGTTTAGAATGAATAATTTTGATAATCTTCGCTTGAAGGTTTCTAAGTCTGTTGTGTTCACACATGATTTGGGAAGAACATTCCAGTCTTTGATAGTGGTAGGATGGAACTGATATAGAAATAGAAGAAGAGTTCGGAAGAAAATTCTGTTTTGCTCATGCCACACTGACTCAGCTGATACCCCTACTTCGGTCTGTATCATAATATTTATATTTTTTTTCGTCCTCATTTTATTTGGACATCATGCTATGTTGTTAGAAAAGCGTTTCCTTTACATCACAGTTACTTTGACTGACTTTTGTTCCTTTTGATGGGTTTAAACTCTTTTCCTTTAATTTCTAGCTGAATTTCCGATTGATCTATGATTTTGTCTTTCTCGTTGAATAAAATGGGTTTAGACCATTTGTTGATAGTTTCTATACCATTATTGTCAATTTCACTTGCATCAATTTTATGTAATTATCAATAATTGAAATAAATATAAAAAACAAAACAAACACAAAACTATACTGCCATGAGAGTCTATTCAGACTGAGTTTGAATAATCTATTGATTGCACATGTGCATAGGAATTTGAGTTAAATGGCCACAGGTGACCATTCAGACTCGAGTCCAAATAGCCACATGCAAGGGGTAGTGTGGCTCAGTAGTACGCTCTTTGCTTCATACCCAAAATGTACCAAGTTCGACTACCCATATAGTTGTGTGGCCTTGAGCAAGTCACCTTGCCGTAGCTCACTTTGTGGAGCTGCAATGGGTTATTCCAGTCTTCCTTTGGAAAAGACCCTAAAAACAAATTCCCCCTTAGGAATGAATAAAGGGGATTTTATTTTTAAAATTTTAAATCTATTTTTGCACAGCGCAATGGTTACAAAACCTCCATTCAATCACCTAGCAAGTAAGCACAAGAGAAACCGCTCCTTGTGGTATTCGCACCTCAGTTAGGAAATGTGATTGACTCTCACTGAACTTGAAGGTGTCTTCACTTCAACAACTTCTGATTTTGAACAGTGGATTACCTCCCATATGTTCTTTCTCAAATTTATTTTATTTTATCCAATTTCCTTTATACTTTTTTTTAGAATGTAATCATTCACTCATTCAATAGTAGAAGGTAATGGGTGATAAGATCTTAACATGTGAATCTATTCCCTGTTTTGGTTTCTGTAATTCGAATTAAACAAAATAGTATTCATTATTCCCTTAGCCTTAAGTTAAAATTGTAAAATCAAAAAGATGAGTGATGCTGCAGAAAAATGAAACAATCACCCTGGTAGAGGAATTCATCAAACTGAAAGAAATCGAGTATGAAAGGATTTCTCAATTAGTATCCTGTAGCAACTTTCTTTCGACCATTGGTTAAAAAACAAACAATGGTGGTAGAACAACAGGTTTGAACATTTAAAGTTCCTTCTTCTTTTTCCCCGTCGTGGCAGTGGCAGTGGCAGTGGTGAACTTTTTCAACAACAAATGGTGTCGACGCTTTTGAATTAGAATAGCTTTTCGATGCCTGGATATAAATTCATCCTTATTTTATTTTAAATTACTCCGAGACGACAAATTACCAACAAATTACCTGTGAAATATCGAAATTGAAAATTAGCTAATCTTTGCTATCTCTCAACTCATCAGGTGGCAGCCATATTGTTTGTTTCTGTAGGCAACAACATAGAATGATTAAGGAGAAAATAGTCGTATACAAAATATATGACGGATGAGCAGACGTTATATTCTATGTATCACATATTTTTAAAAACCCTTACATCCGTGCTATATTACGGTATTTAGCTGACTAAAAGAATCTAATTAGGATCGATTTCGAGTGTAAGAGCCCAACATGCCATACCATTCCAAGATAAGATCATAAAAATTTTTAACAGAGCAAACTTGCAATTGATTATAAGTCCTGTTTCCACCCTCAATTTAAAAAGAAACAAATGAAACGGAGACGTCAGCATATTGAGGATAACATATAGATACATATTTAAAAGATATCACGTTACTCTCACGGGTATATTTTTTTCTAGAGATATGAACAAACTAAATGATTTCTCAACATTCTGGCCAGCTATTTTACATATTATCTGCCTATTTGTACGTTTCTTTTATTATCAGTTTATATACCTATCAAATAACTAAAGAGATGTTGAATCGTAATAGCAGCATGGCTCAGCGGTTGCTTCATACCAAAAAGGTACGAAAGATTATCCCTGCGCTTCGTGGCATTGAGCAAGTCATCTCGCCTAAGCTCAATTTGAGGCACTGCACTGCGGCTGACGCCTGAGTTATTCCCGTCTTCCCTTGGAATAGACCCTAGAGACAAATTTCCCTTATGGGATGAATAAAGGAAATTTTATTTATTTATTTATTTATCTATTTATTGCATTTATTTATACCTACATCAGTCAATTTACACGAGTAATACAAAGAAACGGGCTTAGGACCTTTGTCAATTTTCGGTACAATATAAATACATTTCCCTTATTCCTCTTCAGGATAATATTTATTTGAGGCATATATTGATAAAAGACAGAGATAGCCCAGGCGTAACCAGCAACGCCGCAAAGTGAGAAATAAGGGCTAAGTTATTTTGCTTAATAAAAACAAAAACAAAAACAAAAACAAACAAAGCAAAAAAAAAAAAAAAAAAAAAAACAAAAAAAAAAAAAAAACGAGATGCCGACAGCGGCAGGACTGATTCGAAATCGAATCTCAAGGGAGTGCGTGCAATATCTAATCCACTCGGCCATCTGAGCCATCTTGGCACCACCCCCTCAAAAATCGAATCATTTTGTCAATTGACGCAAAGTTTGATTAAAAGTGATAATATATAGCTGTGTGAAGTTAAGTAAAAAATGTGTGATGTCAGTTTACGGCAGTTATTGGGGGGGGGGGGGGGGGGAGTACGGTCTTTGCTTCCTACCCGAAAGGTATCGAGTTAGATCACCCGCCGCTGCCCTGTGTGGCCTTGAGTAAGTCACCTCGCTCAATTTAGGTCAATTTGCGGCGCTGCACTGTGGCTGACGTCTGGGTTATTCCAGTCTTCCCTTGGATTAGACCCTAGAGACAAATTTCCCCTATGGGATGAATAAAGGGAATTTTATTTATTTATTATCATTGTAGAAAGATGGTGTTGCTCTATTGCCTTGCTTTGGACCATTGAGGTCTTACACACTGTTCACCTGGCTTTGGACACATATCACTAGGGTATAATGTTATAACATGAGCAATTTTATATAGCGAAAAATCCACTAAACGTGGACTAAAAATTGGACGGGTGTTGGTCACTTAATACGAAAGCCCAAATTAGGTGGGCAGACCGCCTAACTACAATGAAAAATTCGTAGAATTACGAAATTTTACCTCCAATTTCAAAACTTCATGAGTACCTCTAAGTCATTAAAACTTATTGAAAATGAAGGTTGATGCCAGACTACATCATTTTAGGGATTTTGAAGTGTTATTTAATCCACGCGAGGGTCAATTCTTACATTTTAAAGTCAACTATAGCGACTACAATTTCTATCTCTCAAAATTTACGACTTAAAAAAAATAATTTCAAGTAGGCATGTTTTGGATAATTTTCATGGATTCACTATTCACGAAGTTGTAATCCACGGTGACTTGTAAAATTGTAATTCGTTTAAATGACCCTGTAGTTTTATGCCCAGCCATTCTTCAACAATTGGACAAGAAAAACCTCAGATCTCCATGATCTGCGATCAGAACCCAACACATAACCTCTGAGTTTCTCTTGGCCTTATAACGATAGGTTTTGTTTTATTATAACATTTTTTTCCTAGTTTATTATTATTATTATTATTATTATTATTATTTTATTATTATTATTATTATTATTATTATTTTATTATTATTATTATTATTATTATTATTATTATATATTATATTATTATTATTATTATTATTATTATTATTATTATTATTATTATTATTATTTATTATTATTTATTATTATTATTATTATTATTATTATTATTATTATATAATTTATTAGTATATTAGTATATATAGTATTATATTATTATTATTATTATATATTATATTAGTAGTATATAGTTAGTATTATGTAGTAGTAGTTGTAGTAGTAGTATAGTAGTAGTAGTAGTAGTAGTAGTAGTAGTAGTAGTAGTAGTAGTAGTATAGTAGTAGTAGTAGTAGTAGTAGTAGTAGTGTAGTAGTATAGTAGTGTAGTAGTATAGTATTATAGTGTATTATTATATTATTATATATTATTAGTATTATTATTATTATTATTATTTATTTATTATTATATTATTATTATTATTATTATTATTATTATATATTATTATTATTATTAATTATTATTATTATTATTATTTATTATTATTATTATTATTATTATTATATTAATTATTATTATTATTATTATTATTTTATTATATTATTATTATTATCATTTAATATTCACAATATGTTCTTTACCGCATTGGAGGTTGGCGGATGACGAAGTGTTAAAATATGTTTTATAAAGTAAACCATTTCAATTTAATTTAAAAAATAATTAGTTGGAGCCGGGATCGGCGGTATAGTTGGCGGGGTCAATATAATGAGAATTCCCTACGCGTAAATATTTCTGAAACTTCAGAGAGCCAATATAATTAGTATAGACTCTCTGGTACCCTCCCACCTTTCGCTTTACTTGTTCTCCCACGGTAAACCCAGATATATTCTGTTTTTATAGATCCACCCACACTTTTTCACTCTTCCTGTTTATTCATCCGAACAAGTGTGTATTTTTCAATTTGTTATTTTCATACTCACCCCATATTGCACCTCTCTCTCTCTCTCTCTCTCTCTCTCTCTCTCTCTCTCTCTCTCTCTCTCTCTCTCTCTCTCTCTCTCTCTCTCTCTCTCTCTCTCTCTCTCTCTCAATTGTCTTCATAATATTGCTTTCCCACTTCCTTTCTGCCCTTTTCTCCATCTATATGAACCAGTCACTTTCTTTTCATATTTTTTTTCGTCTCTACCTCAACCGCTCCCTCCCACCCAACATTCTAACTATTCACTCCAAACAATGAGAGGCAGTCCCTGGGCCTTTAAGATCGGTGAATATGCCAGCACCGCCAAGTCATTAACCGGGCTCTGGCCTGTGGCGATATCAAAGGATTATTGGACCATTAGCACTCTCGGGGGTGGTGATGAGGGCGATGATAATTTTGGTTGTAGATATGAATGACGAAGATGATGATGATGATAATGATGATATTGATGATGATGATGATGATGGTGATGATGAAGATGATGATGATGATGATGATGATGATGATGATGATGATGATGATGGTAAGGATCTTGTTCTAGATGATGTTGTTGTTGCTGTAGTTGTTGTTGATGATGATGATACTGATGATGGTGATGATGATGCTGACGACGACGATGATGACGACGACAATGACACTGATGATGATGATGATGATGATGATGACGACGACGTCGACGACGACGATGATGATGATGATTATGATGATGATGACGACGACGATGATGATGATGATGACTCGGGAATAAACAATGCCCGTGAAAACTGATATTACCTCGCCAGTGAACAGATGGAGATTTCCATTGGCTGGCCTTCGTCACAGATGTGGTGTCATATATCACCCATATGAGACACCCGTCAATTTGTACATCAAGATCATTTCCAATGGCGACCATTATCAAGAAAATGTTTTGTTTTGAATTTAAAAAGAGAAGCGAGTAGGTTTTATCCCTATTATGACAGGTCTTTAACATTGCACATCAGGTGTTGCTGTTGTTTTTGTTATTGTTGATGTTGTTGTTGTTGATGTTGTTGTTGTTGTTCACGATGACGATGACGACGATGATGATGATGATGGTGATGATGTGATGATGATGATGTTGTTATTATTGCTGCTGCTTTTGTTGCTGCTGATGTTGTTGTTGTTATTGTTGTTGTTGTTATTATTATTATTATTATTATTATTATTATTATTATTATTATTATTATTATTATTATTATTATTATTATTATTATTATTATTATTATTTCTACTGTGGTTCTTCGTTGACTTATATGAGTATGAAGAAAATCATGTGTTATGGTACTCTCCGTTATTGTCGTTTATGGTGCTACTATTGCTGTTACTTTGGTAGTGTTTTTGTCGTGATTGTTGTTGTTGTTGTTGTTGTTGTTGTTGTTGCTGTTGTTGTTGTTGTTGTTGTAATAGTAATTGTTGTCCTCATCACTGTTGTTGGTGGTTGCATGTTATTTTTATTGCTGTTATCGATGACGAAGAGTTGTCTGATCGTACGCATTTAAGAATCTCTTTGTAAGTCAAGAGCGATGATATCTATGCATCAAAGTTCCTTTTTTTTTTTTGTTTTTTTTTTTGCTTTCGTTTACCTTCATCGTTATTACGGGCTCATCGTTATCGGTCAACAGCTAGACTGCTGTTTTGATTTGTGACATTACACACACATATGGAAAAATAACTTAACATTTTACACGCTGAATTACTATTGTTTAGCTATGTGTTAGAGTGAAGAATGTAATATGACATAAAAGGGCTTTTGTGTGGGGGCATTGTGGCTCAGCGGTACGGTCTTTGCTTCCTACCCGAAAAATATCGAGTTCGATCACCCGCCGCTGCTCTGTGTGACCTTGAGCAAGTCACCTCGCCATAGCTTAATTTGCGGCGCTGCACTGCGGCTGACGCCTGGGTTATTCCAGTCTTCCCTTGGAATAGACTCTAGAGACAAATTTCCCATATGGGATGAATAAAGGGAATTTTATTTATTTTTTTATTTTATTTTTTATTTTCTTAATTTTATTAAACCACAAACATGCCAGGTTATATTGTAATGTCGTGGTTGATGAACATTTGTATTAAGACCACTTGTAATTTCGACTTCGCAAAGAAGGAATTGTAATGAATGTTACTTGGACAATCGTGAAAGCGCAAGTTCTTAAATTCTCGAAACAGAACCCTTTCTTTACAACTTGTCCTGATTGACGATTGTCATGCTGTTTACAAGTTATCTGCTGTTTTAAACAAAACAACTTATCTTTGTGAAATCATTTTGTAATTACTTTGATTTCAATTCTTTTACTCTTGAAAACATGCCGAAACTGAGCCTAGAAGAGAGAGTCCGTCTACGTGTTCATATTTATGCTAAACGCCAAGTAGCTGAGGTTGCGCAGCTTTTCACTGTTAAAGCAACCTGCTAATCTGTTATCGCAAAGTTCAACACTGAAAGGGAATGTGCGGGAATGATGGGAACGATGATCGAACATTAGCTCGACACACAACCAACCCCTCGCTTATGCCTCTGGCATCGATGGGAAACATTTCAAGAAGGACAGTGCCAGGAAGACTTGCAACTCCTGGACTCAGAACGAGAAGGCAACCTCAACTTTGATAATGAGACCTTGATGCTCCAGTGGCCAGCTGTAAATCCATATCATAATCTTACTGAGTACATATAAAGACCTAAAAGGGAACAATAGTACCAAGCAAGAAATGCTTACGAGCGCTGGAACATTATTGAATCAGAGTAGAACAAAGCAAAATGACATAACTCCTTGATAAACTCTACAGGGAGACTTGTCCGAGCAACGAATGAAAATCGTGGTAGTCATACACGTTACTATTTTGCGTCGAAGTTTTCCTTCTTTTCCAAAGCAGAGCAACCTAACTTGTATTCTTTGAGTCGTCGTTACGTTTAGAATTATGTTGATGGAATTTGGATCACGTATATTAAAGATTTTGCTCCTTTATCTGATATAACATTTGCCCAATTTTGTCTCTTAAAACACAAATGAACTGACTCAAAACAAGTGTAAAATTACTTTTGAAAATGTGTGTATCAAAGCCCTTTGGGTTTAAATCCGATTTCCAATATTTGATTTGGAAAATCTATAATCCAGATCGTCACAACAATAATGTTACTATTGTTCGTCAGGAGAAAAAAATGGGAAACAAATTCAAAATAATATCAGAAAGAGCTACACTAGCACTACCACAACCACCATCATCAGTGACAACAACAAAAGCATTAAGAATAATTAAGTGTGTGAGTGTGTTTAATAATATCAGACTACAAAATTTTGGGTTTCGGAGTTTTCTAGGATTTTGTGCTGACACTACTGCTGCTGTTGCTGCTTCCACTACCACAACACGCATCATCACCATCATTGCTTCTACGATTACTATACAACTACTACAACTATTGCTACTACTACTACTACTACTACTACTACTACTACTACTGCTACTACTACTACTACTACTACTACTGCTACTACTACTACTACTACTACTACTACTACTACTACTAGTGCTACAATTACTACTACTACTACAACAACTACTACTACTACTACCACCACCACCACCACCCCTACTACTACTATCACTACTTTTACTACTACTACTACTACTACTACTACTACTACTACTACTACTACTACTACTACTACTACTACTACTACTACTACTACTACTACTACTACTACTACTACTACTACTACTACTACTACCACCACCACCACAACCCCTACTACTACTATCACTTTTACTGCTGCTACTAATACTACTATTACTACTACTACTACTACTACTACTACTACTACTACTACTACTACTACTGCTTCTACTACTACTACTACTACTACTACTACTACTACTACTACTACTATTACTACTACTACTACTACTACTACACCATTGAGTTCCTTACCATATGGAAAACTAATGCTCCATTATCACAACATGTGACCAGAGCCCTTACAATGTTTAGAATTATTGTCAAGCTCACATTTCAATTACGTGAGTAATTATCGGATCGGAAGAGAGAGAGAGAGAGAGAGAGAGAGAGAGAGAGAGAGAGAGAGAGAGAGAGAGAGAGAGAGAGAGATGTAATTCAATGCCAAGGTTTACGGGAATATCTCTCTCTCTCTCTCTCTCTCTCTCTCTCTCTCTTCTCTCTCTCTCTCTCTCTCTCTCTTCTCCTCTCTCTCTCTCTCTCTCTCTCCTCTCTCTCTCTCTCTCTGTGTGTGTGTTGTTTTACTGTAGTTATTATTTTTTGGTTCCATTTTACATTTTTTTCTCACTTTCATGAATGTTGTCATCAAATTGTATGATTTAATGGCGGAAGCCTAAGTTTTAATAAACATCTCTCTCTCTCTCTCTCTCTCTCTCTCTCTCTCTCTCTCTCTCTCTCTCTCTCTCTCTCTCTCTCTCTATCGATCTATCTATCTATCTATCTATCTATCTATCTCTCTAACTCTCTCTTTTTATTTCTTCCTTTCTCTCTCTCTCTCTCTCTCTCTCTCACACACACACACACTCACATTCACACACACACACGCATATACACATACACATACACATACACATACACATACACACTCTCTCTTTCTTTATCTATCTATCTATCTATCTATCTATCTATCTATCTATCTATCTATCTATCTATCTATCTATCTATCTCTCTCTATCTATCTATCTATCTATCTATCTATCTATCTATCTCTCTCTCTATCCATATTTAGCTATCCATTTATCTCTATCTGAGTTCCTGTAGGCAGGGGTCTGAGGTTCAATCTCCAGTTGAGGTAAGCGGAGATTTTTTTTAAAAAGACAAATTAGTAGGACGATTGCATGTTTCTTTACCACCGTACAGCAGGGTATTTGGTACACTGAAACCGAGAGTAAAGTGTTTATCTTTTCTTACTTCTCTCAACGGGAAATAGGGATTAATTTGATAATTATACTTTCTCCATAAAAAAAACTTGAGCTTTTGATGCAGCGCAATATCCACTAAGCGTGCTCAAAGCGCTTTATAAATGGCCCCTGACCAACAGCAACAGTCAGTAACATAAAGAACGAGACATGACGCCTGTTAGGCGATATTACATTTTTTTTCCGACAAAGACAACGTTGTTAACGGCCATGTACTCATTTTACACATGAGTACGGTGAGAGAATATGAGAAAAGAGCCTTTTCCGAGGACTCAACTATGCGCCGAGCGAGGCTCGAACCCAGGACCTTCAGATCCGAAAGCGAGTGTCATACCACAACACCATATAGCCAAGAGAGAGTAAAGTGTCTATCGTATTTTTCTCAACGGGAAATAGGGACTATCTAATTCGTCGTGAGAAATTCGAATCAAACGGTTCAAGTACAGGGAAGTAGATGAGCGGAGAGAGTGATTCGGATTATAGAAAGAAAGACGTCTAACTTTTACACCATGGCACAAGACTGAGGGCTAGAGCTCAGCTGATAGCTGGTTGGGGTAAGTCAATGAATAAGTCTCATCAGAAGCAATATTACCAGATGCATTATTCACATTCAGGTTAAACTGGGTGCAATCTATTTCATCACAGTTTGTTTTACAAAGACTCACCTCCATTATTGATGATGCGGACGGAATATTCCCCTTATGGTCTCTGACTAAAGCTGTTAACTTGTCTTCATTTTTAAGTTATATGTAAAAGCTTCTAGAAGCTGTGGTCTGTAAAAAGTAATGAACAAAAATGGATATAACAGCTTCGAAAAAGAACAAAATCTCAACCAAAAATAGTGGGCTATAATCCCAGCTTGTTGAAATTCGACTTATCATAATATAGATAATATTCGGTCACCCAGCTCCAACGTGCCGCATTGCAGAGGGCGCTGGATCTCGGCAGCCGCTTCTAATGGTGCTCACACTACTATGTTGTGACGATCGACCCAATCAGCAAATTCCTTACAGCGTTCGTGCATCGTCGCAAACCCGCCCGGAAGCTTCGTCACAGCACACCGTTCAACTAAATGCTCTGCGGTTTCGGGTTCTATCCCACATGGGGTACATGTTGGACAGGTGGAAAGTCCCCACTGATGAAGCGATTTTGCCGTTAGGCAGGTTCTTGATCGAAGCCGATTCGCTACCACTTAGTGTCTCCTCTTACTGGTGGAGAAGCCTGGCAACTTCTCACCTAGACTCAGCGTGCTAGAATACAGCGAGTACTGAAAAGAAGAGATTTTCAAGTTATAATAATCAGAAAATTTAGGTTGTTTAAAGTTTAAGAAACATTAAAGCTTGTTCTTATTGAAGTTATTTATTTCAACGTAGATCAAGATTAATATTCATTTTACAGCGTCAGATTCACCTTGACATAATACTGTCTTGGGACGACTGGTCACATATACAAATTATGTATCTTTCAAGTCACGAAAGCCACCTACCTCTCAGGGAATAACGTGGCAGAAAGCAAGTGGTTGCTCTATGGACAAATAACACCAGTGGTCGCTCATTTGAATGACGAATGGCCCAAGTGAATGCTCATTTTACGAACGAATAACGCTAGTGGTTGCTCGTGGGTACGGACGAATAACTTGAGTGATTGATCATTTACGGGACGAATAATATTAGTGACTGTTGTTCATAATTTGACGGAAGAATAACGCTAATTGTTGCTCGTTTGTAAGGACGAATAACAGTAGTGGTTGCTCATTTGAAGGACGAATACTAACATTAGTGATTGTTCATTTGATGGAAGAATAACGCTAGTGGTTGCTCGTATGTACGGACGAATAACGCTAGTGGTTGCTCGCGCGTACGGACGAATAACTCCAGCCTTAACTCGCGCAAATATGTTCCATCGACATTGTTGTTTATGCGTCAATTCATTTAAATCAGAAGGAAAGTATTGTTATATTTCGTAATCCGACATATTACACACAATTGACAGCAGTGACGAGTAAGGTCCTCCCAATGAAGCAGAAATCTGATAGACGGTCCTATCACTGCGACAGTCTTAGCAACATATCCAGGCATATATCAGTGCATTTGGCTGGGCATGCCACCAGACATTCACAGTGATGGAAGTTGTGTTCATTCAACTTTATTGACAATATTCAAGTATTGGGATCAAGAAACGTATCAGTGCATTGTTCTTGCCTTCGTGGCTTAGTTATAACAAAAATGGAATGAGTAGAGAAGTACTACGATATAGTATCAAGATAAGACGTGACTGAAGTATAATGTGTGTCTGAACAAAGTTTTTGTTCAGATTAATAATACTTTGTATAAGTAAATACTATTAGTTGATAGTAATCATTGTTATTCCTGTGTTGTTTTTCACATTTTTACTAATACCATGCTACACCAAGTAAGATACACTTATCATAAGTTCACGGCGAGCTTAGCCTGCTGGTTTTAGTTTTATTTGCCGCTTTGTAAATACGTGGAATTAACATTCAGAAAACTATGTATTATAATATTGGCATTTATTGATACAATCCTAAAAGATATGTAACTTTCAATGCGAAACAAAACAGAGAGAACATCGATTACATGTCTCTTCAAATAAAACGAGGGTTAGAAATATCACACCCTCAATGATAGATAAATAATGGAACCCTTATCTAACAGTCTCAGTTTAAATATATTTCATAAATTGCTCTAATTTTTATGCTAGTGGATCTTGTTCCAACATTAATATTCCTCAGAGTGATGCCTTGGGACTTCAAACTATGTTTGAATAACGAATGAATGTATCGAATCAAATTGATTTATATATTACCAGATCCAAGTTACACACATTCATCAAATAATGTAATTACCGAAATCATACATATTATTAAAACTTGCATGATTTTAATCAGATGCATTCTACTACTCCAAATGATCGATTATCTATATCGATTTTCCTCATTATTTGGTGCAAACACATCAAAATTTCTATTCAAATGTTTAAAGTATCATCATGGATCAACTGAGTAATTTAGGCAGTTTATTTTACATAGCTTTATGTTTAAAAAATACTGTTTTTCGTTTTTTATTGGGGTTTTTTTTGTGAAACGATATTCTTATGGATACAATCGCTTTTAAAGGCATGGATACTTACAGAGCTTTAAAGCGAGAGCACGGCAAATGATATTAAATTTATATAAACATCATGTTGATCACATAATAACAGTCGAGGCAGGTTAATTGGGGGGGGGGGGGGTATTTGTTTTGGTCCCTTTCTACCTGTTTTGTTTTACTCTGAACCTTACATATATGTATTGAATGTATTTCATATATGTATATACAATTGCGTTCAAAAGTCCATTGACAATCTTAAATTATTGCATACAAGTCATCAAATCAGATAAGTTTACACCAAGAGAAAGAGAACCTTTTGCTCATTCGTCGAATATCAAACATGTCACTTCAAGTAAAATACCGTTTTGATTAATAGTGTTTCAACGTTAGAATTCCAAAAGATCAATCTTGAAAAAAATAGGATTATGAAATTTAAAGTTGTGCTATTTCTTGAAGTCACTCTGAAATATTTAATGCTTCACGAGATCGGGCTTGCGTTGCCACAAATTCTTGAACGTTTTAGCATCGTCACACTTCCTTGTCCTTCATTTTCTCCCGACCTTAACCTCAGGGAGAATAAATTATGTTACAGCGAATGACATAATCAGTCGGATGGTGAAAAGGTTTGAACTGAGATATTGCCAAGTTTAGTTATAAGGTCCATTTTTTTTATCAAAAATGAGTTCTTATCATAAATGGTCAAATCAACCCTTTCTGTACATCTTCGGGAAATATCAAAGCTTAATTTCACTTTAAAATATTTTTACAGCTAGTCAAGTATGAAAAAGTATGAAATTTGAGAAAAGCTGCTGGATAGCTGTTCCATACATCTGACCACACCTTCATGACATTTTTACCATCGACTGATTATGTCATGCACTGACACATATGGGCATACATGAAAAAAGAGCTTGAAATAAACCGCGAGGAATCACACCGTGGCCTTCGTAAAGTTATGGCCTGATGCTGACCAAAAAATGACGTCAAAATGCCAGTCTTTTGCCACAAAAGAAAACAAATAGTGAGTTGTATTCACTAGTTCAACCAATGAAATAACTTGTCTCCATGAGCTCTACTAACGACAACTCACTAGGCGGTGCAAAAACCAAATAATGACGTCAAACTGCCAGTCTTTTTGGATTTCAGTATCAGGCTATAACATAACGATGGCTACGATCACATCCATATCGAAGGAACGAAATTGACGTCATTCATCTCTTTTTTTAAAGTTATTTTTAGCCAGCGATTTATATGAGTGTTTCTCACTAAATTGTAATAATCAGATTATTATCGTTTGGAATAATACATAGTGTGCTGGAAAGTTATATCCGGTTGGCTGATGTTGTGTTTTTTTAACTAAACGCTTAGCAAAAATTGATAAAGCAAACCAATTGCTAAATGAGCATGTATTGTCATTACTACTACGCCACCCGGACAGTCCACTTATTATTGTTGGTAATTATAATCACTGTCAGCTGCCCATAGCTGGACTAGAACAGTTCGTCACCGCAAAACACGAGGAAACAACACACTTGACCTGTGCTATAGCAATATAAAGAACGCATACAAAGCGCTACGAAAACAACCGATAGCCACATCTGATCATAACACAACCCACTTAGTACCGACGTAGATATATCTCTAAATTAAAAAGTGAGATACCAACTGTAGTAAATCGCCATATCTGGACTCAAGAGGCAATCCAACGACTGAACGGCTGTTTTGACTGTACTCAGTGGGAGACATTAATGGTAGAAGGGGACAGTATTGATGAATGGACTGAAACTGTGACATCTTAAAGTAATATCACATTTTGTGTGGATTTGTGCGTGGAAAAAAAAAGAAATTATGATATTTCCTAACAATAAGCCATGGGTTACAAACAGACTGAAATATATAATCAATGAAAAGAAAATTGCCTATATGAGTGGTGACATTAAACTAAAATTTGAAAGGGGAAAAGAGATCAGAAAAACAATAAAAGAAGGAAAGGTTGAATACAAAAACAAAATGGAGCGACAACTGAGATTGGGCTGTGCAAGGAAAGCATGGGAGATGATAAAGAAAATGGGAGGAGTAGACCAAAAGAAACGAACATTCCCACAAGGAAAAACGATAATTGATGTCAACAAATCAAATGATTGTTACTGTCGTTTTGACAGGCTCCCACCTGTTCACAACGGTTTGTCAAATAACAATGAGCCACCTCCAGATGTTGAAGAAGCAACTGTAAGCTCCCTCTTCCGGCGAAGTAAAGAACATAAAGCATCAGGACCAGACAACATTACCGGAACAATTTTGGAAAACTCTGTCACCAACAGTTGGCTATACCTTTTACAAAATTATTTCAAAGGCCAATCGATGAACAATCAGTGCCAGTACTTCGGAAAACATCGATTGTCGTTCCAGTTCCGAAAAAGCGTTGCCCAACCGTATTGAACGTCTTCTGTCCAGTGGCTCTTACATCGCTTGTCATGAAATGTTTAGAAAAAAAATTAGAATGTGAGCTCTTACAAACATGCTATGACCTGAAATTGCTAGATCCGTATCAATTTGCATACCAGTAACATTTCAGTGTAGAAGACGCACTTTTAACCGCTACAAATTCGATCTCAAAACACTTTGACCAAACGCCCTCGAATTACGCCAGAATCCTGTATGTCGACTTTTCGTCAGCTTTTAATGCCATGAACACAGATAGTTTGCTTCAAAAGTTGTGCAACATAGATGCTCCAAGCTACCTTATTAAATGGTATAAAGAGTTGCTGACCCATAGACCACAATGTGTAAAATTGGGTGAAAATATCTCCAACAAAAGAAAGTTCTCGAACGGATGTTCCCAAGGCTGCGTGAATTCCCCAATCCTGTACATCTTATACACCAACGACTGCAGACCATCCTTCGAAAATTGTTTTATTGTGAAATATGCAGATGATATTGCTATTCTTGGTTTATTAAATGATAAAGTTACCGAAAAGAATTATTTCAAACAAATTGATATATTCACCGATTGGTGTAAAAAATCAGCTTGAATTAAATGTTGAAAAAACGAAAG
Organism: Berghia stephanieae; assembly: GCF_034508935.2. Classification (NCBI taxonomy): domain Eukaryota; kingdom Metazoa; phylum Mollusca; class Gastropoda; order Nudibranchia; family Aeolidiidae; genus Berghia; species Berghia stephanieae. Next base: position 51,909,085 of record NC_088362.1, read on the forward strand.
AACAGGTGTTTGGTGTAAAAAATAAAAACGACTTAAAGTGTGTGACGATCTGTAAAGATGATGTTGAGATAGTTGAATATTTTAAATATTTAGGAATAACCATTGATAGTTCCCTCAATTTCTCTCATCATATTAATATAATATCTAAGAAAGTTGCCCAAAGATTATACATCGAGAACATTTCAAGTAGGGAAGAAAACTATCTTAAGAGCTTATGACTCATTGATTAAAAGTGTAATTGCGTTTGGCTACACCATATGGTTTGGCGGATGCCGACTTAAAGATAAATCAAAAATTTCAAAATCTATCAAAGAGGCATCAAAAATAATAACCCATCCTCTTGATGGAGTAGAAAGAATTCATGGAAAAGCAATAGAAAGGAAAACATTCTCAATTACTAACAATAACAAGCATATTTTATACCATGAATTTAATTTTTTACCATCTGGGAGAAGGTTTTGTCAGATTAAATGTAGAACTAACAAATACGAATATAAATCAACGTTTCTTCCATCAGCAATAAAAATGTTGAATATTTCATATAGTACAGCAAATCCAAGGACTGATGTGTTGACTGATTGACTGCTTAATTTATTTAATGTTAGATTATTGACCAATTGATAATGATGATAATATTTGGTGTCGAAACGCCACAATTGTAACAAATTGAAAACGAAATGAATATGTTTATGTTGTGTATATCACACGCGTGAAAGAAAGAGAGGAAGAGAGAGAGAGAGAGAGAGAGAGAGAGAGAGAGAGAGAGTGTGTGTGTGTGTGTGTGTGTATGTGTGTGTGAGAGAGAGAATAAGTAGGAGTGAAATATCTGTTCAATGTTATAGTTATCATTTAACGTTATAACAAGTGTAACTTAATGACAATTGTATTATGACAATAAGATTATTATTATTATTATTATTATATTAATTATTATTATTATTATTATATATTATTATTATTTTTATTATTATTATTATTATTATATTATTATTATATTATCATTATGATTATTATTATCATTATTATTATTATTATTATTATTTATTATTATTATTATTATTATATTATTATTATTATTTTATTATTATTATATTATTATTATTATTATTATTATTATTATTATTATTTATTATTATTATTATTATTATTATTATTATTATTATTATTATTATTATTATTTTTATTATTATTAGCTATTATTATTATAGCATCAATAATTTCAAAGATGTATTGGTGGCGATATGGAAACAACTTGAAAAATTTGGAAATCCTTTCTCTTACAATTTTTAATGCTCAGAAGAATAAAGTGTGAAGACTTTGACAAAGGCCAATCCAAAGTTCTAAACCAAAGTATGCGTGTTTGTGTGTGTGTGTGTGTGTGTGTGTGTGCGTGCGTGCGCGCGCGCGTCCTAATTGAATAATCATTACACTTATTATATCATTTATTCCTCTTTTACAATGATTGCAAGAATTAAAATCGCGCTTGTATTCGGTAACTGCTCTAAGTCGATTACAAAACAAGCATAGATGTTATCATACTAACTTGTAAAAAAATGCTTACAAACATATTATAATATATTATGTCATAATTTATAAAGGTCTATATAACCATCTAGCATTTACTGGCCCAAATATAGATAGTATGCACTTGACTAAGAAGCTCACACATTGCCATTCGGAAATATAACACAAAACTATGTGTAACCTTAAACGTTTAGAGTATGGTTAATATAGTTTAATGAGAATTACTCATAAACATGGGTGGCAAAAAGCAATAACATACCTGAGTGACGTCAACTTCGTTCTATCAATAGTAGTCGAAGGGGTTTTCAACACGATTGTAGATAAATACATAAAATGTTTAGCATTAACTCTCTCCTTACCAGCTATTTTAAGAATCCCCCCCCCCCCCCCGAAACTTCACACCCGCCCGACACAAAATAGACTTTTCCTAATCAAATAAAAAAGTAACAAGTGCATTCTATACAGAATGTCGTTCAGCAAAATGATGTCTACAACACAGTGTTTAGTATTTATAGCTGTAATCAAAGCATTTCTGTAGATTTTGTGATGTACATGAGAAATTAGAAGGAGAGAATTGTCAGTTGTATGGTAACGAATGTGACTATTTTCCTATGGGTGTTAAGGAAAGAGTTAAATGGCCGTTGACTATCGTTAACGTTACTCTATGGCGAAAAAAGAGTGATTCAGCGATTCCTTGAGTTGATAGAGATCTGCAGTCTTGTCATGTGGCCAAATCTATGGACAATACTTGCTTTGCTCGCTCCTGTTAATTTTCGTTTCCTAAAATGTGAAACATTAACAGCATCTTAATCTCTAGTAGATAATGACATTAAACTATTGGGTAAGCATTTTAATCAATACAATTTTTCTTCAAAGTTAACAAAAGCACAACACATCTCAAAATCACTGTTTCTCCAGGATGCCAAATACGGAAAGCTACAGCCAGTTCCGCAACAGATCTGAAGTTTTAAAGCGTTTCAAATATTGTAAATTTATTTATATTCCATTGATGATGCTGGGAACATCAACTGTCGCCGATATGCTTAGTTCTGGAACAATCGCAACTGAACACTTCAGGACTACATCAAGCAATGTCTCGGTAGACACGGAGCTGAAAACTACAGCCGTTTTGAGTGATCAACTTCGAAATATCTTAGAACAGGCTCTATGGTTTGCCATGCTCCCCCTGAACGCAATGGGTGTCGTAACGAATATAATCAACATCCGAGTCTTTTTACAGCAAGGCGTTCGTGATAACAGTACCAACATTGGCTTTGTATGTTTATCCATCTGCGACTTGTTCGGCTGCGCTACATTGATACCCTATTCTCTCTGTTTCGTTTTCAGGTATACAAATGGTCTTGCAGAATACTACACATGCACGGCATATTCCACAATGTTTGTGTACACTCATATCGTAATACAACAGATTGGTACATGGACAACGGTTTATATATCCCTCATTAGAAGCATCTCCGTTGTTCTCCCTTTAAAGGTAAAATTTATGTTTACCCAAAAAATCACAATCATTTACATCACTATTGTATGCATAGTGTGCATACCAATCCAGGTTCTATACTTCTCGTTCACCAAAATCGAATGGGTTTTCCAATCGAAGTACAATACATCGTTTGCCTATGTTGTGGATTCCCCAACAGCACAAGTCGTTATTTACTACAACCAACTCATAACGAGTCAGATAATGCCGGCTGTCGCTGTTATCATCGTTTTCATGAATACAACAGTCATGGCTATGAAACTTACAGAAGTTAGAAAATGGCGACAGAAAAATTCGAGCGATCCTGTACGTGATGGCAAAGAACAGGATTCGTCGAACTCAACCAATCCTGCAAAGAAATCTTTAGTATCCAAGGACGTCGAGCTGATCAAATTCATCAGTACAACAGCGTGTATATTTATTGTGTGTGTTTTAATGGGATTTTTACCCAGCATTGCAATCATGGTCATACCAGAAGTTAGCTTCACTGGAGTTAATGTTAATGTGTTTTATATCGCATTCTCCGTTAGAT